>NW_017731403.1:726493-762162 GCF_001890085.2 Hipposideros armiger
CAGGGGAGTACTAGACTAGTCAGGGGGATCACTTCTTAAATTACATAAATGTCTAACCACTATGCTGTATACCTTAAATTAATACAAAACAATATTGAATGTCAACTATAATTGAAAATTTTAAAAGGGAGGGAAAAAGGTGAAAGGACACAAGAGGTTCAAGTTTCCAGATATAAAACAAATAAGTCATGGGGGTGTAATATACAGCATAGGGGATATAGTCAATAATATTGTGATAATATGGTACAGTGTCAGATGGTTGCTGGACTTATCATGGTGATCACTTCTTTAGTTATATAAATGTTGAATAACTATGGTGTGTACCTAAACCTAATATAATGTATGTTAGCTATATTTTAATAAAAATCTTTTAAAAATTTATATAGAAGGAAAAAACAACTTAAAAATATATGGTTATAAATAGCAAAAAATTGTCATAGGGATATAAAACATAGCACAAGGAATATAGTCAATAATATTGTAATAACTCTATGGTGTCGGATGGGTACTAGCTATATTGGGGTGATCACTTCATAAGTTATATAAATGTCTAATCACTGTGTTGTATACTCAAAACTAATATAACATTGTATGTCAACTGTAATTGAAAAATAAAAAAAGCTATTTAAAAAAGACATTATGAAAAAAGAAAAACATTTTGTTTTCTAAGTTAATAGTTGTCATAGCATCAAGAGGACAGCCTGGTGTTGGATTACCAAGGAGAGAAGCAGAGAATGAGAAGCGTATGTTGGAAGAGTGAGAAAGTCTGAGTCTGTCATGGGACTGGGCAGCTCTTCTCTACTTTTAGATGGCAGCTGGCCCCAGGCAGGAGGTGCGCATTAAGGAGAGGACCCACTGGCTTAGGAAATAGTACTTTCCCATTGTCTGTCCAAGCCTTTCTCAAGCTTTCACTTGTACATTCTACCAGTCAAAATGGAAACTGGGGACTGGGGTTTGGGCGGACCAGTAAGGTTATGCTGAGTCATTTTATAGGCTATTATTTCATAGTCCATTGGTGGTTTATCCCACAGGCATGTTGTTCTCTCAAAATAATTGCCTCATGCTCTATAACAATGCCATCCAACAGAAGCATAATGCAAGCTACACATTCGTTTTCAATTTTCTAGTAGCTGCATTTTTAAAAAAGCAAAAGGAAATAGGTAAAATTAACTTTAATAATATATTTTCTTTAACCTATCATATCCAAAATACTATCACTTCAACATGTAATTAATACAAAAACAATTAATTCGATATTTTACATTTCTTTTTTTCATACTAAATCTTTGAAATCCAATGCATATCTTATACTCACAGCACATCCCAATTCAACTAGACACATTTTAAATGCTCACTTGCCCCATGGGTCCCGGCCACTCTTTTAGACAGTGTACGAATAGCTCTATAGTCTCAGCCCATCAAAAGTACCTATGGGATGCACCTGTCAGTGCTCTGAGCTACTGGGAAATCAGAACCACATTCTTTATCAGGAAAGAGCATTTCATTAAAAATACAAACTATCAGGCCGGCCGAGTGGCACGATGGTTAAGAACTGGCTTGGGATGCCAGAGGGCCCCGGTTCGGATCCCACATATGAGGGCCAGTGACACTGCCCTCCNATAGAAAACATAAAGAAGAACCAGTCAGAAATAAAGAATAGACCCTGGCAAGATGGCAGAGTGATAAACACTGGGCCTGCATCCTTCAGTGAACACATTAAAATTACAACTAAATTATAGAACAATCATCCTGGAGAACCATCTGAAGTCTAGCTGAACAGAAGTCCTATAACTAAAAATATAAAGAAGCCACGTTGAGACTGGTAGGAGGGGCAGAGACACGAAATGAGGCCCAAACCTCCGTGTGGTAGTTGAGAATCGGGAGGGATAGCTCAGCCATGTAGGTTTCCCCCAGAGGAGCAAGAGACCACACAGCCCCTCCACACCAGGCTCCCCAGCCCAGCGTACTGGTGCTTGGAAGAGGAGCACCCACAATATCTGGCTGTGAAAGACAGTGGGGATTCTGATCTTTTGGGTGGGATGGAAGGCTGCAGAGAAATCCAGACATCCTCTTAAACGGCCCAAACACAGACTCGCTCACAGGCACTCACCTTGGGCTCCGGCAGAGGGATGGAGACTCGGGAGGCCTCGGAGACATATGGGGGTGCAGACTGAGGTGCATGGCATTGAGGGTAGGACTGGAGGACAGTCTGCATTTTCCTGGGGAGGAGTCCTCCTTCCCTGCAGCCAGCAGGTGAGCACCATCTTGCCTGTATTGAGTCTGCCCTCCACAGGCCAAATCTGAATCTGATTGGCCTGATGAGCTCCACAGCCCTGCCCACCTGACTCAGCACTTTCTTGTGAGCAGCCAGCCCCACCTGAAATGCACTCTTTTTTAGAAAACTATCAGTCTGCAGAACGTGCTGGGTGGCACCTGGCCTCAGTGTGCTCTGAGATTTTTGCTGAGTTGCTCCAGGCTCAGCACTGGCACCAAACCAGAATTTACATTAACCTGATGACCATAATTCTTCCCACTCTAATGACTTCCTGAGACCTTGCTTCACCCAACTTGTGTATGTACAAGGCTTTATCTGTGGCTGAACCTTAAGGGAGCTGGCAGGTGGCAGCAGAACTCCAGGTATCCTGGATTTTTGCAAACTTACCCCAGGCCTTGTACTGGTGGCAGCTGACCTCAGCTCACAGCAAGGCTTCACCCAGGTGCCTCCAGGTTTAGCACAGGCAAGAAATAACCACAGATTGCTTTATAGCTCCTACCAGGTAGTTTGCAGCCAGTAACAGGCAGTTAGTGAACTGGGCCTGCACCAGAGCTCCTCCCAAGAGGACCCAGAACCAACATACTTGGAGGTTTGCTTTAGACCACAGCAGCTCACCACCCAATTATCCCCACAAGTGGCACACACAATGGATGGTCTCAATAGGCACCATTAGGGTGAATATCACTCCATGTGGTAAGCGCCCTGAACAACAGCCCTTAAACTATGAACATGGTCAAACCGCACAGCCAATCAGCCTGAGCGTCAATCCCACCCACTGACATGCCAGTAGCAATTAAGGCTCAACTACAATGGGAGGGCACACACCACCCACACAAGGGACACTCCTGTAGCACCTGGCTCAGGTGACCAGTAAGACTGCACCACTGAGCCCCACAGCACACCTACTACATAAGGCCACCCAGCCAAGACTGGGAGACATAGCCGATCTATCTAATACATAGAAACAAACACAGAAATGCAGCCAAAATGAGGAAACAAAGAAATGCATCCCAAATAAAAGAACAAGAGAAAAATCCAGAAAAAGAATTAAATGAAATGGAGGCAAGCAACCTACCAGATACAGAGTTCAAAACAATGTTTATAAGGATGATCGAGGAACTTAGTGAGAACTTCAAAAAAGAGATAGCAGTATAAGAAGGGACATAGAAACCATAAAAAAGAACCAGTCAAAAGTGAAGAATACAATAACTGAAATGAAGAATGCACTAGAAGGAATCACCAACAGGCTAGATGAAGCAGAGGATCAAATCAGCGATTTGGAAGACAGGTAGTATAAAACGCCCAATCAGAACAGCATAAAGAAAAAAGAATCCAAAAAGAATGATGCTAGTTTAGGGGCCTCTGAGACAACATCAAGCATACTAACATTCACATCATAGGAGTACCAGAAGGAGAAGAGAGAGAGCAAGGAATTGGAAAACCTATTTGAAGAAATAATGACTAAAAAATTCCCTAACCTGGTGAAGGAAAAATATATGCAAGCCTAGGAAGTGCAGAGAGTCCCAAACAAGATGAGGCCTACACCAAGACATGTCACAATTAAAGTGCCAAAGGTTAAAGATCAAGAGAGAATCTTAAACGCAGCAAGAAAAACCAGTTAGTTACCTACAAGGGAGCACCCATAAAGTTGTCAGCTGATTTCTCAACAGAAACTTTGCAGGCCAGAAGGGATTGGCAGGAAATATTCAATTTGATGAAAAGCAAAGACCTACAACCAGGGTTACTGTACACATCAAGGCTATCATTTAGAATCAAAGCACAAATAAAAAGCTTCCCAGATAAGGAAAAGTTAAAGGAGCTCATCACCACCAAACCAATATTACAGGAATGTTAGAGGGACTTCTAGAAGAAGGAAGAGGAGGAAGAGGNTTGCAAGGGTAAATGAGATAATTTATGCAAAAGTGACTGAAATGGTTCTGAGACCTTGGGGCCATTCCCTTGCTTTGCCAATTATGAGATAGAAAGTAATGCCACATTACTTGTATTTGTCAAACTTTTTGACAAATTAGGTACACGGGTTCCTGTTGGACTCATCCAATACCAATCATTGGAATGTGTATTTGTGTATATGTCTACATCTGTGTGCTCCCAGGAGAGAAAGAGATATTAAATTGTGATACACGGAGTCCAGCTGCATAGTGGTTAAGAGCATGACTTCTGTAGACAGACCATATAAGTTTATGTCCTTGCTCTGCCTTGTATTTGCTGCATGGCCATAGGCAAGTTTCCTAATCTCTCTGTGCTACAGTTTCCTTGTCTATAGAAGGGGAGCTATAACTTAGGGTTATTGTGAAGATTAACTGAATTAGTATACATTAAATACTTAGTATTAGCTATTTTTATTTAACTCTGTATTTGCTATTGAGCTAGAAACAGAGCTCTCTTTGGCTTTTAAGCCCCAAAGTCAATAGCTATGTTCTCTGTTTCTAGGATCCACAGGATGTGCCATTGGAGAAAACTGTAACAATGCAAGTGACAGAGATTCCAGGGAGGTTTGTGCTCAGGGAGGTGCCAGGGCAATGATCCGTGATGGGCACATGCCGTGGGGTGATAGAAGCCAAGAGCTTAAACAAGGATGAGAGGGGGGACGGAGCAGTGGTATAGGGCAGCGTCCAGGGCCCAGGGGCCTGTGGACATAGTGACACCATCTGCCTCCTGCTGATGACGTTTGTGTTGACGTTAGGATTTGAGACTTGGAGTTTGGGAATGTTGCAGGCTTCCAGGGTCACCCCATATGGAGATGTAGTTTGGGCAGTATGGAAGAAGCCTGTAGCTTCTGTTTGGCGTAGTGGTTAGACCTCTTCTTATAACACTGTGTTGACTGTGCCAGCTAGTTGGGAGCGCTGAGTGTTCAAGGGGACACATTTCTCTGAGAGCTAGAGGAACAAAACAATCAGGCCCTTTGTGGCAAAAGCTTCCAGTACAATTAGCAAGTGACAANCGGTGGTTGTAGGGAGACAGTGGGGAACCCTGGCCATGTGTTGGGATGCATCAGAATAGATAGATTCTCAGACTCCACTTCAGACACACTGAAACAGGACCTTTGTTGTTGGGGGGGAGGGGAGGGGAGGGTGTGAAAATCTGTATCTCTGAAACAGATTATTAATTACAGGTTTTAATATGATAATAAATGGTGTCTATTATTAATGGAAGGAAATTGTGTCCCATGGAGAATTAGTGACTCATTCATGTTCTCATAGCCAGGGTTCAGCCAGCCCTGGAATGTCGACCTGACCCAGCAGGCACCTTTCCACACCGCCACCCTCACTGCCAACTGTTCTTCCAGTGTCGTTCCTGCCAACAAAATACCTGTTGGTGAGTGACAGGTATCCATAGACTTTGAGAACAGCCAAAATAATTTTCTGAGAAGATAAAATATGTTTACTCAATTAACCCAAACCAGAGGAGGAAGAATGAATTTCTTCCTCTAATCTGCCTTTGTCTCAGGTTGAAATTGCTCTCTTGTCTAAACAGTTAAAAGCTAATCATGTGATAAGATTGGTAGGCCAAAAATGACGCTTGTGGCCTATCTTTAAGAAAATATATAGCCCTCGTCCCTTTTCTTGTTATCACTGTAGAAATATGCAGGTGAATACTTAGATGAGGGGAGTTTGAAATAAATCCCTTTGACAAGTCTCAGTAACAGAAAGCAGCTAGCCAAATTGCCTGCTTCGGGCCAGGGCCATGTGGCAAAATGCTCTTCAGACCCAAGTGTGATAATGAAATGAGAACAGCAAGAGCAACAGGTCTGTAAACATCCTGACGACAATGGGGAACAAACAGCTGGACTGAGACTTAATCAGTTCAGGCACATGTGCTCCTGCTTTTGATTCAAGTGCAACATGAACGGATGCAGAGGAGGTGGCAGCTGCAACACAGCTGCACTTGGGAGGCATGTGATAGTGTGACTTGCAAATCATGCTTGAAAAATTCGTTCTACTGAGCTTGGACATGAACACAGTCACATGGCCCCCCAATCAACTCTCACACACACTGCAGCCAAGAGAGAGACAGAAATGCAACTGGGCTAATAAGAAGCATTAGTCCCACTTTGGGTTGGACATGGCTGTCTTTCAGGGAAGGAATTGCACAGGAAATGTACTATATTTGGAAATGACCCTAAATTTAGAGCTATTTGAGTGATGGACTGGCTTGAGCAGAGAGAGAGATTGACTGCGAGATGCTTAAATGTCTTCTATAAGCATGTAAGGCATTTGCTAGGGCCTCTACCATAGGGTGTAAAATGAAAGGTTACTCTGATCCCCTCTATTGGTCTAACACTTTGGGTTTTGCAAAGAGCCTTACATTAACTTTCACTTCACAAATGAGTAAATGAGGCTCAGAGAAATTAAGTAAATATTGGATATGTGTGTATGCACACTACATTTATATATATATATATATATATATATATGATATTGTATATATTTACACATCTTATATTATAATACTGTATACACATATGGACATATATGTGTATAATCATTCATATATATATATATATATGAATATACATATAGCAGTATAATCATTCATTCCAGGGGTCGGCAAACTGTGGCTGGAGCCACATGCAGCTCTTTGGATACGTACATGTGGCTCTGAAGTAAAATTGAAAATGAAAATAAAACTATCATAGTTTCATTTATAAAATTTTTAAAGGATTTTATTCACATAATGGTGATTTCATTTGTTTTTGGGTCTCGAATAATTTTTAAATTGTTGTGAGGGACAGGATTGACTCTTCCGTCTCGAAAGTTTGCCAACCCCTGATTCATTCAACAAATATTTATTGATCAGTTAGTAGGTACTGGACATTATAGGCGTTTCATCAACCCGGGTCAGGAATACAGCATGGCCCCAACTCTTACGGCACTTACAGTCTAGTTAGGAAGAAAATATTAAGCAAATAATCACAACATAAATATGTAACTAGAGTCTAGATAAGCATTACCAACAAAAAGCACAGGGGGTCATGAGGATGTAGAAGACGGGTGTAGCCTGGCCTGGGGTGTCAGAACACTTCCCTGAGATGATCAGGTGTTAACTACAGTCTGTATGCTGTGTCTGCTGAGAATCTGGGGAAAAAAAACAAAACATAAAACATAAAACACCAGTGTTGAGGGTTCTACCAGGCACAGATGAGGCAGGAGGGGAGGGTCCCCCAACAAAGTACAAATTTCATAAAGTTAAGTCATAATTCTCTGCCCAGGTCAAAAGGTTAGAACTTCATGGACGCCAAGGTTAAAGTCCAACCAATTTAATAAACACCGGAATGTGACATGCTATATAGAAAAGGAAATCTAAGTGCAGATGAGATCTCCAACTTGTTTTCCTGCCCTTTAAGGTAGCAAAAAGTTAATAACAAGAAGTATAAGACTTAGTTCTGTCTCTCACAGCTCTCCTAGCTTTGATGTTTTCTTCTCGCTCTTCTCTGTTTCCCTGCATCTCTCCTCTGTTTCTCTCCTCTTTCCTCTACTCCCTTTATTTTTCACTTTTATAGACTAGTATCAGGTATTCTATTAATTTTGACTATAAATACCCATTTTTCATGTTAAATGTTATCACTTGTCTTCTAGGTTCCAAAATTTTAAAATATATAGTATACGGCACAGCAAAGCTATCACTATATCAAAAAAGCAAGCTTTCATTTATATTTATTCAAACACACAATAAATGCAAAGGGTTGTTGGTGTCAGCTAGAATCAAATAGTTTTCTAGTATTTGACACTTCAGGTCACACGAATTCTAGTGGTTATAATATGGTTATATAAATTAACCTTCAGTCTTGTTAAGCAATGGTAAAATCAACATAGCATTACAGCTACTTTCTCAACAACAAAGAGTTTGAATTTTTGCTGTACACATTCCTAAGTAAAGGAGAGACTCGTTGCCTCTGGTTGCTCAAATTCAGCAACTTGGCAGAGGCAGAAAAAAAAAGCCAGTGAAACCCAAGTGAAGTTTCAACACAGCGGTTGCCTTGGAACCAGTTTGGAGGTTAACTGACTCTTGTTTCTCCAGCATTTCCTTACTTACGGAGATTTGCACTCCAATTCCAGCGGCATTCCAACTCCAATAAAACAGCGACAAGATGCCCTGGAGGGTTGAAGACAAGCCTGTGGGTGCCAGCAGGGTCAAAGCACATCATGGGAACAAGATGAGATTTTACACAGTTGGAGTGTTGACTGTTTTCCACTTGCCAACAGTGGGACAATTGTTCTCGTTGTTAAATAATTAAATAGGCAGTTTGTATTTATTTAACATACAGACGCTAGCCAATTCCTGCTGACAGCTACCAAAATAACTCCACATTTTCTAGCTCCCAATCGCTCAGAAGACTGTTCCCTGACTGCTGGAGCAGTGCTGCTGCAGAGCGAAACTCTCCTCCAAGTCCCCCAACACCTTTTTTCATCACTTCAAACAATAAATCAATTCACAGCATGTGATCCAAAAACAACAGCCCAGTTATATTGGATGAGGCTCTGTCCTCTGAGGCACTTCCCACTACCAACGCTGAGCTGTCTTGAAACTATGATGCTCGGTTGTGGGTGGGGAAAAAAAAAATACAGGTTTTCTTCATTTGCACCTGTCCAGTACAGAAAGTGAATTTTGACCTAGTGATTTAAAAAAGGAAAAAGGGAGAAGCAGATCAAGAGGGGAGTCAGGGGCGCTGGGTGGTCTGTGGAACTTTGGAGCCCTCTGCGATAACGTGAAAGCCCCGGCTGGTCCCCCGAAGTGGTCAACGGGAGAGGGGGGAAAAAGCTGATCTGCCAATGAGAGTATTCTTAGTCAGTGGAGGGTGAAGCTGAGAGAGATGCTGGAAATAGTAATAATATATTACTGAGGCTTTTACCCTATCACACGTACAAAACATGTTATCAGAGGATATATAGACCAGACCTTTCTTGCGGTTTCCTGTACCTCATAGTGTTTGGGAATATTTAAGAAGTATGTGCTTGAAAGGGATCTTTAGCGGGAGCTTAAGAGGGAGAAGGAAGCCCTTTGCTCTGTCCTGTTTGGCTGCCCATTTGCCAACAGCATGACAATGTGTGGGTACCACCACACCGTGTCATCTTTTTCCTGATGCTCACACTAAAGTGAGCACCAAGGGCCGGCCGAGTGGCTCAGTTGGTTAAGAGCTCGCTCAAGGGTTTGAGCTCTGAGCAACAGCAGTTCAATGCCTGGCCCGAGCTGAGCTGCTGCTGAGCTGCCAACAGGTGGCAGGATGGCTCATCTAAAAAAAAAAAAATCCTTGATTCACATAAAGTGAGCACCAAAGGACCACCCTGGGGGAAGAAGCAACCAAAGCAAGAAGCAAGAGAGAAGACCCAGGGGGGAAGAAAGAATCTTTTCCTTCTCACCATTTTACCCTTAGCCCCTCCCTGACTCTTGAGTGGTCTCTCTACTCTGCAATTTGCTTTCTGAGTGAATCTATCAATGGTGGGCACTATGAAGGCCTTTTTGTTGTCAATATTAAAACTAAGCATCAATGAGTCAAAATGGCTCCACTTTGAACTGTTCAACTTTAACAGCACCATAGAGGTGGGAACTAAGTTTAAGACAACCACTCACACAAGTAAGAAAGAGGCAGCACCTTAGGGTGGCATAAACATTTCATCTGGAACATAGTGTCTGAAGCAGGAGCTCGCTGTCCTTATTATCTATACATTTTAAACAGTCTAGACTCAGCTTCCTCATCTGTGAAATGGGTCTGCCCCACTTGTCCTCATCACCATATTGTTCTGAGGATTGAAAAGGATCAAGGAGATGAAAGTGCTCTGGGCTCTGTTATTTGTTGTTAAGTCCTGTTCTGTTAATCAACCTTGAGGCACCAAGGAGTTCATTTCCACCTCTTCTGCAGATGGGAACGTATGTATCCAGCCTCAGAAGCAGATATTTGTTTGACATTGTCACCCTGCACTTCATTTTCTCATTTGTAAAAGGAGGAAGCTTTTATGTGAGGTTTCCAAGGTTTCTTCCCACCTTAAAAAGAAATAAAAATAAAAAAGGCAAGCAGTCCATTTAAGACTGTCAGTTGTGGGATCTTGACCTACTTCGGGAAGAGAGGCAATGTATAAGTAAATCTCAGCTTAATCTCTATTAGCTCAGACTCTGAAGCAGATATTCCAGGCTTGGATGTCTCAGGAGCTGGGTCAGAGAGCTTGGCATGTTTCTAAAGCATAATAAAATGGCTGTAGATAATGGAGAGGTGTATCATACCTGCTCATTATCTGGGGCTATATTCCTAGGAGGCCAACTCAACTATTCACAGACAAGAGACCTTTTGATCACAACCCCAAGCATACCATCAGAAAACTGCCCCTGGTGTCACCTACGCCCCTGTAATCCTTTTAGTTCCCTGGACCATGACTCAAGTGACTACTGACAGGTGACCAGTTGTTAACTGTGGGCTTTTTTTTAAGAGTCCTTCATCTCTCTCTGCCCAATATTCTTCTTTTCTCCCCTTCTTGCCCCACCCATTGGCACCCTCTACATTCTTCTCCATCATCCCTTTTCTGTTCTACTCTTTTCTCTCCCCTCCATTTTTCCTTCCTCAGCACCTCAGCTGAAAACAGATAACTATTTTCCATATCTCTAAGCTGCCATCAGGATCAACCCAGCCCACATCATTCACGCTTCCTTTCCCCTCTTCCTTCCCTTAATCCAAAGACCACTCAGAAGTTCCTATTCCAGTCCCATTCCAGCTCCTCCCCATGGAAGACAAGGGGACTATGTCCAAACTGGGACTGAATACAAGCAACAAGGAGCCCCACGCTCACAGTACACTATATTCCAGTACAACATTCAGCAAGTCATAGGACCAAATATAAGCCCTTATTAGGATGGAATATTTTTGCTCCCTGTAGAGGCTTAGCCTCTGTCAATTGAATCCTTTGACATCCATAGTATGGAACTGGATAATGGGTAAAGGAAAAAAAAAAAGATCACAGGTTAGAGGTTATGGAAAAGAAGTCAGAGAAGAAATCAAGTTAATCTAAATACTGAGTGAGAGACAAACAAATGATATAAAGAAACATTTTGTAAGGAAGGTGGGTGCTAGTGAATGGGAACTGGAAAGTAATATGGGGTGAAGAGAACTGGGGAGAGAAAAAAGGAGATATGAAAAGTGTCGCTGGCTTGTAAGTTGGATCCTCATAACCCTTTTATAAAGAGATGCAACTTAGAAGCTGAAGTCCACCTTAATTACTTTTGGCTGTTTGATCTGTAAGTCTTTGAATATAAGTGTCTGTGGAAACTGAGCCACGTGGGTCAAGGAGGCATACAGGTTACACGCTGGAGTTAAGTAAATATGAGAACTTCCGGGTTGTCTGTGGATTAAGCTCAGACCACTGAGGCTTGGAAAGGGTGGTAATCATAGGAATTTCCCCTACAGTACTCTCTCATCGGACAGATTTTTTTAAAGGGCAATCTTTTCAGCAGAATTAGAAAAAGATAAATGGCAGTCCTGTGCATTTTCTATTTGATGTGCCCTTCCTCCACTGAGAAGCTAACGCTTTAGTTCCAGGCTTACCTGAAGCCATTAGGAGACTATCAAAGATGTAAAACTCTTGTGCTCAGCTGAAAGTAAGTAGATTTTAGAACTAGAAGAATTGTCTTCCTCTCTAGTTCAAATGGCATTCAGAAATCCAATTAAAGTTTGGTTTTTGAAACAGAATCTTTAATTGTGTTTAATACTGCCAACTATTCAGTTTGATAATGAAACAGGCTACTCTGAAGATGGCTTGTTGTCATTGGGGAAAGTCTAGTTCTGTAAAATAAACTTTCTCTTTGGAATAATGATATTATATGTTTCTATAATTTCTTTCATCTAAGAATTTCAAAGCATTTTAGAATAGTTTAGGGTGACAGGAAATGCGAGGTTTCATAAGTTAAGCTACATATGTCAATACTTTGCCTAGGGACAGAAATTAATTATTCCATGAAAGTGATGTTGGTATCTAATTTTATTCCATTTATACTGTACAAGTATCATTATTACTGATTATGAGTTATTTAGTGGAAGCAGAATGCTTTTTCTGTTAGGCATTATGCTAAGTGCTTTATATATATTATCTCATTTAATCTTCATATGAACCTAATTCTAAATCTAATGTCATTCTAGTGTGATTCTTTGAGAAAAGTACTACTTTTTTCCTTTTTTTCACAGATGATGTAAATTAGGTTAGGAGAGGTTAAGTAACCTGTCCATTGTCACATTGTTAGTAAAAATGATAGAGTATCCGTTATTGGGTAAGGACCAGTTAGTAAAGGTTCTGGTGGTCAGTTTCCTTTTCAAATGGCATTTTATACAGCCTCTTAGATCATGAAGAGATGGTCTTCTCAATCCTGGAACTGTGCAGCTGAAATCTTGGCCAATTCTTGAATGTGCCAAGGGAGCCATTGTCCCTTGACACCTAGCAAGTAGAGAAAACTCGAGGGTGAGTTAAAAAATATAGCAAATGACAACCCTTCTCAGCTGTCAGCTAATTCTCTAGAATTACACCTAGAGCACATACTGCAGCCAAAAATTCCAGGGTTTGAAAATCCAGGGCTGTCATCTTTCTGCTGGATTGTTGCAATATTCTCCTAATTGGTCTCCCTGCTTCTACTCTTGTACCATACAATTTAATATTGATTGAACATTTAGAATGATCATCTTAATATGTAAAACCCAGATAACTTCCCTGCTTAAAATCCCCCAGTGGTTTCTCATCACATTTAGAATAAAACCTGCGGCTAAATGTTCCACATGACCTGGCCGAGCCTGCCAGTAACGTGATCTCATCTTATGCTACTCTCTTCCTGCCTCTTTCATTCCAGCTCGACTCACTCAGCCTTTGTCAGATCTTCAAACACACCAAGTTCATTCTGCCTGAGGGTCTTTATACATGCAGTCACCTCCTGCTGAAACGTCTTCTTACCCCTACTCTTCTCTCAATTCCTTCCCCCTATTTCTCAGGTCTCAAATGTTATCATTAGTCTTTTGTGACATACTCACACACAGACCCCCCCACACAAAACACACACCAAACACACATCAAAATTATGTCCTTGCTACATTTTCTTCTAGCACCCTGTATTTTTCCTTCATAGTTCTTACCCATATTTATTATTTTTAAATTTTTTTAGTATTTCTTTGTCCAATGAATATCTCTCCAATTGGGCCATAAGCTCCATAAGAGAGAATTCTTTATGCCTTTGATCACTATTGTATTCCCAGTCCCTGAGACATTGCGTGACTATGCTAGAACCAATGAAATATTTGATAAGTCGAATGGCTCTACATTTGATTCTTTGTCAACCACCTAATTGCTATGTGAACTTTGGAAATATATTCAACTTCTCTAAGTCTCAGTCTTTTCATCTGTTAAATGGTGTTCACGATAACTATGTCACAGAATCTATGTGGAGAAGAGATATGATAATGTGTGTAAAGCGCTTCATAAACCATGAAACCTTGTATTATAAGATTTCAAACTTTAGACTCAGCAACACGCCTCTGAAGCAAAGGCCACTTCTAGTCTACTAGACTAAGCTTGCAGAAGGAGCTGACCTTGGACAACACGTGGGCAATTTTCACAAGGCTTGTAACTGGGCTCCAGGGCATTCAGAGGCTCCGAAAGGAGTAAAATAGGCCCCGCTTGTCCCCTTAGGAATGCAACGGTCCCTCGACTGAACCTACATGCTCATATTGCTTATTCAGGCTTCATAAAAGCCACCTCCTGTTGGCCTTTCGTCTTCTTTCCTAACTGACTTCTTCCCCAAAGCACAAAGCCAAATTGAAACCCACAAGGGCACACGTATCAACAGAGCACATACCCTTGGAGGATCAGAGTGGCCTGTGATTATTTTAAGGGGCAAAAAAATGGAAAAGCTCTGCAGGCACCTAACACACAGGGCTCTCATTTGTACTCAAGGAGGCACTGCTTTTTTAACTGCTTATAAATGTCTGGATGGAAGTGCTGTGCCAGATGCAGCCTAAAACTTTTCTCAGAGGTTTTGCTTAAAGCCTTCTTTGTTCCTGTTGATTGGGATTGGAAAAAAGCAGTAGTATCAGCAAGGATGTTAGGGGAAAAGAGAATGACTAAAGGTCATCTGCTGGAGGAAGGATCAGAGTAGATACAGGTCCCCTGTGGAGAACAAGGTCCTTTGACTTTCCTCTTCTCACCAGTGAGCAGACTGGTGACCTGGGTATCAGCATCCTTGGACCCTCCCGGAAGTTCTCTAATCCTTCCCAGTACTTTGAGGTTTACAGGGTGCTTCTGAGCAGACTAGATCCATAGCTCTCCATTTTCCATGGGTTGAGCTCTGAAACAGAGGAGACAATAATTCACATTGCAAGTGGTATTCCAAACACAATAGATTATGGGGGTTCTTATCTAGTATTAAAGAGGTGGAGGGTAGTTTTCCAAGCTTGCAGAAGAGCACCCAGGTCTACTGGACACTGGGAATCTGCCACCATGAAACCACACCCCATGACCACTCCTGACACAGACCTCCATTGTTTCCTGCCTGGGCTGCTGTGACTGGCTTCTAAGTGGACTCCTTGCCTCTGGTCTGGCCCCTGCTCCACCCCACATCCAATCTATTCTCCATACTTCATCCAGTGACCTTTCTGAAACAAATCTAATCCTATAACTCCTCTGCTTAAAGCACCTCTATTGTTGCCCATTGCTCTTGAGGTAAAGTCCATACCATACTCATGGTCTATGAGGCCTGCCTACCTTGCCAGCATCATCTCTTATATTCTCTCCTCTTACCACCCACCTCTGCCCACCTATGACTCTACCAGCAGGTCCTAAACGGACCAGGCTCTCTCCGGGGATCCTGGGTATTCACACATGCTATTTGTCCATCAATTATAAAGTCCACCTTCTCACTACTACTTATTAAAAATATTTCCTTCCTACACTGTGCTAACACTGTGCTTGGTAATGAATAAGGCAAAATTCCTGCCTTGAGGAACTCACAGTCCAGTAGGGCAAACAGATGGGTAAACAAATAATTATAATACAAGTGTTGTACAGAACAATAGGTACAAAATGATAGGAGCTCAAAGGGAGGGGACACTGAGTTGGCCAGGGAAGAGTCAAGGAAAGCTTCATAAGGAAATCAGAAAAGAAGACTACCGATGATAATAGCATGCATTTATTGACCATTTACTTAGCTCTGGGCTAAGTGTGTTGTGAACATTAGCTTATCAAATTCACAAAACACCTGATTAGATGGATGCTCTCAGGAGAAAGGAGAGCATAATGGTTGAGCACAGGAGCCAGTCCTGGATTCAAACCCTGTCTCTGTCACAGTTGTGGCCTTGGCAAGTTATTTAACTACCAAGACATTTCCGTCATCTTCAAAATAGAGATGATAATTTTTTGATAAATACATGTTTTTTGTGTGTATTAAGAGAAAAAATTGTATGGAAACAGCAGGGTGCCTAGCACATAGCAAATGTCTATTAAAAGTTGGCTATTACTAAAGTTACATAGGTTTCAGGTGTACAATTCTGTAATATATTATCTCTATATCACATTGTGTTCACCACCCAGAGTCAGTTCCCCTTTCATCACCATATATTTGATCCTTTTTGCCCTCATCTACTACCCTCCTCCCCCTTACCCTCTGGTAACCACTAAACTATTGTCTGTGTCTATGGGTTTTTGTTTCTTCACTTGTTTGTCTTGTTCCTTTGTTGTTTTCAGTTTTATATCCCACATATTCGTGAAGTCATATGGTTCTCGACTTTTTCTGCCTGACTTATTTCACTTACCATAATAATCTCAAGATCCATCCATGTTGTCACAAACTAACAATTGTCACCCCAATAAACCTTAATTAAAAAAGTAAGTTGGCTATTACTAATATTCTTCTTTTTGGTTTACGGAGAGTTTAAATTCCTTTCCCAAGGTCACGCAGCTAGTAAATGCCAGAGTCAGGATTCAAACCCAGAATTGTCAGACTCCAGAGCCCACATTCTAATCCAGGATATTTCTCCTGATTCTGAATGATGTGCACTTTCAGATGAGTACTTGAAAATACTTCTCAAAGTAGGAGTCAGAAAGAACAAAGAAAAGGTGAAGCTGATTTGATACCAGTTTGGGAACAGATACTGGGAAGTGAAGTCTGAAAAAAAGGTGATCCCTGCCTAAAGAAGAATGTGCTGAAGTTGAGCAAGGTCAGGTGGGTGGTGCAGACCTGGTGAGAAAGCAGCAGCCATTTGCACTGTGCCCTGGGCTGGCTGGAGAAGCTGGGTGGCCTCCAGGAGTACAGGACCAACTCTCTCCCTCCATCCCTCCATCCCTCCACCCAGGCTGATGCTGCTGGGGTCTACCTTGACTTCAAAAGCTGCCTCCTTAAACACCAGTTTGGGCCTTTCCCAGCTATTCTGACCAGCTGTAATAAGAACTGGAATGATGTATCAAAGAAACAGTGGAGCTGGGGATCCATTCAGTAAACTTCAATTGCTCCAAAGGAGCAGTTATGGTGTGTCTACATAAAAGACCCTAATTACCTGTTATCCCAATAAAACACATTTCAAAGAGCCCATAAAGACCTATTAACCAAATGTATAATCTGTAATTACATACCATCCACTGGGCAATCAATAAATGCTTTACACCATTACTTGGAAGTTGATGTACTTCTATGGGTGATGGTTTTCCTGAGGCCTTTTATGTTTGTTTTTAAACTGAACTATACATAAAAAGTTGATCATGGGTCTAAGCTATCCACTGTTATGGAACTCACACATCAAGATAGAATATCTCAACTCTGATGAGTTTACAGAAAGTGATGTTGAAAACATTTCCTAAATCATACTAAAAGCAATGAATTTGGGCCTTGAAAACTGAAATTGAGCCTCTACTAATAAAATGCTGGTCTAAATTCAAGAGCTCACAGCTTTTAATGTCTTTCAGCCACATAACCAGAGTATGCAGGCTAGGCAAACTGATTCTGGCTCTTGGGCTGAGTGAGACCCCTGTAAGCTGGTTTCATCCACGTATTCCTTCATTCAGCTAATAAATACTTGTATTGCACTCCTACCCTATACCAGACATTTTGCTAGCTGAGGAGGATTAGGTTGACAAGATCCCACTCCCATGGAGCTTATATTTGGAAGTTGGCAAGAAATAATTAAATGGACAGGGTAATTTTCAAGAATGGTAGATAAGATAATTTCAGAGAACGGTGGCTGCTAGTGAGAAATAGCAAACAGAAGCAGGAGTGATGGAATAGTAACTTACCAGTAGAAGGCGAGAGAGGAGATGATTTAGATTGAATAGGGGGCCTCTCTGAGAGTGTGATTTTTTTTAGCTAAAGTCTAATTGTTGAGAAGGGTCTAGCGACATAAACATAGGCAGCGAGCTTGCCATGAGTGAAAAACAAACAGAAGGTGCCAGTGTGGCGGGAACATAGTGATAGGCAGGGATGATGACAGGCAGAGCTCAGTCTGGGGACTTGTCATGGTAATGAGTTTGTATTTCACCTTAAGCACAGTGGAAAACTATGAGAGTGAGTATTCAAATAGAGGGATGACATGAAAATATAGACATTTAAAAATAACATTCTGGCTGCTGAGCGGATTGTAGGCGAACAAGAGGGGACAGTGAGACAGCTAGGAGGCTATTGCAATAATCCAGATGACAAAAAAAAATGTAGGCTTGGAATGCAGTGATTATAGAGGAGATGGTGAGAAGTGGCCCAGATATGGAATCTATTTTGGCATCAGAGCCAACATGACTGATTTCTTATGGAAAATGAAGGAAAGTGACAAATGGAGGCTAACTTCTGAGATTTTGACCTGAGCAAGTGGGTGGATGATGGAGGTAGTCACTGAACTAGGGGAAGATAGATGAGGAAGAAGTTTCAGGGGATGGAGCTGCAGGAATCAATAGTTCTGTTCTGAAAATGAGTTGTATCTTTCTGTGGGATGTCTAAATGAGTATGTCAAATTGCACTGAAAGACTTAGAGCCCAAAAGAGAGGTTAGAGTTGGAGCTTTCGCATGTTGAAAATTATCCCTATTTAAAAAGAAAACACTGAAATTTAGGAAGGTTAAAGGATTTACCTAAGGTCATGTAGCTCATAAATGCAATCTACAAAGGCCCCCATGATGTGATCTCTTTCTGCCACATCAGCCATATCCATGACTCCCTTGCCTGTGTTATCAAGCCTCCAGCCACACCTACTTTCACTCCATTTCTCAAAGGTGCAGAGCTCTACCTGCCTTAGGGTCTTATACACAATCTATATTCTGCCCAGGTGTTCTTCTCGTTTTCCATCTAATTAACATCTAGCACAGTGGCACTTCTCAGGAAAACTTTGTCTGACCTCCTGTAATAGATCGTGTGTCCCTGCAATATGGACTCGGCTCCTTTCATGTTACCTGTCATGATAAAATTTGAGTTTGTGAGATTATTTGATTAATTCCTGCTCATCCAGTAGAATATAAGCTTCATGAATGGTCTCTTACTATTGTATACCAGGATCCGGGTAATCAGGAAATACACATTGAAATTTGTCATTGATGAATAGTGGTCACTAGTAAATATATGTTCAAAAAATGGATAAATTTTTAAAAATTAATTAATGACTAGATAGAGAGGATGGTTTTATTACCTAGATAATGTTGAGAGAGTTATTTAGCTTTTCTTCATCTTCTACCGGATGTACACAATCAAAACATCTTCTTTATTCTTTTGGGGATGTTAAAAAGCTAAGGATAAAGTGCTTTGCTCATTTAAAAATAAAACTTATATAAGTACAGGGTATTTTTAAAACCAGAGAAAATACCAAAACATCATTTAGGTAATAGTTATAAACATCACTCTGCTAAATTTTTTCTTAGAGTTGCAAACAAAGCTATTTCAACAAAGTCCCATTTCCTTTCCCCTCTCATCCTTTGTTCACTCACTTTTAGGAAGTGAAAATACTTTTAGAAAATGCCCCAACTGTGATAGGCCAGGAATGTCTCCAGTGATCTTCCAATAAATGCAGAATTAATCTCCAAGCAGAGGTTAGAAAAGCTGATGGCATTTTTCTCTCTTGTTACCTTTTTCATGATGGCCAAGAGACCTGGGACCCAATAAAGCCTTCAAAGGGCATCCGTGTGCCATGGGAAATAAAGTGCCATTTGTACAAGCCAGGTGTAAGAAGTCCACTATCCTGAAAGAAAGACCATGTGCAAAGGGACAGATCCTGGGACTACAAGGAGAGCGAGAGAACAGCCCAGCAATTCCAGCATCTCAGTGCAGCCTAATCTTTCTACTGTCTCCACCAAGGTACCAAAAATGTGAGCAAACCAAATCTAGAGATTTCAGTACATCACCCCCCAACCCCCACCTCCATGACTGTAGACACAGCTTACACTGTATGTGGAGAAAAACTGCCCAAGTCAGCCCACAGAATCATGAGAAATAATAAATCACTGTTGTTTTATCCCTCTAATTTAGCCCTCTTTAACCCTCTGTAATGATTTGTTAAGCAGCAAGAGATAATAGAAATAGAAAATTGCTACAGGAAACGGGATGCTTCCATAACAAAAACCTAATACATGTGACATTGAAACCAAATGGCAGATAAGTCCTAGAAGGACTGTGAGAGTACTTTTGCTAAATGCTGGATGGACACTACAAACATTTTTATTGTAGCTTGGAGAAAGGGTGATATGTGTTGTATAGTTACAGAAAGTTTGGCAAAATGTTACCTGCTGTCATCGGGAAGACAGAAAGGGTAAATTAATTAGTAGTTGGCTAAGGAAATTTTGAGGCAGAATGTTAAAAGTGTCAACTTGTTTCATCTAGTTGTTTATGATAACATAAGAGAGTTTAACTAAAGAAAGAACTGTTCAGTTTTCATGCATAATTTAGAGGGAATATAGAGACCTCAAAAGTTTTTCCAGCCTAAAAAAGGTTCTGAGAAGTTAAAAAATGTTCTCAAGCAACGATAAAACCCAGGTCACTTCCAGTTTATAATGGCCTCAGGGTAAATAAAGATCAAACACGTGGTAAGATTATTTTTTTTAAGACTTTGGGGAAGATACAAGGTAGTCCCTTGTAGAGCATCAAAAGAGAGAACAGAAAAATCCAGAAATATATTGGCAGATTTTAACACATCTCTCTGTTATTGAAAAAATAAACAAACAAAATTATTAATACAGATATAAAAGATTTGAACAACACTACTAATAAAATTGACCTAATTTATAAATATAGTTATAAATATATAAAAGAATAATGGATATAAATTGGCTTTATATATTAAACATGCACACATATATGTACATACATAAATATATGTACATAACATTAAACAACTGTAGGATACATGTACTTTTCAAGTGCACGTGGAATATTTATTTGAAGTGTTCAAATGCTGGACTACAAAGCAAATTTCTAAGGATTGAAATCATATAGAGTATATTCTCTGACTGCTGTAGAATTAAGCTAGCAAACAATAACAAAAATATCCCCAAATGTTTGGAAATTAAGTAAAGACTTGATTAGAAAAGGCAGGGAAAATTAGAATTCAAGAAATTAGAAGGAAAGGAATAATAAAGATAAGAGCAGAAGTTAATGAAAAATTAATGAAAGAATTAATTAAAGCCAAATCTTTGAAAAGACTAAAAAATTTTATAACCATTTTGATTGTTATAAGAAAAAATAAGAATGCTCAAATAATCAATATCAAGAAGGAAAAAACTGTCACCCTATATCTTACAGATATTGAAAATATAATAAAAGATATTATGATCAATTTTTTGCCACTAAATTAAAAAAAAATTTTAGATGAACTAGACAAATAGCTAAAAAAACAACAACCCATCAACACTGATCCTGGAGTGAATAGAAAATCTAAACAATCCTATATCTATCTGTTGAAGTAATTGAATTCATAGTAAAAACATTCCTGCAAAGAAAACTCAGACCCAGATGGTTTCATCAGTGAATTCTTCCAAATATTTAAGTTATTTAAGGAAGAAACAACATCAATCTTATACAAACTCTTCCTGAGAATAGAAAAAGAGGAAACACTTCTGAACTTGTTTTATTAGACAAACAAAACTTTGATGGTAAATCCTAACAAGCACATTACAATGCAGACTAGCCTGTCTCATAAACATAGATGCAAAATTCCAAGAAGATTATTAGCAAATTGAATATATGACAGAAAATACATTAGGACCAAGCTGTGTTTATGACAAGAAGGCAAAGTTGATTTAACATTTGAAAATCAATAGATGAGATTCACCGCTTTAATAGAACAAAGGAAGAAATAATATAAATCATCTGAGTAGAAACAGAAAAAGCATTTCACAAAATTTAACACCCATGAATAATAAAAACTCTTGCAAACTAGAAATAGAAGTACACGCTCTTAATCTGATGAAAGATATCTACAAAAATCCTACAGAATGCTGTACCTTGAGATCAGGAGCAAGATAAAAGTGCCCCTATTATTACTTCTATTTAACATTATATTGTGGTCCTGGCCAATATATTGGAATAAATGCAATAATGTAGTAAAAAGAAATAAAAGGTAAAAGGATTGGAAGTCAAGAAATAAAACCAAACCATCAGTATTTATAAATGATGTGATTTGTATCCATACTCAAGAAATCTATATACAAATTATTATAAATAAGTTCATTTAGTAAGATTGCTGAATATAAGATCAACATAAAAGGTTATTTGCACTTTTATATACTAGCCACAATTAGCAAATCAAAAATTTTGCAATTGTCATTTACAATAGCATCAAAACAATCAAATACCTGGGACTAAATCTAATAAAAGGTGTTCAAGGTATACATTTTGAAAACTATCAAATGTTACTGAGAGAAATTAATCATAAATAAGTTAAAGGATATGCCAATTTTCATGAACCAAAAGATCAATACTGTAAAGATATCAATCTCTCAAGCTGACTTATAAATTTAATACAATACCAATCAAAATCTCAGCAGAAGATTTTGTTAAAAATTGACAAGGCAATTCTAAATTTTATATGGAAATACAAAGGGTCAAGAATAGTCTTATCCCGCAAACTTATGAAGAAGTTCACATTTAGAGAACTTAAATTACCAGACATCCAGACTTATTATAAAGCCCTGGTTAAAAAAAAGATAAAGAAAAAAAAGGTGGTGTGATGTTTGTACAATGATATAAAAATAAACCAAATAAACAATTGAGGACACAGAAATAGATGTACACACACAGGGATACTTTACTGGTAATAAAAGTGGCAAAGCAGAGCAGTGGGGAAGTCATGCTCTCTTCAATAAATGGAACCATGTCAATTGCATACCCATATGGAAAAAGTGTTACTTGACTCTTACCTCCCACCACATACAAAAATCTGTTCCAGGTGGATTATAGCTTTAATGTGCATGGTAAAACGGTAAAGATTCTAGAGGATAAAATATGAAAATATCTTCATGGTCGTGAAAGAGGAAGCTATTTCTTAAACAGAAAACAAAGAGTAGTAATCATAAAAAAAAACACAGCAATATATTAGGCTATATTGAAATCTCCACCTAGCAGCCAGGGTGACCTTTTAAAAATACAAATGAGGGCCAGCCCAGTGGTGCGATGGTTAAGAACTGGCTTGGGACACCAGAGGGCCCCGGTTGGGATCCCACATATGAGGGTCAGTGACACTGCCCTCCACAGCTAAGGTGCTGAACAACAGCTCGACCTGGAGCTGGGCTGCCGTGGGTCGCCGGCAATGGCGTAGGCTGCAGCCCCTGTGGCAGTGGGTTGCCATGGGCTCCCGTGTGTAGCCAGCAGCCAGCGTGAGCGGGCAGCAGCCGCAGTGAGCGGCCGTCCAGAAGCCGGCGACTGATCTGCCTCGCCCGGGAAGAGCGCAATGATGGTGCCAACTTGGGCCAGTGAAGCAACGTCCTCCAGAACTAGACTGAAGACCAAAACGACAGCAACTTGTCGTTCCCCTTCCCCAATTCCCCAGCGCTGTTCCCATCCCCCCAATTCCCCAATTAAAAAAAATATATATCTATATCTATCTATATATATAGATATCTATATATAGATATCTATATATATAGATATATATCTATATCTATATATATATATATGATATCACATCACTTCCTGTATAAAATCCTCCAATGACTCCCCATTGAACTTAAATAATAAAGCTAACTCTTGCCATGATAGAGTGGACATTATCATTTCTTTGGTTATCCAAAATCCTAACCCACTTTCTATATTTGGGAAATTCCATGACTTTTGAGTTTTGATGGGCGGTAGACTCTATTTTCCACTCAAGAATACATCGGATACACACCTTCAGGATTTTTGTCCCCAAGAATCGGTCAGTGAACACTTAGCGTATTGGCTGAACTTGCCCACTGTGATGGTTAATTGTGTGCCAACTTGACTGGGTCACAGGGTGCCCAGATATTTGGTTAAACATTATTCTGGTGTGTCTCTGAGTGTGTTTCTGAATGAGCTTAGCATTTGAATCTGTAGACTGAGTAAAGCTCTGTCTGACTGTCTTTGAGCTGGGACGTTGGCCTTCTCCTGGCTTCAGAATTGGACTTAGACTAGAACTTACACCTTCAGCTCTTCTGGGTCTCCAGCTTACCAACAGCAGATCTTGGGACTTGTCAGCCTCCACATTCATGCGACTCAATTCCTTATAGATGAATATATATTGTATATACACAGATGCATACATCCTACATCACACTGGTTCTTCTTCTCTGGAGAACCCTCATAAACCCGTATACCCACCATTTGAATCAAGCTTTGGTGACTACAGGGACTCTGTCCAGGGGGCGGGTTGAAGCAGCTTCGGTTGCTGTCCAGTGGAAATGTCCAGTGACCAGTGCTAGCATGGGTGGTAGCACAAGCACTGGCATTGCCTGGGGCCAGCTTCTGCCTCTTGCTCTAGTTGCTTCTCCACATCTGTCCTTGACACTCCAGAGGGCTACCTACACTCCTTTCAATAATTTCTTTTTCTGATATAATCATCTAATCAGTCTCTGTGACTTACAAAGGGACTTGTAAACGTGGCTTATAGGCCTTTCAAGTCCTGGTCACTGCCTCCTTCCCCAGTATCATCATATACCACCATTCCCGCTTGGTGCCTACACTTCATCCCTCAGGACCTTTTCCTCCAAACTTGTCTGTCTAGGTCTTTGGCACCTGCCCTTCCCCAGGTCTTTACATGGCCTGCTCTGTCTCGTTATTGAGGATTCAGCTCAAAGGGCTCCTCTCAGGGAGAACTTTCCTGACAGTGTGATTTAAAGCAAACCCTTCCCCACCAAGATACTTTTATTAATTACCCTATTTTCTTTTCTTTATAACACGTGTAACTATCTAAAAGTATCTTGTTCATGTTTTTACTCATTTATGGTCTATATCTCCCATTAAGTTATCTCAGGAGAGCAGCGACCTAGTCTGCCTTGTCAATGCTGCAAGCCCAGAAGAACCCTGAGTGGTGTCAGACACACGGTGATGTACAGGATTCATTTGCAGGGTGGCTGGGTGGCTCAGTTGGTTAGAGTGCGTGCTCTGAACAGCAAGGTTGCAGGTTCGATCCCCGCATGGGCCATTTTGAGCTGCGCCCTCAAAAAAAAGAAGGAAGGAATTGTTTGCAGAATAAGAACAATGAAAGCCCCAGGAGGACAGGTGCCAAAGCCAGACAACTCCGAGGCCTCTGTCCCGGCTCCATGGCTCACTCTTCATGCCTGAGCATTAATTTCTGAGTGCAGTAAACTCATGAATTTTCTCTTTCTGAGGATCCAGGCTTTAGCCCCTTCAGGGTCTCAGCAGGGTTCGTTCTGTCCATGTCACTTACTGCCATTTAAACCCTGAAAACTACCAGACTGGTGGACAGTGAAAAGTTAGAATGCCAAACGCTGCGATCACCCCAAGCTATAAGTGTCATCGAGAGAGCCCTGGCTGTGTTGTCAGCAAAGGGCACCCACTGCTCCTTTTCACCGAGAAGGAACAATAACAAAAAAGGATTTATTTCTCTGTTCTGGTCTGTGTCTTAATCCTATGAAAATGCTTCTTGCTCCAGGAAGGAGACACAAAGAAGAGGAAGGTCTGGTTTTTCAGGCTTTAGAGAAATATTTATAGGGCCAACTGGGTTGGGGTGAGAAGTGCGGGGAAGGAGAGGGACACGGGGAAATAAGGAGGGGTGGGAAAGAGAATGAAAAGAGATCTCAGAGGGCTGATGAGAGACAGAGGGAAGGAAAGGAGGGAGCAGGGAGAAGGAGAAAGAAGAGGAAAGAGAAAAGAGGACTGGACTGCGGGAGGGAAATGACAAGGATAGAAAGTAAAGGACCAGGAGGGATGGACAAGGAAGAGAGTGTGAGACCAAGGAGAGGAAGGCAAGGCAAGCGTATGGAACTGTGGCTTATGCGCCACTTTTGTTTTTTCCAAGAAAAGCAAGTTTCCTCAGTGAGTTACAAAAAGAAACTCCAGTTATTTTCATCTGGATCCCATGCACTGTTTTTCCCTCTTTTCTCTACAAACTCCTGCTCAATACCCAGGCTAGTCAGCAAGCCCGTACGGTGCATTTACCACATCCCACACACTGTTTGAAGGACCTTACCTGTATTCATTCTTAATCCTCACCACAACTCTATGAGGTGAGGTCAGTACTGTTAGCCCCATTCTTCAGATGGAGAAACTGAGACACAGAGAGGGTTAAGTAGCTTGCCAAAAGTCACACATCTCATAAAGGGATGGAGCTGGGATTCAGTTCCAAGCAGTTAGCTCCAGAGTCCATCTTCTCAAATATGCCCTCAATTAATAAACACTTATTAAGGAGCTGCTATATTCCAGGCACCACAAAGCCGCTTCCAACTCCCTAGGCAAAGCTAGTTGTTCCCTCCTCTGTGCTCCCATGGCATTAGGTATAATTCTGACCCCAATGTAATAAATTGTGCAAGTGCGATCTCCCTCCCCCAGGAGCCCACAATTTCTTGAGGGCACGGTCTATGCCTTACTTATCACTGTATGCCTCACACCTAGTCCTGTGCCTCCTACAGAGCAGGTTCTCAGAAAATGTT
Source organism: Hipposideros armiger (assembly GCF_001890085.2). NCBI lineage: Eukaryota > Metazoa > Chordata > Mammalia > Chiroptera > Hipposideridae > Hipposideros > Hipposideros armiger. The sequence continues at coordinate 752,832 of NW_017731403.1, forward strand.
CACTGTAAAAGGAATTAAATGATAGATTGATTGATTGATTGGTTAATATTATCTGCTGTGACTTTAGAGACAGTGCCTCATATACTAGAATTGCAGGCTTCACTTGGCTGGTATGGAAAACGCCAAAGTAACAATTAAAGCAGCCAAAAGAGAAAGTATATGATTGTTTGCTTGTGTTTTGATTCATCAAACGTGTGCAGCCCTGGGGGAGGGGAGAGAGCATCACCAAAGCCAGCGTAGGAGGCACTGCACCAGCAACTCATATTTACCAAGGAGCTGTGTACATCCCAGAAGGGTTCAGTCCTGATACTGTGTCTCTGGGTTCAGAGCAGATGGCCCAGGACTGCTGCTATACTTTGCTCACATCTAAGAGAGGGCCTAGCTAGGACAACATGCAAAAGAAAGGTCATCGCCTGTTCTCTGCAGACTCAGCTGCATTCACAGAATCATAAGCCCTAGAGATCAACCAATCCAGTGGTTTTTAAGACTTTTTTTCTTGCTTTGAGCAGCAGAACTCTTTTTTCTAACAAGATATACAAACCAGATAAATGTCAAGTAGCTTGGGTTAAAGCAAGGGTGAGGACTCAAAGATCCACCCACTCCCATCCTCGTGCTGAGTATTTTAAAAGCCATTGATATATCATGACCATCTCATTTCAAAAGTGGTGAACCCAGCCCTACAGAGCTGACACGACCCTCCAAGGTCACCTAGGTGCTGAGCAGCATGTAGGTGGGAAGTGACAGATCTGAAGATGTTCCTCCACTATGTCCCTCTGCTTCTTTTATAATACACATCCACTACAAACAAAGAAGAAAATGGTGCTCTGTATTTTCTAGTGTGTAGTGTTGGTGGCACTCTCTGAAGCCTACCTCTGAAATGCTGCTGCTTGTTAGGACCAGCCAGATGAGACAAATTGCAAAGCTCTGAATTATATTCTCTGTACTTGTATAACACTTGACAAGTTGAAAAACTCTTTTTCAAATATAGCAGTATAATGTGTTGAGAGATTAATTCATACGACAGGCAAAAGTTGCCAGAAGACAATGTCACCTCCTTTTTGCGGCCTTCATTTTCTAAAGGCTAGCCTCATAGAAGACATTAGGCTAGGTTGTCCCAGAGCCAGTGAGGAAGCAAGTGGGGATGAATAGGGGAGTTAGGGGGGTATTTGGGGAGGCTCTCTGAGACAGTTATTGGTTTTGTATCTGTACCTTGAATGGTACATAAAATTACATAAAATAACCTAAATCTTAAAAATATATATGGAAAAATTAAATAAGGGGGGAAACAAGGAGGCAGGCATGAGAATAGAACAAAGTGCGTATCCTCAAATTGTCTTCATTTGCAAAGGGTAGGTCACTAATTTGGTTCTAACCTTTCTAGGAGTGACTGCAAATAGGACAAACAATTATTTGATTCACAAAATCCATTTAGCCAAAACATTTCTTTTCATGCAAAAGCACCACTTGTTCTGGGGTCAGAAAGAGATTTCTCTTATGGGTCTTAAAAATGCTGTTAATGATAATAACACAGAAGTGATCTGGGCACAGTAACTCACTAGTTGATTTAAAAACAACACTGGTTAAAGTAGGGGGTAATTATTTACAAAAACATTATGATAGAGACATGCCTTACACCTTTGATTTGAATTGATCCTATGAATATACCTTCATTCCCCAATCTTTTCCTGTAGGGCAATGCCCTGTCTTTGATTCTAAGTCCTCTGATTTGAGTAATGGTGCCTCCTTTCTTCTATAAATCACAGCCACAATACATCATCTATGATTTGGAGTTAAATTAAAGTGTGAAATTAGATAATTTGTGAAGCATTTTGAGTATGGACTTCTAGGTTTTTTTATAGCCGTTTCCCCATTTTTTTAAATAGTTGTTATATCTACTCTGACATCAATTTTCTTGGCCACTCACTTTCATGAAGCCTTTCCAAATATTTCCATTGATTTTTATTGAAATAATATCAGCCATACTTTTTGGAATATTTTAATATAAATACCAACATATATGATTATGATAACAAATTCAAGTGACATAAATATGCTTGGAAACAAAACAGTTGACTTTGGTAAGCACACAACTTGGCTGATACGAGCACAAGTGGGTGGGAAAAACCAGAGAATAACCTACTAGCCCAGAGCATTCAGTGGGTCTGGACATTAGTCTTCATGATTCTCAGGGGGCCTATAGGGCTCTGGTTAAAATAGTAGCTGCTCTGGGAAGACCATAAATTGAATACCGTACTGCCAGAACTTAACATGGGCTATCTCATTTAATTCTACAAACAGCCTATGACCTAGAAGCACTATTTTTTCCCCTGGAGACTCTATAGAGACTATATATATGTGCGTATGTGTGTGCGCGTATATATATATATATATATATATATGCACATATATACGTGTGTATGTGTGTGTGTGTGTATAGTGCTTTTGCATGAGAAGAAATGTTTTGGCTAAATGGATTTTGTGAATCAAATAATTGTTTTTCCTCTTTGCAATCACTCTTAGAAAGGTTAGAACCAAATTAGTGATCTACCCTTTGCAAATGAAGACCTCCTATGTATGTATATGTGTGTGTATGTATATATATGAATATATACATATTTTAATTGTCAGACTTCATACCAGTCCACAAAGTTGTTGCAATGGTGTTGCTAACTTTTTTATATCAGAGGGATTATTCATTATGAATTTGTACCAACTGGACAAACAGTGAACCAAGTTTATTATTTGAAAGGACTGAAAAGGCTGTGTGAAAAAGTAAGACGATGTGAACTTTTCACCAACAATTCATGGCTCTTGCATCACAACAATGCAACAGCTCACACAACACTGTCCGTGAGGGAGTTTTTAGCCAGTAAACAAGTAACTGTATTGGAACACCCTCCCTACTCACCTGATCTGGCTCCAAATGACTTCTTTCTCTACCTGAAGATAAAGAAAATATTGAAAGGAAGACGTTTTGATTACATTCAGGACATCGAGGGTAATACGATGACAGCTCTGATGGCCATTCCAGAAAAAGAGCTCCAAAACTGCTTTGAAGGGTGGACTAGGCACTGGTGTCGGTGCACAGCTTCTCAAGGGGAGTACTTCAAAGGTGACCATAGTGATATTCAGCAATGAGGTATGTAGCACTTTTTCTAGGATGAGTTCACAAACTTACTTGTCAGATCTCGTGTGTGTGTGTGTGTGTGTGTGTGTGTGTGTGTATTTACACATAGTTGGTACACAACATTATATGAGTTCAAAAGAAATTATATGACTCACCTAAAGCCTTATGGCTAATAGATGGCAGGGTTGGAATTAAAACTCATGTCTTCCCTGACACAATAAACTGCATAGAAGAAAACATAGGTACTAAGCTTATGGACCTTGGGTTCAAAAAGGATTTTATGAATTTGACTTCAAAGGCAAGGGAAGTAAAAGCTAAAATAAATGAATTATATCAAACTAAAAAACTTCCACACAGCAAAAGAAACCAACCAAATGGGAGAAGATTTTTGCAAATAACGTCTCTGATAAGGGGCTAATATACAAAATATATAAGGAACTCATACAACTCAACAATAAAAAGACAAACGACAAACAATCCAATTAAAAAATGGGCAGCAAACCTGAATAGACATTTCTCCAAACAGGATATACAGATGGTCCATAGATATATGAAAAAATGTTCAACATCACTAATCATCAGAGAAATACAAATAAAAACCACAATGAGCTATCACCTCATACCGGTTAGAATGGCTATCATCAATAAGACAAATAATAGCAAGTGTTGGATAGTCTGTGGAGAAAAAGGAACCCTCATACACTGTTGGTGGGAATGCAGATTGGTGCAGCTGCTATGGGAGGCAGTATGGAGGTTCCTCAAAAAATTAAGAATAGAATTACCATATGACCCAGCAATCCCTCTCCTGGGTATCTACCCAAAAAATCTGAAAACATTTATCTGTAAAGATGTATGTGCTCCAATGTTCATTCAAGCTTTATTTATGGTGACCAAGACATGGAAACAACCAAAGTTCCCTTCAACAGATTATTGGATAAAGATGTGGTATATATACATAATGGAGTACGATTCTGCCATAAGAAAAGATGAAATAGTACTATTTGGGAAACACGGATGGATCTTGAGATTATAAGCGAAATAAGTCAAACAGAAAAAGTCAAGAATCATATGATTTCACTGATACGTGGCATATAAAACTGAAAACAACAAAAAAACAAGACAAACAAATGAAACAAAAACTCATAGACTCAGATAATAGTTTGGTGGTTACCAGAAGATAAGGGAGTAGGGGGGATGGTAGATGAGGGTAAAGGGGATTAAATATATGGTGATGGAAAGAGAACTGACTCTGGGTGGTAAACACTCAATATATAGATGATGTATTACAGGATTGTACACCTGAAATCTATGTAATTTTACTAACAATTGTCAACCCAATAAACTTTAATTTAAAAAACAAACAAACAAACAAACAAACAAAACACCTCAGGTCTTCTCAAACACCAAACTTTAATCACAACAATTTTTTTTTTTTTTACAAATTTCTTAATCTAGGGTGAAAGCTGATGGAATACTCCAAAGCATAATTCAGCAAAATATTCTTGGAGTATGGTACAGTATAGCCTGGTCTGTTCTGTGTACACAATCTTCTGTGTTCCTGGATAGAACTTGAATTTCAAAGTTCAAAATGAACTGATTGTTCTTTAGACAACTGTGCATAAGCATTGTTTCCATTCACTAGGGTTTTGATGGATTCTGAATGTCTGGGAGTTGGAGGTTATACTGCCTGACAAGTAAACTGAGTACAGCTATTTTCATTGTCAGTTAAAAGCAGACCAATACTTTACTAATCAGTCCAAACATGGGTAAAGGCTGACATTCTTGGGGGTAAGGGACTTGTAATCATTGGAGAGCAGTTCAGAGACACAGTGATAACCTATTGTTGTCTGAACAGTGAATATGTAAGGTAACCCTGGCGTGGTTTGGCTTTATTTTAATCATGGGCAACTGAAACGTAGAAGCATGTTTTTGATTGGAAAATAACTCCTTTTCTTTCAATTTCCTTTAGACAACTAAGAAAAACTAATAATATTATTTTTAAAATACATTGAATAAAAATCAACTCCTTCTACTTTTGCAGACTTATATTTACCAAAGGATATTATACTTCCAGATCTAATTAACCTTTAATGAGCACATGCATCTTGCCTGGAACTGCTTGAAACCTCCTCTTATGCATCTTTATTTAATAAATTGACCAAAATCTATTATCACATACTTCCCCAACTTAACTTTTAACCCAAAGAAATGCATGCATGTCATCCTCGACATTTGTTAGAAATGAACTGAAAATATAAGAGCTTAAACTTCCATTAGCTAATGTGACACTTCTTATCTGAAAACATGTGGCTTTTGGTATGTCCATACCATGGGAAATTGTAAGTTTAATTTATGTGTGGTGATCTAGAGTGATAACCATGATATAATGGAAGTTAAAAATGTAAGTTTCAGAATATATGATGATCCCATTTCTTTAAATAACAAGAATATATATATATATTATATATTATATATATATATACATATATATATATATATATATATATATGGAACCATATCAAAGTTATCATTAACTACCTAAGGGGGAGTAACATCTTACATACAATTTTAAAAGAAATTTGAAAACAAATTGGTGCTGGAGAAGTCTAGAAAACTTGCAGACATGGAAGATATACTTCGTTCCATATCTTCCTGTTGAGTCAAAAGGGCAGTCTGAGTTTAAGTGGCTGGGGAATGTCCCCGAAGTACCCCAGCACAGGAAATCTTCCAGCCTGAGAAACTATCAGCCACAGTCAAACACACCACACCAAGACAGGATGGGCCTTGAAGCTGCTAAACTGTGGGGGAGTTTCAGTGGTTTCCCAAATGTGGTCTGTGAAGGACTAGAAAGTCTGGAGGTAGCTGTAGGAAAGAGGGGTAAGAACCTGGTAGGCAGACTCCTGGGACCCCACTGCCACTGTCTGTTTTGCTTATTAGGATTTCCATTTAACTTGGGATTCAGCATGAACACCACCAAAAGAAAATGAAAATTGATTCCATCGAGAAGGACTTTGAGGTCAAACAAAATTTACTTTATCTTCCTGAATCTTAGTTTCCTCACCTGTGTAATGCAGATAGAGTCCTACCTTGTTGTGAGGATAAGATAAAATAATGCAGTTAGGTGCTTAGCACTTAATAAGTGGTCACTTAAAAGAAAAAAGGGTCACCTAGGTGGTAAATAAAGGCATGGGTAGGGCAAGTGATGGGCTTGGAATGCCTTACACTATATCTTTGTCTTCAACTTTCCCTGTCACCCTCAGACATTATGCATTTCAGAGACCTGGGTTGAACTGTCACCCATATATGTGTGCTCTCTGAGCACCTGTCCATCCTTGGAAATTCCTCTTTCTCTGTCTGGGAAAAAAAAAAAGTGTCTAAATTTGCAAGGTCAGGAATCTAAATCCTTGTCAGTCTGGGAGGAAAGAAGGGCAATAGAGACCCACGAAGTTCATGTCTAACAAACTTCAGGGCGAAGACCCCTTCTTATTTCCTAGGCTAGGAAACACGTGAGGCCTTTGGTGAACCAGGCTGACCTAGGTAGTTTATCTTGAACACAACGGAATGACAAATACAGAGAGATAGTTTGACACGGTGGTTCAGAACCCAAACTCTGAAGCTAGACTCCCTGGATTTAAATCCTGCCTCAGCTCCTTACTAGCTATGTAGTCTTGTTCAAGTTACTTGACCTCTCTATGCCTTAAAATTATAACTATTTTTTATTCTTATGCCATAAATTAATAACTACTATATATGGCTGTTTAGAGGACCAGATTAGTTAATGTATGTAAAGCACTTAGAAAAGCTATATAAGGTACTTTATGAGTTAGCACATGTGCTGCATTCCTCATACCCATGGCCAGGCAGACATAACTAATCATTGGCAGCATTCTTTTTAACTGACTCGGTTTGAGGTTTCTGTATCCTTCTCAACAAAGCCACTCCATGTAATTGCTTCTTGATTAACTCACCAAATGGAAATTATTTTCACACCATATTACTGTATAATGTCAACTGGAATATTTGGACATAAGCAATAGAGAAAGTTCACCCATACCAATTTTCTATACTAAACACTCCATAAGAGTAAAACGTATCCTGATTAGATGTAAATAATGCCATATAAGGGAGATTTGGCACTCAGGCCAAGAAGCCTATTGTGTGACACAAATGTCTTCACCTGCCCTAGAATGCCTATTCACATCCTGAGATGAACGGCCATAAAAACGTCCTTTTGCCTGTCCTCATTCTTCATTTGTTATAGAACAAGAGTGACTGCTAAGCCACAGACCACAAAGAAAAAGGTCAGTCTCATGAAATACATCGTCGTCCTGCTGATGTGCTTGAAAAAGCACGTACACTTCAAAGCCAACCATGGACGGAGACACATAGGTGAGCCACTAGAGAACATTTATTTCAACTAGGAGCATTTACCCTGAGGACCCAGCCCTTGTGAAGATAAACCCCTCCTAGAAGAACCCACATCATACAAGCACAAGCTGCATTTAACCAAAGTGGAATCAACAGTGAAGGACACATATGGTTAACAGCTTGTTAATTTCTAACCAACAATAACAACTGTCGAAGCAAAGGAAAAGTGGTATTTTCACCCACACTCTCACTGATTTGAAATTCTTGATTTGCCCTATCTCTCTCTTTCTCTCTCTCTTGCTAATGCTCCTCTCTACACTTCAGACCCAAGCCCCTTCTGCAAACATATTTTGTTTTTCTCATGAGGCTCAAATGAACAAGACTGTTCTTTGAAACATAAAGGGAAAAATGTTCTTGGAGGATACGGGGAAGTTTATGGGGTGCATAAGGGAGTGGGGCAGATCATGAACCCGTGAAATCAACAGATAATTTTGGCGGAGCCTCACATTAACTTTTATCTCAATCACCACTCTCTCCAACATTTAGAGGAGTTGGTAATGAGTAGCTAAGTGGTTGATTTTATTTCTTTACCTTTTCTCATATTTTTGAAGGTGAAATAAAATAGTTAAAATATCTTCCAAAACCCAGAAAAGATAATAAGGGGCTTGCCCATATACCAGCTCCATTGGGGATGTTGCTTTTTAAAACCCTAGGATTCAGGGGTCCAGCAAACTAGAGCTTGTATATCAAGTCCACTGCTCATAGCCATGAGGTTGGGGGCAAGACAGTAGGCCTCTCAGAAGCGAAGTCCTCTCACCTTTAAACAGAAATATATAATACCTACCTCCTAGTGTTACCATGAGATAAAATAAGGTAATATGTGTAAAACATTCACTATAGATCCATGTATATAGTAGGCATTTAATAAATGGTAGCTATCATCATTATTGTATCACCATCGTCATCATTATCACTGATAATCATCCAAACAAGGCACCCTATCAATTTTCAGTTATTTACTTGACCAAAACATTTAGAAAGATCCTAGAGACAATAACTCACTCAACGAGTGACTGCATGTTCTAAGAGACAGTCAAATAAGTGGTGTCATCTCACAAGGTAAGAATAATTAGAAATTAATTTATTAATATTTGAATACCTATTAACTGCAAACAGGCATGAGAGAAACTTTGGGGATGATAGCGGTGCTCTAAAACTGCATCATGGTCGCCAATTCTATATACATTTAATAAAAATCACTGAATTACATATACTTAGAATAAATAGATTTTATGGTATGTTAACTATACCTCAATAAAGGTGCTAAAAATTCTGCATGGAAAGGAGCTGAAGGGGAATTCAGATAACAGAAGAACAGAAATTACCTTACATGCAGCATAGGAAAACAAAACAAAAGAAAAATATGAAAGGTAAATTAAGAGACACGGAGGATAGAGTAAGAGGCTCTAAGATGCACTGAACTGAGATCCCAGAAGAGAAACAGATGGGCAGGGGTAACTTAAAAAGGGGTGAGAATTCCCCAGTATTGAGGTATTGAGGAAAGACACCAATTCATAGACTCAAGAAGCACAAAGAATCACAAATAAGATAAATAAAAATTCAAGCTTAGGTATATCATAATGAAACTACGAAGACCAAATAAAAAGAGAAAATGTGGGCCGGCCAAGTGGTGCGATGGTTAGGAGCTGACTTGGGACGCCAGAGGGCCCCGGTTCGGATCCCACATATGAGAGCCGGTGACACTGCCCTCTACAGCTAAGATGCTGAACAACAGCTCAACCTGGAGCTGGGCTGCCCTGAGTCGCCAGCGACGGC
>NW_017731403.1:762322-826770 GCF_001890085.2 Hipposideros armiger
GGCCAACTTGGGCCAGTGAAGCAACGTCCTCCACAACTAGACTGAAGAACAAAACAACAGCAACTTGTCTGTTCCCCTTCTCCCAATTCCCCAGCACTCTTCCTATCCCCCCAATTCCCCAATAAAAATCTTTAAAAAAAAAAGAGAAAATGTTAGACGCAATAAAGAAAATAAAGATAGATAACTATCTTCAAAAGAACAGACTGGTTCTTTTCCTCAATACCACTGATGAAAACGAGAAGCGTGGAAATAAATGTGTTGGAAAATATAATCGACAGCCTTGAGTTCTATATCCTGTGAAAGTATTTTTTCAAGAACGAAGGTAAAATAACAGCAAAAAGTAAGATTTGCCACCTATAGATTGTCACTAAAATAAAGTTTCTCCTCCATTGTTTACAATCACTGAAACTACATTTCTTCCACGTGCTAGACCATGAATAGTCAATAATTAGCAACAGTCCCTAACTTCAAGAGGCCCAAAATCTAGAGAAGGATTATTACAGGACACCCAGTTAAATCTGAATGTCAGATAACCAATAAATACATTTTTAGTATCTGTATATCCCAGCTACTGCATGGGGCATTTACCTTGGTGTCCTCTATTTTATCTGGCAACCCGAGTCTATACAAGGGAAGAATTGTCAGAGACATGGTTGGAAATTGTCAGTTGGTAGGTGACAGCCACATCCCAGGGATTAGAGGAGATAAACCAGAGCTTGGTGGGAGCATGTTAAATGAAAGTAGATAATAAAGGACCCGACTCTGGAATTCTGACCTCTGAAGGGGTAATGGAGGGAAACCGAGAGAAGAGTAAGGGGGGCAGGCAAGGAGGCAAGGTCCAAGGAGAAGGGGTGCCCCACTGCGTCAAGTTTCCTTCTGTCAGTAAGTATGTCTACTTCAGTAAGTGTCTGCAACACACCAGGTACGGTTCTAGACAGTTTTAGATAACAGGATCATTGAAAAGAGTGCTCTGAATTTGGCACTTTGGAGATTTTTCTTTCTTTTTTTTTTTTGAGTTTTTAGAGAGCCAATTTCAGAGCTCTAGTGAGGACCAGCTCACCTGCTACGATACAGAGGGTTTTTGATACCTTTCTATTATAGGTTGAATGGTGTCCCATTAAATTCATATGTTGAAGTCATAACTGTAATCCCCAGTACTTCAGAATGTGAGCTTATTTGGACATAAGGTCATTGCAGATGTAAGATGAAGTCATACTAGAATAGGGTGGGCCCCTAATCCAATACAACAGTTCTTATAAAAAGAGATTTTGGACACAGGCGTAGACACTGAGGAAAAACACCCTGTGAAGAAGGCAGAGATCTACAAGCCAAAGAACCCCAAAGATGACCAGAAAACCACCAGAAGCTAGGAGAGAGGCGAGGAAGTTTCTCTCACAAACCCTCGGAAGGAACCCACCGTGCCAACAACCTGGTCTTGCACTGCTTCTAGACTCCAGAACTCTGGGACAATAAAACTTTTTTAAGGCACTCATTTTGTGGTCCTTTCATATGGCAGCCCTAGCAAACTGATATGCTTTAGTTTACAAAAAAAATCACTCAAAGGCTGCCCAGCTGGTACTTCCCAATAGCCCAGCTTGTCCCAGGACCCCTCTGGGGTGGGGGTGGGGGCGTTTTCCCATGCAGTCACTGGCCCTCATGACCCTCTCCCAGGGTCAAGCATGGGGGAGGGGTGGTCTCCTCAGTCTTCTGCTTCTGTACTTCCAGCCTAGGGTCTTCTTGTAACTTCAGCCCCTCCCCCCACCATCTAAATAAGGAAGATTTCTGCCACTTTCCCTTCCTCTCCACCCTTTCCCATGCACCCAAGTCCCTTTTCTCTACTTCTCTGCTTCTTGTTCCCACAAAGCAGCTGTGCAGGGCTTGGTAAGGCTGCCCAAAGGAAAAGTTCCTAGTTCCCCTTTCTCCCCAAAGCCACACCCCTAATGTGAAAGGAAGCTGCCTTCCTAGGTCTCACTCTGGGGGAAAGTATTTTCATCTATTTCCTGTCTTTTCTGGACCCATTTCCTCCCAGATGGCTTCCCCTTACTCCATGCTGATGGAATGTTTAATTATTCATTCGAAGGGTATTAATTAACCATGCATGAAGCACTATGCTAGCAGCCTCAGGAGCATCTGAGATAGAGAACACCTGTGCCTCAAGAAAATTGAAACTTGGTAATCATTTAAAGGTGACAGGTAAGTTTGTCCCTAGACTAACTGCAGTTGATTTCTCTGGGCTTCCTACAGGTTCAGACTTCTAAGTCATCCAGGTTCCATGGGACAGAGTGCTATGAAGTGAGTGATGTCTGCACAGACATGGCACCGGAGAGCCCAGCATGGGAAGTCCACATCTTTGCCATTATTGAAGTACAGAGACTCAGATCTTTGTGCAGACGCTGGCTCCATGTCTTCCTAGGTGAACTTAGGCAAGTCTTAACCTCTTGCAACCTCCGAGCAATTTCAACTCCGAGTGTCTAGATAATTAAATATTGTAACAAGGAAATGAGAACTAATGAAAACAATGGCCCTAGCACACTGATTTTAAGTCTGGATATAGTTGGGATGGGGCAGAGATAAGATCAGAGCCAAAATGATGATTACATTAGACGGCAGAATAGTGTAAGAGCAGTAAGAAGTATGCAGCGTCATCGAAATTCCGAGGCCCGCTTTCCCTGGTCTTGAAAGGTGGGAGCTTGTTGGGAGAGAACAGATATCTGAAGTCTGAAGATGGAATCAGAAGAGAGTGGGGCATATTCATGGGCCTATAGTAATGGGAGAAAAGCCCAGAAGGCTGGAACAAGAACAGAGAACCTTGAATTCCTAGCTAAAAAGTGGGGATTTTAATAAAACACAGATATCTCTATAGCAAAGTCAAGTTTCACAGCAAACTAGTACAGTATCATTTGCATTTAAGAGAAAGACAACTAGAAGCCAATTTTTGACTGTATAAATTCTATATGGGGTAATAGCTGAGTGATGCTGGTACAGGACCCTCGTCCTTCCTAATCAGACTAATTAGCCATGACAAAAGTTACCATTTTTGAGCACTGTTTATGTATTATGTGTTCTAATGAGGTGGTCTTGACAGCTTCATATGCGTGCATGAAACACTGTTATGGGAACAGATTTCAAGAGCTTATCTGCCCAATGTCAAACAGCAGCAAGTGGTAGACTTGCTGGCACCAGTCTAGGGCTGGCACCAAGATCTGAACCCAGTTTGAGCCATGAACACCAAGCACCCGATTCTACACTTTGCTATTAAAAGCTGGGCCAGTGAGGGACATAGCTACAGACTAATAAGTTAGACTGCTTCTAACCTACGATTTTATACACATGGAAAAGTCCAAATGACCTTGAAAGGGCTTGTCTTGTGGTCAATTAGCATTCACTCCTTTCTGTAATGAAACAGTGGAAACGACCTGACTGAAACGTCTATTTTTCGCTGCTGATTGACGTGTTCCTGGCCACACAATTCCCTCCTGTTTTTACAAGGATTCCTCTTCATTACAAGTCACCTTTCACCCTTCCCTTTCCTTTCAGGAGATACTTCTGTAGGTATAGATGCCATGTCAAGAAAGAAAATCAAGGCTGATGATGTTTCGTGTGCCTAACATATTCTTGGTAAGATTCTGTGGTTCAGAATGTTTATTTGTTTCAACCAAAAGAACTGTCAGACCGCAGGATCCTCTGGTCTAGATGGTACATCCTGATAATAAAGGATGCTGCGGCCATTAGACAGTCCTGAACTAATAGGCACAAGTGTCCTCTCCCCAAGCAAGTGATACAACCTAACTGTTCCAGAAGCAAGTGACTATAAGGATTGATAGGCAGAGCGTGAACATCTCACGATGAAAAACCTCTCTTCAAAATCCAAGCCAACAAGAATACAAACCACTTTCTTGGGATGCCTCATGTCAGCCTAGAGAATTACTTTACTGTTTTTGTTCATTTTTAGACAGCCTCTTTTAGGAGGAAATATGCCAGTTATATTGGACTGAACCACATAAAACTGCTGCATTTTGGCCATTATTTTGCCCACAAAAATGGTCATTTCACATGAGTCAACCAAATAATGATCAAAGCAATGTGTAGACTTCTCAAAATGTCTGCTATATTTATTTTTTAATTTAAATGAAGACCTTGAATTGTAAGAATAAAATAAGAAAATACAGCACATACCAAGTTCTTAATAAATATCTGTTGAATTTTCAAATATATAACTCCTAGTAATCTGAGTCTTGCATGGGTGCTATGCATACTAGGTATAAAACTTTCTAATGTAAAGGTGAATGTACTGTAACACATTTAAGTTTAATTTCACTAAAATTGAAATAATCAAAAAATCCATTTGATTTATATATTTACATTTTTATTAGAATTCCTCAGAACTGTCAACAACTGGACAACATATCAGGAAAAAAACAAACAAACATGGAACACCAACATTCTTTAAACTTGCACCGCTTACATATTTACACATAAAGTTACTGTATATATAAAAAATATTTTCAAGGACTCATGGGCTTGGGAATATTCAAAAGACATTATTGCTACATTTCAATATTTACAAAAAAAGCCAAAAAATAATTTCAAACATTAAGCCACTGCAACGAAACATCTGCTGTTAAAAAAAAAATTATAAAAATATAAACTTTCAAGAATATCCAAGACAAAACTCTCAGTGAAGTGCCCCTGAAGTACCTAGACACCTACGGTTAACAAGCACTTTTCTTACTATAACCGAAGTCAATAGAAACGCAAAGGAAGTTTTCAGACAAAGTATGGCAAACAGCGACAATCTCTTACGTTGACAACAAAACCCCAAAACTATTACCTTTGGAAAGGTGCGAGAGCTTAGAACTCCAGTGCAAATGGTTACTTCCAGATAAATGGCCACAGTTCTCTAAATATCATCTAAGGGACCTAGGAGGGGAAAACCGTAAAGGCAGCATACCTGAATCTTGCAAGACAACACACAAACCTTGCCATGTACACATGGACTTCTTATAGTTGGGCAGTGATGAGAAAAAATAAAAGTAAACTCTTAAGAATAATATCCAGGCTACAACCTAAAGGGTAAAATTTAAATACGTTTCAGTGGGAGAGTAGCATTAATAAGGTCTAAGGAACAGGTACAGTATGTTGAGTATAAATAAGAGTGCCATAAGTGCAGGTGGATTGCAAATAAACAGATATTTAGGCACTCCGTTTCCTATATACCTCTATGTAAGCTTTTGTTAAGCTTCTCAGGACAGCTAGGTGAAGGGAAATAGACGCAATCTGACGATGAAAGGCAAGCTACTTCTTGGGTACTGAAGGACCCTCTTGGGCTCAGGGCAAGAATACCCTCAAAAATATTTGTCTACAAGCATACACACACGCGTACACATACACACTTATACAGATACTGGCCCGGCATCCAGGACATTGCTGCAAAGGAGGCTGAGTCTAAAATTTATTTCTTGCTACAAAAGAATCCAAACTAAGACAGCACTGTTTCCTCACTCCTGCCAGAGTCATGCAGTAAATCTTTTTCAAATGGCATCAGATCCATTCAGCACAATGCCATTCTGAAGCCAGGAGGCTTGTTCTAGACAATCTAGAGAGCAAGTTCATCGGCTACAAAAGGAGGTTTTTGTCAACATTGTGCTTAACAATTATGTTCTTCTTCTTAAAAAAAAAAAAAGCACTAACTGTGTCCTTCAAACTTGTCTGGCTCCTCATCTATTCCTACACACAGCAGACTTGAGCCAGAGCTGTATCCATAAACGCCAGCTGGTAGGTTTTCTCCCCTCGGGTACATGGACATGTACAATTGATAGATGAGTATATACAAATGCTGGCTGGGGAGGCCCTCTCTCAGTTCAGCTCCCTAAGAGCCAACGCTAGTTAGAAAGCAGGTCAGTAGCACATGGGCTCACCACAGCACCGGGTCTTCATTCATGCTCGGAGAGCAGATTTCATGGCCTACATCTCATTCCCAGCATGAAATACCAGATTTCTTAGGCCCGGATATTCATAGACTTCTGAACTTTGTCCTAATAATGTTCTATTTTCCACATCAAGGGCTGAGGTTGCAGCTTCTAATCTTTTTGCACCATCATCTCATTATGGGTGGTGACAAGGGCCAAAGGTGACTACTGCCATTTATTCAAATAAACTATCAACCATACTTTTCAAAAAGGAATTGGAGAAGCTTCAGAAAGGAGTCAGGGTGTATAAGTTCGTCCCTTTCTCCAAGTCAGACTTTTTTTCCCCCCCAGTTAATGGGAGGTACTCTGCTATAGGGAATATGTGCAGTTCGAACCCTGGTAAGGGGGTGGGGGCTGATGACAACAATCATCGGCCACTAAAGTGTGCTCATACAGAGGAATACAGAGGGAGTTCACTACCCTGAAGTGGGATGCAAGTCAAACCAAACAAAATAACCATAGAAACCAAAAGAATGGGGATCATTCTGTTGGGGAGACCCCCAGACACGCATTTTGCTTCAGACGTCTTCATGTACAAGCAGGGGCTGGGTGGACGAAGCGCTACTGCCCACGGAATTGATCCGCACAGAATGGTCCACCACGGCGCGGTCCTGGTTGGGACTCCAGTTCGCTAAGTTGGAATAAATCTGAGGGAAACAAGTCCACAGTCAATACACCAGCGCCCACAATGAACACAGCAACAAAGGGGCACATCTGCAGCTTCAGAACCACAAGTCATTTGAGGAAGACTTTTAAAGAGAGACGTTTTAAAGACCTGTGCAGCCCCAAACCAAATCATATTGAAAATAAATACAAGTTTTGTTTTACCCCTCGTTTTTCCCAAGGTCTGATTATGGAAGAAATGATAGCAAAAAAAAAAAATGTGTCTTTCTGATGGGACACGTCTAGGAACATGCATTAATCTAGCCCAGGGGTCGGCAAACTTTTGGGACGGAACGTACCCAAAGAGCTGCAGGTGGCTTGCGAGCCACAGTTTGCCGACACCTGATCTAACCTATTAAAAAGGGTTATAAATCTCGGTAGCCAACAACACTCTAACAGTCAATGTTATCTGCTGAGAAATCAGTGGCTCTTCCACAGATATTCCATTAAGAATCGACACTTGGGTGAAAAACTCTATTTAATTTGAAATATGCTTTGACACCCAAAAGAGCAAGCTTTAACGCAAAAGTATCAGTGGTATACACTTAGAAAAGATAGCTCCAAGCACACAATCCAGGAAAAAAGCAGCTTAAAAAAAAATCTAAGTCAAAGTAAGGATCACTATCTCCCTTAAAAGCAGGAGAAATAACAGATTTGGTTTTTTAATTCCCTCCGCCCCAAATCACTGGGGGGGAATCTCCCAACTTCAAACAGTTCTTCCTTCTATATGGCTTGTGGGCATGACAGCTATCTGCCATTTTCGGGCTATGCTTGTTTGAGCAGAAGGCTTATTTCACTGCAGTAACAAGCTGTCTTTTCTATGCTTTTATTCTAGTTCACATCATCCCAATGCTCCAAAGGCTGAATAGCCCTGACATGTGAGAGAGAGCCCTGCTGACCCCATGACCAGCATCTGGGGTGGGGGAGGAAATGTGGCAAGTCCTCATGGAAGCTTCTACTTCCACACTTCTGAGTACGAAGTCCTCCACTCTTTCCCCTTCTCATCTCACTTCCTTCTTTGGCTCAGGACAGGGAGGCTGGGCAAAACGAACTTGTTCCCTTCACTTTACTTTCCCACCCAAAGCCCAATTTGCAGTCTAAGCCAAGGAGAGAAAAGGTGGGGAGGTCAGTCCTCACACCCAGAGCCTGAGGAGGAAGACAGACACACCTGGAACCAAGAGAAGGAATCCTAGGCCTGGCAGACTGTACTCACATGATTGGTGCTGTCTGAAATCTGCTTCTCAATAAGCTGAACGATCTGCTTGAATGTCGGCCTTTTTAGGGGATCAGCGTCCCAGCAAGTCATCATTATATCATACCTGCAAAACAAGAGCCGTTTTCTGTTACTCCTCAATGCCCTTCACCTTCCTTCAGATGTGTGCCATGCAATAATTTCAAAAATAATTCCAGCGGTAGGCAGCTGGGCATACTGAACGGCATGTGCATTCAATACTCTGAAATACTGCTGAAATTGCATGGCTATTTGGCGACAAGAGATTATAAAAATAAACTATAAAAATGACATTTGACCAGGATGTCCTAAAAAGGAACCAAGTGACGTTTCAAACTGTGCTAGTTGAAAACCCTCATCATCTGGGTTTCTGTCTTAAAAAGTAAAAAGGGGGGACGGCCGCGTGGCGCGTTGTTAAGAGTTGGCTTGGGACACCAGCTCTGAGCAGAAGGGCCCCGGTTCGGATCCCACATGAGGGTCAGTGACGCTGCGCCCTTTCCAGCTAAGATGGTGAACAACAGCTCCACCTGGAGCTGGGCTGCCGTGAGTCACCGGTGATGGCGTAGGCTGCAGTGAAGCTGCAGTGGACTGCCATAAGCTACCGTGAGTGGCTGGCAGCCGGCGTGAGAGGCCAACAGCCAGAGTGAGCTGCCAAGAGCTGCCGTCCAGAGGCCAGCGACAGATCTCCCTCACCCAGGAAAAGCACAATGATAATACCAACATGGGCCAGTGAAGCGACATCCTGCACAACTAAAAAACAAAAGGACAGCAATTTGTCTGTTCCCCTCTCCCAATTCCCCAATAAAATCTTTTTTAAAAAAAAAGTAAAAAGGGAAACATTATCTGAAGGAAAAATGTCGTGGCCCTTACATGTCGGCAGGTGCATGCTCAGGGCTCAGCATTCGGAAACCTTCCTTGATCATCTTGTAGAACTTAGAATCGACTGGCATTCCAGGGTATGGGCTGCTTCCTGAGGCACAAATGGTTTGCAAATCAGTTTTAATTGCAAGCAAACAGGACACAGATAAAACCTTAAGAAGATGCTCTGAGTCTAGTAAGATGTCTTTAGCAAGGGTCATTTTACCTAATGAGAACAGCTCCCATAGGAAAATCCCATAGGACCAGACATCACTTTCGAATGTGTACACACAGTTGAAAATGCTTTCAGGTGCCATCCACTTCACAGGTAGCCGAGCCTGTAATGGAAGCACAACAGATTCAGCAATGTTAATTAAGAAGATCCAAAAAACTGAATAGGAAATATTCCTATAGACATTGCTCCTGCTGAGAGGCAGGGGTGACAACTTGACCACTATCTTACAAAACCTTTTACCTATCACGTCCTGAGATAACCCCAGCTACCTCTGAAATAGGTGGCTCACAAGTGTACTATCCCTACTTTCAGGATGACGATATTGGACCCGTACAACATGGTGGTTAAGAGCACAGACACCAGAGAGAGACAGACATGGGTTCTAATCCCGGCTCCACCACTGGCCTTGAGTGACTCAGACTCGTTAGTTACCAGTGACTCTGTTCTCCCCTAATAGAAACATAGCTCCCTACAATAAGGACTACATTTCCCAGCTCCTTTGCAGGAAGGTTTAGTCATGTGACTGAGCTTTGGACACTAAGTTTCCATGTTGTATGACAACCTTAGCAAAACCTCCTTCGAATGTGGCTGGCATGTGCCCTTTGCTTTTTTCCTTCTTGTCCTTTCCTCCATCCTGCCTTCTGACTATGGTGTCTGGCTACATAGTGACCATCTTGGACCATGAAGATGAGGGCTACACCCAGGGATGGTGAAAAAATGGAAAGGTGGGAAGATTTGTACTCACAATAAGCACCCACAAAGCCTCTGTACCAGCCCTGGCCTGCTACTCCTGTACTTCTCTTTCTTTTATTTTGGGTTTTCTATCATATGCAGCCAAAACTGTCCCCGATTAACACATTGGGAAAGTCACTTAAATATCTGTAATTAAGCCTCTATAACTTCTTCTGTAAAACAATAATATTTCAAATTTCATGCATCGTTTTGTCGGTTAAATGAGGTAGTATGGGTAAAAGTGCTTACCACAGTACTTTCGGACTCACTAATAGCTGAAAAATTGTCTGGCAGATACAAGCACTCAATAAATGGTAGTGCCTTATAATTATGACCATTCCAAGGAGGTCAGTGGCCGCCGATTCAGGGCTTAAATTCTACAGCTGAAGTTCACATCCTGAACTGTTTCCGCTAAAATCAAGCCAAACTTTCCGTGACTATTCCTCCTAGAGTTGTTGTGGATTCCTGGATCTTAATACGCCATAGAAAACTAAACCAATCCTTCTCTTAATCCATTTTGTATTGAGAACTGGGAAGATAATTTTTTATAGTCTTAAAGTTATTTTAGTGCATAGGGGGAAAAAAAGGCTTCCAGTATATGTGCTGCCCCCGAGATTTCGTACTAAAGCTCCTATTATAGGGGCTCTTAACCTGAGATCTACAGGGGTTTTGAATTCAGGTGGCTGTGAACTTGGAAGGGAAAAATTTATTCTTGTTTTCACTAACTTCTAAGTGAAGTTTAGTGTTTCCTTACATTATGAATGAAGGCAGTAAAGCAGAGTAGTCTGAACAGTACCTGTGACTGTCCCCAACAGTAATCACAGGGACCTTCTTCATATTAATATTTGCATTCATCACCACTTTGAAATTTAATAGTTTTTAGACCCACAGCTAGAACATGTTATTCTGTGTAACAACGCACATGTATTGACATATCGCAAATTTATTTTTTAATATTTTGAAAGCTGTATTTCAATTTAACCGCTTTTCCTGGTTATCTTACCTCTTATTTTATTTTGTGCATTTAAAACAGTGTTCTGACTAGAGAGCCATAAGCTTTGCCAGACTATGAAAGGGGTCACGGCACAAAAATGACTAAGAACCTCTGTAAAATGGAAGAACTTTCAGAGAAACTGGCACAACGAGGAGGTGTCAAAGGACTATGACGTAAATTTTGGGGTGGTAACATGTCGTGTGAGTTTCCTTGCTTTTAACTTGTCCCATAAATTCTCGTTACTCAATAGCCTGAGGAAAGTGACACCTGTGATTGGGTAGTTCAACTGGCTGGAGCTGGAGTTCGCAATCTGGAAGCCTGGTGGGACCTGACCCATCCTTGTTAATTCCAACCAAGGTCACTAACCAACAACAAGCTATTAAGGGACTGCAGCAAAACCACAGTCATCATTATTTATATTTCAAATAAGGCATCTATAAAGAATAGTCATATAAGTACTAGCCTCAATGTGCCTGGCACTGTTGTAAGCATTTTATATAATTGACTTAATCCTCATAACAACTTTATAAGGCAGCTGACCGTATTATTCCCAAGAAGAACAATCCAGGTTCAGAGGTATTGTGTAATTCTTGCCATATATTACACAGATTCAAACTCGGCGAGACTGGGTTCAGAAGCCACTAGCTTCTTCCTTTTGTCACGATTCGGAGGCCTGGATAAAGAAGCACCTTACAGTCTACCTTCCAATAGTGCACCAGGATGGACAGAACGTGGTTTTATTAATACTCCTAATTATGAAATCTGGCCTGAGAGGAGATTTATTAGAATTGCATGCTTTGATAAGGAGGTAAACCTGGCAACCTTTCTACAAGCCCACGTCAACTAACTACAGCTTACCCAGAGAGATGCCATAGGGGTGAAGGAGAAAATGTTGCATTGTCATAAGGGACATAGAGACCTCCAGTCATAAACTTGGACTGTAGAAATGGGCCTGGGAGAAATGGATGTAGAAGAATATATACAGAGGATGCCTGAAAAATGTATACACATTTTAAGAAAAAAAAAAAACTGTATTAAAATTGTAATACTCAATATATACCAATAACAAAAGATGAATACAAGTCATTGTGTATCCATTTTTTTGGCATCCCCGGTGTATACAGGACTACATGGCTTTCCATACTAATGGGACACTGCTCTGGAAATCATGGACTCTGGTTTCAGCCTTTACTGACCCATGTCATCCAAGACAAACATCACTGAAATACACTGAGCCTTAGTTTCTCCAAATTAAAATGTGAAGACACTGCATTCTAATGCCAAGGGTTTGTTCTGACGACCCAGTGAAAATTGGCAATGAAATAAAGCACTTTGAAATAAAATCACTATGTGCTATAAACCAATTATTACTTATGAGCCTACTTAATAAGCTCTCTATTGATTGTAAGGTCCAATGTTCTATATACCTAATTCTAAACACTATCTTAGATTTTAATCGTTTTCACATGGCATGTCAATCTCGAAATAAAAGTCTCCTGCTGTGACCTTCAGGTCCACATTTGTTTCACTGGAGCAAAATCGAGTTCATTGCTATTCTCAAGCTAGAATGAAAATTAAGGCTATTTCTGTTCCTTTCACATGCCCCATAATTACACAATTAGAATTAGGAATTCTATTATTGGAATGTTAGTTGTAGTAATGTTCAGCATACCACACAAATTTTGCTGACGTACACTTAATTTGACTGCTGAAATGCATGATATCTCAAAGGTAGAGTTTACATTATGAAAATCATAAAAAAAAAACAATTCTTATAAAAACTTGAAAATAAAATCCTTCATTGGACTGTCAAGCAGAGAGTGGGTACTCACATTTCCTTTGACCACATAATTAGAATCATTCTTGATGTCTCTGGCTAGACCAAAATCACAAATCTTTGTGATTCGACCATGAGTAAGGAGGATATTTCTGGCTGCCAAGTCTCTATGAATACACTATTATGAGAGAGAGGGAGAAAACAAGACCATTTACATTTATTTTAAACTTTCAAAGAGGGAAAACTATGTTTAATACTAGAGTGCTGCTTATGTTATACAGACCCAATACTTTTGCTTTACATTTAAACTATTCGGTGCACCAAAAATAAATATCTAAATTATGCCTTGAATGATGCTCAAAATTTGTGTTTCACATCGTTAGGACCATAATTACTATAATCACTTTCAAAACCAACTCGAATAAATGCTTTTTTTTTTCTTCTTAGGACTGCTTTCATTCATAGGAAAATACATTATAAAGAGTCATATCATTTTGTTTTACAGCAAAAACTCATTTTGCATGCTTCTCTGTGAATGTCCTTTTAGAGAGTTTCTAAAATGTCTTTGCAACTTCAATTTGACATCTCCAAGGACAAAGGGAAGAGGCCCTTTTATTTCAGCCATCCTATACCCTCTCTTAGTGTGGTAATTGTTTGGAAATGTCACCAATGACACTTATGGGTTGGATCTGTGACCTTATCCCTATTCTGTTCACCCCATTTCCTAGGGAATTCCTCTTACTCTTCCAGGGACCATGCTCCCTGTTTTGGCTCCATCATTCTCCTCCTATCCCCATCCTTTTCCCAAATGTTTATTATTCTCTCTGATCCTTTATTCCCCCAATACTTCATAAACCATACATGCAATTATTAGTAGTCTAGCGTCAATAAAACCCAAATATGTGTTTCATTCACCAAGCACTGAAACTATATGAGCCACCCTCTCCCTTGGCTGATAAATTATCTGTTTTCTAAGAGCAGTTCTGTACATGCTGAAAGCCAAAAGGTTTAAATAAATTCATTCCATATAAAAAACAATTCATAGAAAGCTCATTTAGAGAGACTTGTACTTTAAAGCTTATAAATGAGAATAGGAATTCCAAAGAGACAGCAGTTGGAGCATGAAGAAACTATATTTCCTCTGCTTTTGGTTACCACACTTCAAAATGACATTCTGTATTCTATCTATGGTTCTAAATTGCTCCACTCGGAAGGGGAAAAAAGACTCTTCTGAGAACCACTCCCACTTACATTCTTCGAGGCGAGGAAGGCCATGCCCTTTGCCACCTGGTAAGAAAAGCTCAACAAGTCTTCCAGGTCCAGGGCCAACTCGTCATCTTCCATGATGGCAGGAGTCACATCTCTTTCTATATATGAGCCTGTTAGGAGGAGAAAGATTTTCTCAGCAATTAAAACCTTAAAAATGAGGAAAATAAACAACAGTGACAACCATAACGCTAGTAACGAATGAACTGATGTGAACTTGCAGGTAAATGACTTCCCCAAATGTTGGCAACAGGTAGGTGCTGAATCACGAAGTTAATATTCAAAATCTTGGGCTAGATTACAAAATCTTTAGGGGAGAATGACAGTGGATTAACACAAAAATCTCCTGTTTTTTTGATATCCAAAATATGTACCTGATATATTTTGATAGGCAACATACATGTTTAATATGCACCTATTTTCATAGATGCGGTCAGATGCTCAGCTACAGTTACACGTGCTGTAGCCCCAAGTACACCTCTTGCAACCCTTAACCGCCATTGGCCATTAACTGGCATTGCCATTGGACCCTTTTGTAAAGGAGAACCAGTCATTCCCAGGAATGGTGTTATATTCCATAGCGGTATGAGAAAACCTCTGCAAATAAAGTTGATCTCATTACTTGATAGATACCCACCTATTCTCACAGATCTCCTTTTGTCTGTCTTGGTTGGTACAACATAAGAAACTCCAGGTTTCATGTCCATGTACTCATTAGTACTATCACTGCTGGGAGAGATGGAACATTGATCAAATCATGATTGACTAACATGGGAATTGCAGGGAGTACCCATGAGGCAGGCTCTATATTCCCATCCCTTTTTAACATAATAAGCTGATTTTATTCGAAGAAAGTGTTGCCAAGTTTGAATGAAGAACATCTTATTCAGTAAGAGATGAATTTTTAACATTTAATATTAGGGTTCAATCCCCAGCAATTAGATGCTCTTTTTTTGTGTTCACACAGACAGAACTCAGGTTAGAAATTTCCCATTTCTTGACACCAGAGGTTTAATAGGAAACAGAGCCAAACAGCATTATCCCACATTACTTCAAACTCTCTAAAGTATCCCCAAAAGACAAGATGAAAGAGACAAAGAACGAGAGCTTCTAAGATGTGTTATGGGGGAGAAGACAGAGATCGTTAACATATAGCGACTGATGGAAAAAGGTTTGAAAAAAAAACAAGTTTGGTTCAGATAAACACCAATAATTTGGATGATTTTCTGAACCATCTGGACCTCTTGAATCTGCAACATTTGGCTGGAGAGTCTTCAAGATTTCTAGTACTTCCTGCTTCTGATTAGCATAGAAACACCATGACAACAATCCCCTTCAGAGTGTGCGGATGGTTCCAATCCCATATGGGATCCCAAAGCACAAAGAACACCACACAGGACTGAACAATTTAGGCCATTATTTCAGAAAGTTAAAAAATATATGTGAGGCCGAAAGCAAATTGTGGCTCATTTATTCATAAAAAGAACACAGGCTCTGGAGAAACTAACAAACAGTGGTTGGTACTGTGTTACTACAGCTTGACACTGCTCAAGTTTACAGGATTAAAAAAAAATGTAAAAGCTTTCCCTGGGGATTAAAACTTTAGCCAGTGGTACAAACAAGGGCTTTCAGAGGTAACTGCCCATCAGCAATATTTACTGAAGTTTCCTTGAAGGCTTGGAGTTAAGAGACTAGAAGACAATCTTGTCACCTCAGAATGTAAGGGAGGTAGTGAATAAAAAGGAAAAACCCACCAGATAACTGCAGAAATATAAAGGGTAAGGGATTGGGCATAAGGAACATGGTTTCTGCTGGACTGGGTGAATCTAGGACCTCTTCTTAAGTGGTATTGATAGATCTTAACAGCATTTGGAATCAGCAGGCAAGGGGTGGCAGAGAAGAATTCTACTCTGATTGCAAACTATACTAATTCTCCTCAAAGGAACTTGAAGCTCTTTACACATCATTTAAATTGAATGACATCAATGATGAAAGAGATGAAAATAAGGTGCAGAATTCCCTTAAATGTGCTATAGTAGTTGTGCCTTTTTATAACACAATGAGTTTTTTAAAGGGTAAGGTATATAGAAATAATTCAGAGGTGGATGGTGAGAAACCCACAAGCAGAGTCGTGTTAGAGCTTTTTACCATTCTGTTACAGGTTTTAAAGGAATTTACTGTGACCACTTGACAGGCTTTTGCATTTTCCCTATAAACAATGTCTCACTGTAAAGATGCATATAGTACCAAGCTCCACAGTATAAGTGGAATGACACGCAACAGCAGAACCATGATAAGAGAGGTATAGGGTTCATTCAGTTGAACAGAACAAAAGCTTAAGGAAGAAAAAAAAATCAAAGCTGCATTTAAAAATTCAGCAAAAGTCTAAGTTTAACACTACCTGAATCTTTAAAAACACTATTTGAACTTTCTAAACTGTTAATCACATTTAAATGATTTCATAATTCTGATTTTGCACCTCAAAATACCACGGTTCATTTTTTTGAAACAGTCAGCCTTGACTGCAAACCCTTAGGACCCCAGAACTGCCTGTCAACAACTGACTATTTATGTAAATCAGTCTTACCACGAAGTCTCCTTTGACTGCAGAAGGTTCTTATAAAGGGCTGCTTCTGCGTGATCTTCCTGCTTTGAGCAAATAAATGAATCACGTTTTCTCCTCAAAAAATTCAAAAGATCACCATAGCAACAATATTCTGTAATGACCAGGGTGGGCCCTACAAGCATATAAGAAAAGGTTAGAAAGAGGTGAGATTGATAGACGAATCCTGCGTCCCATAAAAATACCCAAGGGGGATCCCAGCTGCTAACATTCAGGTTCAAAGGCTAAGCCTACTGAGTACCAATACAATCCTATCTATTAGCATTGCTTATCAAAAAGCAGCATTGCATGAGTAAAACTAAATAAGCAAGCCCCCTTTTTATCTAATTTTTGAGTGATTAGGGGCCAGGCATGACTGCTGCTTATACTATTATCAAACTTCCTACATGAATGCTTTGATTCACTTCTTACATACAGTGGGGCTCATACCCTGTAGGTAACATTACTTTAGGAATGACGGCACACACTGCAGGATAATAGGAAAACCAACTGCATGGAACACCCAGCTAAGACAAGACTAGAAAGTGAGTGAAAACCTGAAGTGATGGAACAGCACCTGTGTTTATGAAAAGGTGTCACCTGTGTTCTGAGCACCACTAGTCAAAAATTTTCATGGTGTTGTAAATGCCCAGAACTGCAGCTCTGAAGTTAACAGGCAGCTAATTAACTTGGGCAGAGCTTTCTCATGAACAATTCATGATGTGGTGAAGCAACACTTATGGGGACTGTTTTAAGAAATTATACAAAGTTGTCAACTTGACCGCGGAGCTCTCCAGATCTCAAGGAACAGTTCCTTTCACACAGCTTTGTTCCTTCAGACCAAAACGCTTTGTGCAAACAGAAATTCTTGATAGGAGGCTCGACTAGGACTTCAGAATTGGAAATTTATTTTTAACAAATGTGAAGTGTTTGCCTCGTTTGCTGTATATTTGAGAGCTGGTGGGCTTAAAGGCCTATTCTTAATTATGGTATACAAATGATTATTAACCCTTTAGTGAATAAATATGATCCAGCAAAATACAAAGCTTGCAAGATAAAATAAAAAGCTTTCAAGACGAGATGAGACATTCTTGAGATATTCCAGAGGTCGATGTTGTTGATGTGACATACAGGATAGTCACTAAGGTATGTCCTAGGCTGTCCCACCCCATACACTCATAAGAACAATAGTTTGGTGTAGGGGTCGGGGGGAATCTAGCAAGAAGTAACAATAACCTGGGTAAAAATCTTGCAAGCAGCTTGTAATCAAGCACTGTCAAAATCATATCAAAATCTCCCCTCTTGATAATTTGACATAATAAAAGGCAAGTTGGCCGTGGCTTTACCTCCAACGGTGCATGCTCCAAGAAGATTCACAATATTCATATGATTACCGAGGTAACTCAAGACTTTGAGTTCAGACATGAGGGCTTCTCGTTCCGTTAAATGAGCACTTGCTAAAATTAAAAACATCTTATTTTAGCAAAAAAAAAAAAAAAAGATCTGGCAAACCGATGTTAAGCACATAAAGTAATCTGCAGAAACTTACGTTTGAGCATCTTCACAGCAACAGTCATGGCTGCATCCGACTTAATTAAGCCATAAGCAGTGGCCTCAACAACTTTCCCGAAGGCGCCAGCACCCAAAGTTTTCCCTGTAGAAAGGAAGGCAACAAAGTCAAGTGGTAGTGGTGGGGCCAAAGGACCATTTGTGTAATTTCAAAATCAACAAGGGGATTAAGGACAAATTTGTCTAGGTACATTTCCCTATAATGTCTCTCAAAGGGGGTAACGCTTCACAGAAAACACTTATTGTTACAGGTGGAATCAAACAAAGGAAGCTATTGGAGTTCCCTAAAATCATTGTTATGCAGACGCCTAAAGGTTCTTCGGAAAGCCCCTGTTTCATACTGACCAAAACTCAGCCTGTTTCTGGGAAACTCCCATTTGTGATCATAAGGAAGTTGCGTTGGGTCTATGTAAACATAATTGTTTCCATTGATCTCCTCCACCACCTTCCACTGTACTTCATACATGGGTTTCTGGTGGAGGTAGAAAGGGAAAGATACATCATCTTTTAATGATCAATGTTTCAACAATTAGAGCAAGCGCTCAGGGCAGAGAGCAAATGAATGGTTACCTGTAAATATTTGTAGGTAAGAATCATCACGATGATGCACATCAGACCTGCTGCAATCACAAAACCAATCAGCAAAGGCGTGAACAGCGTGTGGGCATGGATTTGTTCTAAAACAAAAGAGGAACGTGGAATCACACAACCTGTCAGCAGGGTCAGGTCCGCACCACAATCACCTCGCCCCGACCTCACCCCGCTCACATCTTACAGCCCACACAGAGCCCATGGCAGGAGTCAAAGCCACATACATCTCAGCTCCTTGCCATGGTTATGATCTTACTCATGTTAGTCAAACTAATCTTTTAAAATAAATTTAAATCAGACTCCTGTGGGAGAGAAGTTGCGATTTCTATAGCGCAGGAATAATTTTGTGCTGTGTGTCATTGAAAAGCAACATCTGAATGAACTTTGTACTTCAACCAAATTCCTGACTTGGGCAACTTCAAGAAGTTTCCTTTACGGATGGTTTCTATTTTCTCCTGTATGCTTTCCTGTATTTTCCAAATTTACTACATTGAGCATGAATTTCTTCCACAACTGAGAAAAACATTTTTAAAAAGAGTTCTTTTTATTGCGCTGTCTGAAAAAAAAATCTATGATGAACAATGTAAGAGTCTTCCCCTCATTACTCAAAAACTGAAAATATACCACTTTTTAGCACTCCTCTTTGCCAACTCAGGAAAACAAAAACTGAGCCCTAAGAATGTAGGTGCCCAGTTTCTTTGTCTTCTGACTTCATACCAATTCATCAACGTGTCCACAGGATCATTTAACTTATGTTAGGAGAGCTAGTCACTCATGAATCAAATTTCAAAGATTTTAAAGAAACAGCTCACTAACACGACTTCATAACGAGCAGTGTTAACTTTCTGATACAATGTCTGGCAGTGTGTTAAAATAGTTGATTTTAAATAACTGAAATTTTAAATCAAATTTAAAATTTTAAATTGTCTAAATTCTGTTTGGATATAAGGTAAATATAGTCCCCCCCCCTGCATTTTTCTTATCTACCTCCTTTTAATAGAAACAATTAGAAATACAGAATTCATTTTATATATATAAATATTTATACACACACACACATGCATACATACATACATATGTGCACACACACGCATAATATATAGGATACATGGTCAAAATTGTTGCATACATTTTATTAACAAACTAGTACAGAATGAAACTTAGTGAGTTTGATGACAGTACAGTGCAATTACCAGAAATGATATGGCCAATGATGGAATGGAGTTAAAATCATGATTGATATGGTAGCAGAGCCTAAACATCCCCTTAAATTGGATTAAAAAGAAATATACCTTTGCTGTTACCTTTAAATGCAAAGTTAAAAAAGGCAGAACTCTTGCCCACATCGTTGTAAGCCCTACACTCAACCGTGCCATTGAACTTGAATGCACTGTAATCAATGGAACTTTGAACCACTAGTTTTCCAAACGGCGACACAGATGAGTTTTGTATCTGCACATCCACCGGCCCAACAGGAACAGAACATCTAGGGGGAAAAAAACAACAGCCCAGACTTACTTCAGGAAAATTTATCAAGCACCCTAGGGTTTAGCAAACTTTTCAAACTAAGTTAGGGATTGATAATCAGATATTTCCTTTTGCAACCAAGAGTGTCTGATGATGAATGAGTACTTCTGGGGCACAGTGAGTAGGGAGAGCACTGTGGAAGAGAACAAAGAGGGAGATGAGGTTTTGGAGTGAGATGTGGGTTTGTTCCCGACTCAAACACTTATTCCATTGACTTGTGACAAGCTACTTAAATTGTCCAAGACTCAGTTCCTACAGCTGTAAAAGTGGGATGGTAATACCCATCTTGGAGAGTTAGTTAAAGGGTTAGAAATTACTTAAGTCTCCTGGCACACAGTAGACCCTGATAAATCAACTAATTGTGAAAGGGTGTATGAAGGGTTGAAAAGGGAAAGCATGGAAGAGGAAAAGTATTCAAGTCTCAACAGAGATGATCACAGGGCAACCCCCAAAACCCTGTGGCTCAGATTCTATGGAAGGAGGGACAGGATGCCCCACCAGGTTGCACTCTAGGTGGCAAAGACCATGTGGAGCCAGACCCTGGTGACCCCATTAAATGACCCTTCTCCCCAACACCCCTGCATATGGCTAGCAGTTTTCTATTCCTTACCTTGCTTTGTTTTCCCCCTTAGCACTTAATACCTGTGTACGCTAGTTGTTGTATTTCATCTTTTGTCCATCTCCACCCATTAAAATATAAACTCACAAAGCTGGAACTCAGGTGTGTTTTGTTCACTAGACCAGCGTCTGGCATACAGTTGGCACTCCATAAGTATTTTTTAAATGTCTGACTGTAACTACTGGAGTTGCTTCTGCTGTGGGCATATGTGCCAGGGGTCTCAAACCCTCCCTACTATTCCCAAAAGAAAATGTTCCGCTAAAACTCAGCTGAAAACAACAATCCTATGTAAGCTCTTCGAACTTATTGTGATAAAAAGGTCTATTCAATGAAAAATAAAATTTCTACTATTATCCTGACTATTCAATTGTGATGTTACACCGGGCTTTTTTTAAAGCCTGAGCATAAAATACCATTTGATGGATAAAAACGGCAACGTTGACCCCATTTTCATCTTCAGGTAATATAAAAGGACAATTTAAGGCTTAAGTGTGGACTCTGAGGGAGAGGAGGCACAATGCCAGATGTGCTCTGCTCAGGGGCTGGGCACCTAGTCAAGGAGAAAACCATTTTAAAACCCGTAGCTTACAGATGCCGTATATACGTTGTAACTGCACGATCATTACTTTTTGGTAACTTGGCAATTAACTCCTGAGGTAATTTTTTCCATAACTACAGCCACCTTTCCTACACACATTACCTCCTGTGTATAGAATGGAAATCTAATTACTCTGTCCTGGAAAATTGCTTTATCTACCTGCGGGCTAGAAATTGCATGATAAATCCAAAAAGATAACCACCAAAATAGAGAAGCCATTCAGTAATCATGTTTCAGCAAACAAAATTAATGTCTCCCAAGAAAAATATAGCAATTATGCCCTCTAAAAAGCCGATTGAATAGAAAAATAAATAATAATCAAAACAAAGCTTAAAAAAATCTGAAAACATATTTGAATTCAACTGAATTGCAGTCCTTCCTTTCTGCATGTTAAGTGGTCCCTAAAATAATCATCTCACCTCTGCTCAGTTCCTGGACAAAAATACCAATCTATTGTGGGCTCTGGGAATCCTGCAGCCACACATTGGAGCATGCCATTCATGAGTCTCTCACGAGTCAGGATTTCTGGTTTTGCTGCGGGAAAAGAGAAGTGGCCACATGTCAGACTTCTGGCAAACCTTGCCAAGATTCACTCCACTCTCTTAGAATCCTTAGAGCCTTTTTGAAGCTGCAGATGACCCTGAGGGAACATGTTATTCATGGGGAGAATCCGAGCCAGTGAGTGGAAGGTACAGGGAGCAGCGGGGATGTGAGGGTCAGGCCAGGAAAGGCTTTCACAGGCAGAGCTGCCCCACCCCAGTGCACTGTCCACCCTGCAGACGTGGGGGTCTCCGAGAACTCCCTGTACCGGGGATGGCACAAGCAGAGGTTGCAGGACCACCTGGAAGGGTTTCCGTTTCCTGTGAGCAGGAATCTGAGAGCCCACTTCTCTTCAAGACACTAGCATTCCACACTGTTTTAAAGGTGGAAATTCTGTTGACGGGATTCCTGACATTGGATTTCAAGTTACTGTGGGGACTGAAATGGATGAAGATAGCAGTAGTTACAGGAGAAGAGAAGCCCCTCTCTCTCAGGAAATTTCCTTTTGTTTGGGGAGGGGGGAGGATGTGAAGGAGTGGTACAAATAAATAGGTGACCTACTCTAGTGACAGAAAAGCCAAAACATAAGAGTAAAATACAATGTGGGGTTTTAACTCCAAATTTGTATTTCAAATGCAAAATACAGACAGCAAATTGAAAGAGAAAACCAGCCTGAGAGTTTTATTCATACATATATCTAAACCTGAGTACAATCACTGAAAAATCATATCAGCAAGAATGCTCTAATTTGACATTTCTGTGTAACTACAATAATCAATGGATATTCAATCAAGTGCACCCTAAAGCACTGCAAATTTTAGAGATTATTTCTAAAGTGGAAGGAAGATGAACTTATGATCAGTTCTATTAGTAATAGATTTGAAGGATTTTAACCCTTTGAGAACGAGTAAGCTAAACTAAACATCTGATGGCAAGGACAGTAACGTCTTTGGTCCAAGGACAGTAATGTCCCCCTGTATCCTTGGTGCAACATCGAGTGTCGAGTCTGACTATCAAACTTGGGAAGCCACGTGTGTGCAGACATACCCGCACACCGGCCTGGACACTTCCCAGTTCTCTGCCCTTCATCAAGTTTCCTCATGTAAAAGGGAATAACGATAGTACTCATTTCATAGGGATGTTGTGACAATTAAATGAGATGGAGCACAAGAATGAGTCACAGAAATGAATGATAAACTAAGAGCGATGAACAGAAATGAAACCATAAATGCCATAATTATTTTTAATGATTCAGTTATTCTTTTCTATTCAGAGTACCCGCCCTCCTTGGTTAATCAAGTGTGCTGCCAATTAAGTTTACTGTATTTGCCACTCTAACAATTCTCTTCCATGATCTAAAAATTGCTTCTTTAAGATCGTGTGAAATTGTGTATGTGTTTTAATCTGATAAACTGGGAATTTGACATTATGTTGCAACTGATAGGAAAACTATATGTGGTGAGAAGGAAAGACTGACAGATCAAAAGCTTAGGAAGCTCATTTCCTCAACAGGAAGGTAACACGATCAAAATGACATCTTTGTAGAACAACCTCTCAGCACCTCACCTCCTTGCAGGCAAAATGGCTTGGCAGGGATCAGAGTGCCCACATGCATGGCACACCCACCTGTCACTCAACCTGGCCCTGCTGATGGGGTGGCTATTTGGCTACTACAGACAAAAGAGTGACACTCCAAAGCAATCTCAAGGTAGGGGTATCCTTGAGAGTGTGGCTCCAATGCCAATTTTCACAAATAGAGCAAGAAAATGAGCCATCGTCTTGCGAAAGCGTCCATCTGGCAAGTTTCATTTAATTATCATGGACAACTGTGTGATAGGACTGGAAAGTAGGACATAACACAAAAAAACAGTGGAACTTTAGGAGAGTGCTATTGGCTGGCGACTGCAGGCGCCATACGGCGGGTCTCTCTGGACTGAATTCAAGTGTCACCTCCTTTTCCAAGCCATCCTCAACTCTCCCAAGCCAAGGTGGCTGACCTCTCCTCCCTATTCCTGTAGTAGTCACACAATATCATGGTCTGCCTCCTCCATCTGACTGTTATATTCTCAGGGCAGGAACCATGCCTTACTGGTTGTACCTCTGACCCCTAACAGATCTGGTCTGACCTGTGGTGGACACACAGTAAGAGCTGTTGAATGATAAAGTCCCCCCTCAATGGAACAAGTCCCCCAGATGCCAAAGGAATTTGATTACAGTCACAAGAAGAAACCTGGAAGAACAGCCTAATGGTGACTTTCCTGTGTAGTGGCACTGTTCCCACTATTTTTGTGATAGTGGGTCATAAGATAAGAAACCCACACATAAACCTGGCCATGTGAATTTTTTTTTTTAAATACTGAGATTAATGATGATGAGAGGATCTACACATACACAGCAAAGATAACTGCACAGGACTCAAATGGGAATTAATTTCGTAAGACAGATTTCCTCACCCCAACATTCCTTTTGTCACTCATTCTCCCCGACGGCACATGATGAATTTTAGTGGAATTGACTCTATAGCAAAAACAGGGCTTACAGGATACCTTAAGATGTTAATGATGGTTCTCTCTGGGTAATACGGTTACGGATACTTTCTATTTTATTCTCAAAAGAAAGTCAAAACTTTTTTGAAAAAATTGGTTTACAATGAACATGGAGCTAATAATGAACCTATAAAATATTTTTTAATTAAAAAAATTGGAACGGCTCAAAATTACATAATCAGTCACATTTAGCTTTGGTTACAAGTGCACCATGATCCAAGCCTTCCAGCGTGACACCTGGTAGCAGTTATATAAACAAGGGCCAGGGCTGGCAAGTAGTGCAGTCCGGCTGGCCTATTTGCTCCTGTGTGCTGGTTAATTAGGCGGATTTTTCAGCTACTATCCCAGTCGTAATGTGAGGTTAGTGGAGCAGTTTTTGTCCTGTGGGGCCAACCAAGCTCAGAGGGTCCTCAAACTTGTGTGTATTCGAAACACTAAGAGGTTAAAATGCAGATTCCTGGGCCCCAACCACAGAGATTTAGTAAACTGAGGATCTGACCCAGCAATGCACTTTTTAAAAATACCTTCAAGGGATGC
Organism: Hipposideros armiger; assembly: GCF_001890085.2. Taxonomy (NCBI): domain Eukaryota; kingdom Metazoa; phylum Chordata; class Mammalia; order Chiroptera; family Hipposideridae; genus Hipposideros; species Hipposideros armiger. The sequence goes on from NW_017731403.1 coordinate 787,177, forward strand.
TGATCAGGCTGAGACTAGGGCGAGGCAAGAAAAGCACTTAGGGTGCAAAATTTAAGAAGGCGCTCACCTTCAAGGTCTTGCAAGTACACGGTTGGCACCATGAGTGAACACCTCCTTAAATTTTGCACCCTAAGTGTCTCTCTTGGCTCACCCTCATCCCAGCCCTGTCCCTAATGCTGGTGATGAGAGATCTCATTCTAAAAAGGCTGTTACATGAGTACAGTTTGGGCTGTATATGGCACGCTGCACTACAAAAATGTTTACTGCATAAAGAATGAGCTAGGTATAAATCTGATTCCCAAAAATGAAAATCTGGGCTCATCTGCATTTTGTTAAGTGCCTCACAGCACTGTGTAAGGCATTAAAATCTACATTTTGCTTTTAAAGATGCATAACCCTCTGCAATTCTTCAGGTTAAAATCGAGCTATGGTTTCTTAGCTATTCTGCAATCATGGGTATACCAAATGACACATTCCCTAATTCCTCCCAAGTTGGAGGTTTAGATAAGCCTGAGAGGTGTATATGTTATATATCTCCTGAAGAGATAAACATAGTCCCTTTTTCCTTTCAAAGCATTATGGACCTGAGTCACGCTGGTGTCTTCAACACTGATTAGCTTGTAGGCAGATTTCAGAGTGCTTATAATCCTACTGAAAATTTATTGCTCATGCAAATTAAAAGCCGAAACCATGCACTGATTAACCCCACAGATATGTGATCTTGAAAACTATTCCTTTCCACCACCATCAGGTCCACCCAGAAGGCAAGAACAAAACGAATTTTAAAGAACACAGCACAGATAACAAAGAGCTGGGGGGTGAGGGTTGGGGCAGGACAGTTATGCAAGTAATGGGTGGGGAAGCATTTTTTAGTACAGTTCCTCTCACCCCCAACCATGTCGACCAACTCCTGCTATAAATGCACATTGGCCCACACACTATAATCCGCAAAGAGCTTAAGTCTCCAAATAATAAAAGACTAAACAAAGAGGAATCAGAAGGATGAATTATGAATTTTTTTATTGAGGTATAATTGACATATAACATACTAGTTTCCGGTATACCTCATAATGATTCGATATTTGTAGATATCATGAAACGATCACCACAGTAAGTCTAGTTAACATCCATCACCACACAGTTACAAAAAATTTTTTCTTGTGATCACTTTTAAGATCTACTTTTTTACCAACTTTCAAACATGCAATACAGTACTAACTATAGTCACTATGCTGTACATTACATCCCCAGGACCTATTTATTTTATAACTGGAACTTTATACCTTTTGTCCCCCCTTCACCCATTTTGCCCACCCTTCCTCCCCCACCTCTGGAAACCACCAGCCTGTTCTCTGTATCTATGAGTTCAATTTTCATTTTTAGATTCCACATGTAAGTGAAATCATGTGGTAATTGTCTTTCTCAGTCTAACTTATTTCACTTAGCATAATACCCTCTAGGTCCATCCATGTTGTTGCAAATGGTAAGATTTCATCCTTTTTTTTTTTTTTATGGCCGAGTAACATCCCACTGTACACATGTACCACGTTTTCTTTATCCATTCATCCATCAATGGACACTTAGGTTGTTTTGGGGATGAATTTGTTTTTTTCTGATTGTAGGGCTGCTGGGGTTTAATGGTAATACAGTAATGCTTTGTGGCAATTTGTCCCTATCCTGGTTTGGGCCTGAGTCAAATATATATTCCAAAAAAAAAAAAAAAAGTATATTCCTGCTATAATACCGTTACAATAAAGGAAGTTAAATCAGCTAAAACAGGAGGGGAAAAGAATTCAGATTAACTTTTAGTTATAAAAGAAATATACTTTTAAAAAATCCCCAGAACAGATATTTTGAAAATATACACTAAAACCTTGGATTGCAAGTAACTTAGTTTGCGAGTGTTCCGCAAGGCAAGCAAACATTTCTAATACATTTTAACATGGTAAACAAGCAATGTCTTGCAAGACAAGTAGTTTGTTTCCGGAACAAATTATGCTCACAAACCAAGGTATTACTGTATTTTGTTTTATACATTCTTAAAGGTAGCCAGGTGGCATATGGACACTTTAACAGAAGTTTAACAAGCAAAACAAAACTTCAACTTATAGTCTCCTGTATCTAGCTATCATTAACAGAGTATCTATCATTGAAAAAACAAAAATCATTCTCCTAAGGAAGTGATGTTCTAAACTAGGGGTAAACAAACTTTTAATATAATGGGTGAGACAGTAACTATTTTAGGCTTTGTAGGCCACAGGGTCTCTCTTACAAATAATGCAATTCTGCCATTATACCACAAATGTAGCCATACACGTGTGAACAAATATGCATGTCTGCGTGCCAATAAAATTTTACTATGGACACTAAAATTTGAATTTTATTTTCATGTCTCACAAAGCCTTCTGATTTTTTTTTTCAACCATTCAAAAAAAAACAACAAAACGATTCTTAGCTTCTGGGCCATTCAAAAATAGGCTACAGGCCAAATCTTACCTAAGGGCTATAGTTTGATAAACTTTGTTCTAAACAACCATCGATGAGGGCAAAAGGGATCAAATACATGGTGATGGAAAAAGAACTGACTGGATGGTGAACACACAATGTGACATATAGATGATGTATTACAGAATTATACACCTGAAACCTCTGTAACTTTATTAACAATTGTCACCCTAATCAAATTTAATAAAAAAACAAAAACAAAAAAAGGTCTCCCAATTCTGAGATCAAGTTAAAACAAACAAACAAACAAAATGATGAAACTTCTTAGAGAGGGCATTCCTTAGCCAGAATCCGTGTGCTCAGTTTACAGGAGAATCATGGCCGTGCGTCTCAGGCACGGGGAGGCGGGTGTGTACACACATCACTGTGCAATTCTGCTGGCTGCCAAGGAGTGCAGGCATGTGATAGAATACTTTCTACTCTGTAAAAGCAGTACATCCATTTTACCACATGATTCAGAAGTGGAGGAGAGGGGCTACTGACACAATGCCCATGGAAAAATTATATACCTGTTCTTAGTTTTACTTAAATTTCCACTAAATGCTAGGTGACCCTGTATACATGTGTAAGCGAAAGGGGCTAGCTTGATATAAAAACACATGAGGCTCAACTGTAAAGAAAATTTCCATAGAGTACAAGTTCCACTGATATAAAGGGACTACTCATGCTGTTTTTAGAAAAGTAGGTCCCAAGTTCAGGGTCAATTCTAGCAGAAGTTTACTTGGTTACACACCTAAACCTGTTTCTCCTGCTTTTTCACCATGAACATGAAATAAAGGCCAGACCACACCAAAAATGGACCTAAGGATCTAGACAAGTTACCTTGTTCTCTAACAAGGGTGGCATTGAAATAGATCCCCCAAATTAGCAACACACCCCACCAGACAAACTTTCTTATGAAGCATAAAGGAAAAATGATACCAATACTTGAGGTGGGGTGGGGGTGGGAGAAAACGGAATTCTTTAGTTCAGTGTCACATTTCCTGAATTTTTCTAGAATAGAAGCAAATTCTACTCTAAAAATAGGTTGCCACGTTATCCCTTTTTCTCCCAATTTAAATGTCTATAGCAATTCTTGCATCCACAGAGATCCTCTTCATAAGGAGGAAAGATATTAAAGTGTCACTTCAAAAACAACACTCATAACTCCCACGCAATCTAAGAACAAAAACTCATTTCAAGTTCAGGAAGAGAAAATAAAAACAGAGTTTAGACACTGTCAGATATCGCACATGAGCATGCATTACCTATAAAAATATTCATGTATTGGGGGAGGAGGGTTGTCACTTTGAGGGGTAAAAAGTATAACTACGGCACTGTGTTGTACACCTGAAACTAATTTTAAAAAATAAAATAAAATAAAAAATATTAACGTAAAAAAGACACGCAGCTATTTTTACAGAGATTAGGTCCCACACTAACAAGTTCTGAAAATTATCCTTAATTTAGAACTGTCCTGAAAATCAGTACAGTGTAGCTTCCATGACATATGTTAACGACATAGCATAGCAGCATGAGAAATTGTGACAGAGGATAACCTTATTGACTTCCAGGCACTTAGGCAAGGACATTCATTTGCGATTAAACAAGATAATTATAAATGTCTGATGGATTTATTTTAAAATTCAGTCACATCATTTCAGAGTCCTGCCTCACACTCCACAATATCTCAAAGTTGCATCAGCCACAGATTACAGAAATCATGAACTATCCATGCAGTGATAACAAAATGATGTTGCAGAAGACTATTTTATAACATGAAAAGATGCTCACAATGAATTTGTTGTTCAGCATCAGAACAGAGGGTTATGAAGCAACAGACTTATTTTTTTTGTAAGAAAAAAAAGTTTTAAAAAATGGTCTGAAAGAATATACAGTAAGGGATATATAAGCAAAGGTAATCTATAAAATATAAATAAACTTAAAAGGTACAATTAAAACTGGCTTCATTCTTATTTTGCTTATTTATATTTTGTTTTTTCTACCCTTCACATAACATTTTTATAAGAAAATTATTTTAATTTAAAAACACAAGTATACAACTGTTTGCACAAACCAAGTTACGTTTCAGTTACTGTGGTGGCCTTACAACAAATTCTCCAAAGCCAGTAAATAAATCAGAAAGTTCTATTCAGCACTAAGCTTTATTTAATGTATAAGAATTCCAATAATTTAATATAGGAGTAGGTCTAACAGAATCCACCTAATAGGAAAAAAACAAACAAAAACGCTAAAAAGCAAAGCCCCTCAAGCAAAACTCAATAGATAAGTGTGTTAGCAGTAAGTCCCTAACACAAGTGTGGTTTGGACACCCCAATGTTTGCATCTTTTAAAAATGGAGGTTAGGGAACTATTTGCACCTTCCCAAAAGGTGAAGTTCTGCTCTTGTTTCATGAGAATCTCGAAAGGCACAGACCCAAAGCCCCCAAAGCTAAGCAGTCCTTGAAGGTCAGCCCACCATTATTATTTTACCCTGGGAAAAGGTCCTGGAGACCCCCAACCAGGTGGGTGACCCAGATGGCTGGCTGGCAGGCAGTCTGACGCCATCTATCTACATGGCCAGCTTGACAGGTCTGCCTTCACCTTTGGCACATAGGCTGGGGATGTGCTTTATTTGCAGGGTGTTGCACTTACAGTGGCTTCTTCCCAGAAGACGGAGAGTTTAGCCACCTGTAACTGGAATGCACTATGACCAAACATACATAAAAGGCAGCCCAGATTTTGCAAATGCGATCAAAGGGAAACTTTCTCATCAACAGATCTCATTCTGGGTGATTAATTACTTGGACTGATTTGGCTATACTGTGTGATCTATAAATAATCACTCACACCAGACAGGATGTTAATTATATAATGCAGTGATTTAGAAATAATACATTATTTAGCATTTCCTTAAATTGTTTCAACCCCCTGTTAACACTGCCATAAAAGGGGTGAAATTGGTGACTTTTGAGAGTTCATTTGGTACAGCTCTGCAGTTATCTGAATATCCAATGTAGCTTAACATTACGTGTGTTCCTTGCAAGCCCAACAATGAAAGGCAAGCCCTTTAGTTCTCTGTACCTTATTTTTCCTGCATCCCTTCCTGTTACCACTGCCTGAGCACCACAGCACTCTCACTGCACTGGTGGTTTGTCATTAAAGGACAGATCTTTAAGATTGGCAAGAGATCTATTTCGGGGCCTTAGATATAATTTGCCAAATATTTTAAATTCATAATACCGATCTGGAAATGCGACCAGATCACGTTTTGAAGTGTCATTTTAGGTTATTGGCAAATCAAAACCACAATGAGATACTACCTCATGCCTGTCAGAATGTCTATTGTCAATAAGTCAACTAACAAGTGGTAGAGAGAATGTGGAGAAAAGCGAATCCTTGGGCACTGTAGTTACGAATGTAAACTGGTGCAGCCGCTATAGACAACAGAATGGAGGTTCCTCAGAAAAATTAAAAACAGCATTACCATATTGACCCACTTCTGGGTATATATCCCAAGGAAACAAAACCATTATCTTAAAGAAATATCTTCACTCCCATTTGCAATGTAGCATTATTCACAATAGCCAAGGTATGGAAACAACCCAAGTGTCTGTCAACGGATCAACGGAGCAAGAAGACGAAATATTATTCAGCCTTAAAAGAGTAGAAAATCCTGTCATTTGTGACAACATGGATGAACCTGGGGGGCATTATGCTAAGTGCAATATGCCAGATGGAAAAAAAAGACACATGTTGTGTGGTATCACTTGTATGTGTAATTTAAAAAAAAAATGTCGAACTCATAGAAACTGAGAGTAGAAAAGTGGTTACTAGGGGCTGGGAAGTGGAGGTGGTGGGTAGGGAGAGGTTGATAAAGGAGTACAAACTTTCAGTTATAAGATGGATAAGGTCTGAGGGTCCAATTATAACAGTATATAGTTGATAACACTGTAATATAAAATTGAAATTTGCTAAGTGAGTACATCGTCAATGTTCTCACCAAAACACAACAAAGCTAAACAAAATGGGTAAATATGTGAGAGGATGAATGTGTTAATTAACGCTATGAGGGGAATCCTTTCACAATGTAGTGTGTGTGTATGTACGTCAAATCATCACATTGTACTCTTTAAATATCTCACAATTTTATTTGTCAATTATACCTTAATAAAGCTGAAAAATAGTTACTAAATCTTCTTGAAATTATTCCAGGGATTTGAAAAACAAATGATTTATAATATCAATCATAATTTCTTTCCAAAATTATGTAAATTATTTTAGGATTCACATGGGATATTTGAAATTATAAGCCAAAATAAAACTATAAAGTATTTATATCCACTTCATGGATGGCGTAGAGGCCTGACCACTGCACTGTACATCTGAAGCTGCCGTTGAATAATATTGTATGTCAACTATAATTTAATATATATATAGTCACGGGATGTGGAGTACAGTATGGGGAATGGAGTCAATGGAATTGTAATAGATATGTATAAAATCAGGGGTGGGGTGTGGATTGGGGGAGGGGGGTCGTCACTTTGTGAGGGGTGAAAAGTATAGCTATTGCATTGTTTTGTACACCTAAAACTATTAATAACAACAACAAAAAAATGAGACCATAACAAGGAATGGTACATATATTAATTCCAAATGCAAATAACCCTGGTTTACTTATTAGCTCATATTTCAAATCAAATTCTGCTGTTTACATATTTCTGGTAAAAAGCTCACTGCTCACTTATTAATTCTAATCCCAAATGACACTGCTTTACTTAATTCAAATTATAATTCAACTTCCGAAATCCAAATAACTTTAATAAAAAAATACAAGTATGCTTATTATGTCAAAAAATATATATTTACATTACTGATTAGTCTAAAATTTATTCAAGAAATATTGGGTGGAGAGGAAAAAGAGCCAAGTGGATAAAATTAGGGTTAAAATACATGTTTGGCCATTTATTTGTACCTGGATGTGGTAAAAACATCATTGTGTGACATTTATTGTAACCAAAGAGACCATGGGTTTCTAAACAAGTATCACAAGCTACCTATAGAATCTTGGTGATGTCACTTTTCTTCTAACACCTCCAGGAATTTTGGAAAGAGTAGTGCCTATTAAGAAAATATTTTGAGATAGTTTCTTAGTTTTTAGAACTTTATTTCTACCAATTTTGATCTGCAAGAGAAACAAATGGCCATTTTCACCAAAGGGTATCAAGCTTTTTTAGAACTAAGAATATGATTTCTATATACATCTTTGATAAGCAATGCAAGAGTAATTATAGTAATGCCAAGTTTAATGCAAAGAATCATTGATTATTTTTGTTTGTTTTTTGTTTTTTACATAAAGATTCCCATCAGTTTCCACTGGAAGTTTTGCTCAAAAATGGCAAATGTTATACAACTTGTGGCCATTATAAACCACCTTTAATGTGACTGAGCCAATTTAACAGACCCATGTAAATTATGACTTGGTTAGAGAGGTTAAAAACAGTATTAAAATATTTTCAAGCTTTACATGTTACATATTTGTCCCTTAACACAGACAGAACATTGTTTTGTAAAAAACCTCCCACATAAATGATTAATACTAATTCTCTCTCTCAATCTCCATCCCCTATATACTCGAATCTGCATGTGGAATTTTCAAAACAAATTGATTTTTCAGCAACCAAACATTTAACAATTCAAAATCAAAGATTTTCCTGAGCATTTCTAAAGGTGAATCTATTAAGCAATTATGCATCAATGTTACTGAATAAAAGTAGCCTGAATTTCTATACTAATGTTATGCAATTATTCTGATTTTTATTAACTCTAATTTTTGCAGAGTGCAATTTCTTTCATCCTTGGGGCTAAGCTTATTTACAGAATGAACCACACAGATCTACATAAGTATTTGGCTCAGCTAAAATGTCATGTCAAAATGGACACAGCTGCTCCAATTTTAAATTTTATAACTATTTTTAGCTTTTGATTTTCAGTTTTAACATAAAAAAATGATTTTGCCCCATATTAGCACTAACTAGAACTCTTTTTCAATCCCCTCCTCCCCCCCAGAAAAAATATCAGCAAAGAAATTAGCTAACTGTATCTGTGAAGAGCAATTGGGACATAATCCACAAGAGGCAAAAATGTTTTAAGTTTTACATAAAAATGCTATCTCGATCAAAGCATTTGGAGATCAAGAAATCCCATGTGTTAGGTGAGTGAAATAAATGCCTTTAGTCAGTTTAGTGTTTGTTACAAACTGACATCAATAAAGACTTCCTGAAGAGCTTGACCTAAAAGGGCAGAGACTACACTACCCTCATCTGTTCGCCCAGTGGCATGAATCAGGAGCTCAGTAAAGGCTGGATGCATGTCTGCGACCCAGGCCCCAGAATACAGATAAGGCCCCTGGATTAATACAAAATCTAGAAAGGATCATTTAGGCAAGTTAACGCCATTTGCTATCTAGTTTCAAACAGGCATGGGTTCACCAGCAGAAGTAATTAACACTGATCCTGTCAGGTGGCAAACTGGCCTGGTAAGTAAAATGGTAGTAATTTTGCCACCCAGAGAAAAGTGAGGGTGATTTCAGAGATGTCTTTCTGAGGTCAGTGACTCATCACCAACTAGCAGACCACACATTAGCAAATGGAAGCATGAAAAGGGGAAAAAGAGGCCAATCTTAATGCCTACTTGGCTTTGAAGCCAAAGAAAGAGATATATAATACAAAAGGGGCTAATTTTACAAAATTCCCAACTACTGAGCTTCTCAAAAGAAGGTCTGTGGAGTAGGTCACCTCCATGATCTGCTGCCGCTATACTAGTCCACAGGATGTTAAGCTCAGAAACTGAGAATAAGCATTTAGATGGAACAATTTGACAGTAATTTTTATATCTGTTGAGTCTAAAAAAAAATAACATCTTGTAGCTTGTGTGTCTCTGTTCTTTTTCACTTCATTTTCTAGTAACTGGTTCTTACTGTATTTTATAAGAAATATCAGTCCAGAATAAATTGTAAATTTAAAAAACAAACAAACAAACAAAAACCAAAACCCAAAAGGTCTTTTAGCATAGATAGCTTGAGAAGCACCACACCAGAGCACCCAAAATAAAGTTCTGAATGGACAAAGTATGCATATTATGCTTGCAAGGATACTGATTTACCTGCCACTGTGTCTTAAGTTACTTGAATATTAAAATTTTTCAGAAGCAGATAATTGTGCCCATGTGCTCCTCTGATTAACATCTGAATTAATCTAGAGATATCTGAATTGCAGGCTAATGAGATACCATATAATCAAAGCTGTTTCACGGAACTGAGATATTAATTAATGTGATTCCCTTGGAAAAGAAGAGTTTTGTGGTCAAACAAGTTTGGGATATACCCTCCATGCCACAGTACCCTCCTGGGAAGGCATAACACACATCAGCATACTAAGGATCTTGAGAAGGCCTGCAGATGAGAAAAGTGTTTAATTGCACAGATGTGACCCTCTTTTATCTAAACACTTATCTTGTTCAGGAAACACAATTTTGAAAACGCTGGTGTAGTCAAAAGGCTCCAGATCAGCAATCAAAAATGTCCCGAGTATCACTTAGTAGCTGGTTTTTGTCTTCATTTGTACATGGATCACGCTACCCAAACCCCATACCACTGAGCCGCAGCATCGGTGAGATAATGATGCTAAATCACTTTCTACAGCAAGTAAGCTCCTTGTGGGCAAGGAATGGCTCCCATCCTACAGCCCAACACACAGGCAGTGCTTAGCAGTTGCTAAGTTGTTCTCTAAGGACTGTTCCAGGTTCTCTTCTCATCACCCCTCAAACCCAGGATGGCTAATTCCAATGGCGACTTTGTGGGCCACTGTTTTGGTATTTTGTGTCTTTGAAAGCCTCCCATCCTTGGGTCCCCTGGCTGGTGTGGTGTGGCAGGCACCTGCCACCCTTCCTTAGAAATGCAGATTGGCCCCAGAGAGCCAGGAGGGGACGCCCTGCACTCGGCAAAAACCTCACTTGGTCAACATCATAACAAAGAAATCATGTCAGGGATTGATAGCGTCTCTTTCCCACCATAATCCAGTTCCTATTCAACCTCTGGCGCCCCATTTGACAATCAATGATATTATAATACATTTTCCCTCAAAGAACTGTTTTGTTTTTTTAAAAGATTTTTATTGGGGAATTGGAACAGCGCTGGGGAATTGGGAAAGGGGAAAAGATAAGTTGCTGTCATTTTTGTTCTTCAGTCTAGTTATGGAGGACGTTGCTTCACTAGCCCAAGTTGACACCATCATTGCACTCTTCCTGGGCGAGGCAGATCAGTCACCGGCTTCTGGATGGCTGCTCACAGCACCTTGAGGGCCGCTCACGCTGGCTGCTGGCTACACACGGTAGCCCATGGCAACCCACTGCAGTAGGGGACTGCAGCCTACGCCGTCACCGGCGACTCACAGCAACCCAGCTCCAGGTTGAGCTGTTGTTCAGCATCTTAGCTGTAGAGGGCAGTGTCACTGGCCCTCATATGTGGGATCCGAACCGGGGCCCTCTGGCGTCCCAAGCCAGTTCTTAACCAATGCACCACTCGGCCAGCCCAAGAACTGTTATTTTTAACTTCAAAGGCAGCATCCAGAATTTGAGAAACATCTACAGTAAACCCATGGTCACTGAAATGTAGGGCAAGGAATTGGTTTTCATACACATTGTTCCAACCACCAAACCACGGGGTCTTTGTCAAGGTCAGAATTATCATGAAATATTATTTACATAGTACACAATGAGCTCAGTTCTGCAGCTGTTACAAACACGAGCCACAACTTAAAATAATAAAAAAAATCAAAAGATAAGGAGTCATTCGTTTTACTCACTGTTCACGTAAACATTAAATGTCACGGAAGAATTGACATCAGAATTGGACACTAGAAATGTGTAGATGCCTCCTTCGGTCCCTTTTAATCTGGTTAGATGAAGTTCAGTTACATATCTACAAAGAAATGACAATAAATCAATCACCTGTGGATGGTCTGCCCCAAGTGCATGTCTTTTTCAGTTTCTATCTGGAAATACATGCCTGTTTAGGGAAAATACAGCTCACTCAGTAGCAACAAGATCCACATTAACAAACACAAACATACACACAAATATTTAATTTGGGACAGATGCCTGTCATGTGAGAATACTGAGTGGGAAAAGGCTGTCCTGGCATAAAGGCCACCTCACAGAAACTACAGCCTCTCCCTTGTCCTGGGCTGTCTTCAGGGCCACCTTTTCACCAGTGTCCTGAACTCGCATGCTCTGCTTTGCTTTAACGGCACTGGCCTGAAAAACACCAGACTGGCAGACTGTCCCCATGCCAACACTGCAGGGCCCTCGCAGCAAGGTTACTATTGCTGCCCTCACTTTCCTTCTTGCAACACCACCATCTCCTGGTTTTCCTCTTAACCCCTCTACTTCTTGAGTGTCCTTTGCAGGATTTGCTAACCAAGTTTCTGTTTTACTGCAGGGCCACCAGATATGGGCATGAGGCTGTTGGAGGTGTTACTGGCTTGGGCTCCGGTGTGGATGGCATGCCCTCGACCCACAAGAGGTACACAGCCAACAAGACGTATGCAGTGGTGTGTTCAGTCCCCTGACACAGTGCACAGGCTCTCCACTCTTGCACTGAACGACTCGTTGTTTGTTCACACATTCACATTTTTCCCCCTAGTCCGGAGTTCTCTGGCCATGCCTCCTCTTCTGAGCTATTTTCATGCCACCATGCCTCCAGCTCACACCTGCAGCCTTCTCCCATGCCTTGCCCTTGGGCGCTTAGACCCACGTGAAAGTTGATTGTCCTCCAGGTCTACGGACAAAAGCTCAGCTCCAGAGCACCCTTCGGATCAGGCTGTCCCTCAGCTTCACCTCACCCACATCCTTTCTTTCCTCCTTTCTCCTCCCCACCCCGCTCCTCTTCCACTCCCTGGCAGATCTCTTTCTCCCTTAATGAACCCCTTGCCAGAGAAGCCCTGCCTCAAGCTCTGCTTCGAGGGAACCTGACCTAGTATACCTCCTACCTGAACCTCTCGCAAGATGCCACGGTCAACTGCAAATTCGAGAAACCTCAAATTCAACAAATGCCAAGCCCCACTCGTCTCCTCGAATGGTATCGCCTCTCACCTCTTGGCCTGGCTAACAGACCCAAACTCCTAAAGGGCCTCTTCAGCTATTCCCTTTCTCTCCTACACCCTTAATCACTAAACCTTGTTAAGGGGGTAGCCTGGACACCTCCCAAATCCATCCTCTTCCCTCCAACCCTTAGATCTTGGCCCAGGACAGCATCGTCTCTCAACCACATTCTCACAATAGCCAACAGCTCCTGACTGGGAAAATATAAACTCTGCCTGAGCACTTACCTCTTATTGGCCATTCACTCTGGGTCAAATTATTTAACTCTTCCACAGAAATGAGGGAAATTAGAGTGCCTACTCTTACAGGGTTTGTGAGGACTAAAATTGAGTTAATACATGAAAGGTACTTACTTAGAACAGCGCCAGGCAGAAAAAAAGCGCACACGGCTTACATAAAAGTGTTATTATTGCTACTATTTTTTGTTATAAATGTTCTGAAGATCAAATGAGAAGTCTAATATAAAAGAGCCCAGGTTCACTGTCTAGCCCAAAGCTACTTAATGATTCTTAGTTTTCTTACAGTTTTTTAAAAAAAAATGATTAAAGACACTAACTTCCCTCTTTCTCTGAAGAGAATTATTTAAGGTGCCTCTCGTACATGCCAGGCATTGCTTTTGAAGCATCCTCAGAACTCTGGGAAAGCACTACCCTCAGTTTTACAAATGAGAAAACTGAGGCACTGGTTTTTTGGGGTGCCTGAAACACACGGCAAAATGAAATTGGGAAGAAGACTCAGGAAGCAACCCCAAACTTCCTTCTCTGCCAGGTATCCTCTCAGAGATTTATGGGTCACAGAAATAGGACCTGGTAAGCCAAGTACAAGAGGGGGAAAAGGTGTAATCCTCAGAACAAGGCTCTTTTCTTACCTGATGTTACTTTCATTGTCAGACTTGGGATAATTTTCCCATTTGTCAGTGATGGTTTTGTTCATATAGATCCACTGCTGGTGATCAGGTTTCGGGTATGCCTCATATTCAACAATCAAATCTACATTTTCTCCATCATTTACAAATACTGTAGTATTCGCCATAGGGAAGATATTAATGAATCCTTTATCTAATCACAACAGAATTAAATAGAAAGAAACCGTTATCCACAGCTACCCAGCAAAAAACACAACATCATCTTTGGGTTACAAAGATGATTGATTGGTTTCCAGTATGACTTGGCAATAACAAGTAAGTGAATTTAAACTAGCCATTTGACATTTTATGCTGCTCTTGTAGAATCACTGTCATAAAGTGAGAAATAACACACACTTGAAATGTTTATTCTCCCATCTCTGTCTCTTAAACAACTCTCTTAAAGATCTACCACCATCTTATAAGTCTTCCAGAAATACTAGTCTTGACGTTTATTAGGGTAAAAAGTATTTGGACTAGTTAGCCCATACCCTGGTTCAATATAAGTGTATGTGATAAGAAGGCATCATAAATCAAGAAGGGAAAGAGAGCCTTTAATGTTCAATAAAAATGTTGAAAGAATGTTTTTTGGTATTTTAAGAAAAGAAAATTTGGGTCTTCTCATCATATTATATATCAGAGATAAATCAAGGACAGCATTTTAACAATCAAACCATATCTTTAACTAAACAACAAACTAACTCCTATAAAACTTCTAGAAAGGGGGCAGTGTTTTAGGCTTTTTTGGAAGCAACAGAAGAAAAAAACCATAAAAGTCAAATCTGAATACATAAACATTTTTAAATGACTATAGAGTAAAATTAATTAAGGTAACAGGAAAAGAGGACATAAAAATATAGAAGGAAAAGTATTGAAACTAGTAATTAAAATAAGGGATCACTTTTCACTAATTAAAAATATCAAAACTTCAATAAAGCTTTTTCAAAAATAAAGTATACTATCCTTTGGAAAATAGCAAAACTAATTTGAAATAGACTCAATAATTTTGCAAGTGTAGCAAAAGTGGCACACTGACTGACACACTGTAAATTGGCACAACTGTAATATAGGTTTTTAAAAATTATTCTTCAATTTAGCCCTGTAATTTCCATGTGAGTGAAGTGGATAGCTACATACAAAAGTGCTATTTACACCAGTTATAGTAATTTTTAAAATGAGAAACTGGTTCAATAAATAAAGTAGCCCTTAGAAATTATTATATAATAATAATATAAAAATATCTTGAAAAAGAACATAAGTGCCAATATTATTTTTAGAGCCACCATTTATGGAATTCTTACTATGTGCCAAGAACTGCCCTAAAGTACTTTAGCATTCATTTTATTTGATAATTATGACAAATGTTTAATCTTATAACAATTCTGAAAGAGAAAGCTTATAACTCCATCTTTATAAATGAAAAAACTCAAGTCCTAGAAAGCCATACAGCTGGCTACCCAATGGCAGAGCCTAGATTTCAATACAGGTTTATGAGAAGCCAAGGCTGACCTGTTCTTACTATAGTAAACCCTAGAGTCTCTATATACTTTCAGTTAGAGAGAGAGAGAGAGAGAGAAATAAATTCTATGTATAATTAAAATCCTGGTACATTCAAAATTATAACTAGCACACCGAATCTTAAAAATGGTCATGTCATGTTAATGGGATTATGAGAGTTTTGATTTTTCTATTTTTTTCAAATTGAAAAAATTATGAAATTTAAAATTATCATTATCTCTAGTGCTATTTGGTTAAATATATCGAAATCCCACATGACATTGTTATGATAGTATTTACTGCCCTTTAAGTTTCCTATAGATTCAGAATAAAAAATGGAGTCCAACTCCCCTTTGTACCAACTGAAAAGGGTTTTTCAAATGAGACTGGAGAATCTTCCAAATGAAAATTGGATATGGAAACCACCACCTTATTCTAATACCTGAATCATAAATGATACCCCCTGCCATTCTTTAAGCTAATTTAGGTTCATTTTGAGGAAATAAATGTTTCATCTGAATTGCTACATTACATTTTCAGGTTCTCAAGGTTATAAATTCAAAGCACACAATGGAAAATATCACATGGAATTATTTCCCTCACAATCACCATGTATAAAATATTTGTCTTAAGTTCCACCTGAGTTTGCTATAGTCTAGTTTGCTCAATATAGTTTTATGTCCTATAGTGGAATGCAGCTTCAAATTCATGAAGTATAAGAATTATTGGAATCAAACAACTCCATCTGGGTTGTTATAATATGAAGTATGATTTTTTAAGTACTTCTGCATTAAGAAATTGGTTATGCACTAACATTTAATCAAGTGCAAACCCTATGCCAGGCACTTATATAAAATCTACTGCCTTTTCTCCTTGTCACAAGCCTTGGAAGTTAGAGACTGTGTTTCTCAGAAGAGAAAATATAGGCAGAGTTAAAGTAGGGTGCATTAGAAAGTCAGGTGGCAGAGCCCCAACTCAAAACCAGGTCAGGTCCATCCTAAAGCCCTGTTCTCTCTATGACTCCACACTGTACCCAGATCCTACTCCCAGCCCGTAGATAAATTACTTTTCTCTTTGTCCCCTCCTGTTCTTGTCCCATCCCAACCCACTCTCAAAACAATCCAAAACCAGATTCAGGTTTCTTGGCCACAAGTCCTTCCAGTTATACAGTTATATTCTTGGAAATAGATGAGTGGATTTTTAAAATCTGATTACATATAACAATATGCTCAAAACATCCTTACTAATTGCTTTCCGGAGCTGAAGCTGATATATCAACATGCTCCCTAATCAACTTAGCAAATTAGCACTTATGGAGTTTAATATTTTAAAAGCATAGCCATCTATTCAAATTAATAAATGGTTCACAATCATGTTTAGGGACAGAGGAGTACTCTTTCTCTGTGTTGACTCTAGAATTTCAAGTAAGGTGTCTTTTTCATGTTCAATCTGGTGAGACACTTTCCATTACAACATGGGCAGAAATACCAACACTATATGAAATTATTGTGGGATAAATCACAGACATCTAACATTGCTACATAAATTACTGAGGAGATCTGGGGGAAAGGAAAGCAATGAAAACAACTATGGCATTTTGTTATTGCTCATGATGAAGAATTTCTCCACTCTACAAGTACTTCATCAAAGTCAAGCATTAAGAATAGGGTTGCATTAAAAAGACAAGAAAACAGATTAAATTCAAACAATACTCAAAAGACAAAAAAAATGTGTAAATGAAGTAATTTAAAATCATTATTTTCTGTAAATCAAAAACATAAAGAACTGTTCTCTTTAAGTAGATGCTTGGAAAATAAATATTTAGGGAAATTTCTAGAGTAGGGTAATTTTTAGAAAAGGCTAAACCAATGTGTTGTGTATACAAGATATGATGGGGTTCAGGGCACAGGTTACCATGTTCCAGTTAATGCCCTGAAGAGCCAGTGACCCAATCCCTGTAGACCTCCTTCCTGAAGGTTCCTGCCACAGCCTGTAAGGTTGGAGGATAAGGTGCAGCGGGGTGGGGAGGGGAAACCCAATTCATCCCTCCCTGCTACAAAGCAAGGACCATGAGTGCTAAAACAATAAATCAAAAGGCTGAGGAGCCTCACCAAAAGATTCAGAGAATAACTTTAAGCTCTAAGCATTTGCGCTCCTCAATAAATTCTACATCCATTTTCAAACTCCAGTCATTCAATAAGAACTAGAATATTTTAAAAAGCTGAGCTTAGGTTTTGTTTGTTTGGTGGGGAGGGAAGGGTGAGTAGCACAGAGAATGAAAGGTTTGAACAACTTCAATTACAGCTTTTCACTTCCCTCTACTAAATTGGTAGAATTTGCTTTTGTGCTCTAAGTGGAAGAGGCTACAATGAAAATTTTCATTTATTAATTCACTCATTCATTCATTCATTTATTCAGTGATAACAAAAATTTCTAAAATTCTGTTCAACATTCCATTTACATAAAAAGGAAACTATCTAGTAATTTCTTCTTTCACTGCTGCCAGTAATTTATACATTCCCATAGAGATATTTACCTATGACTTCCAAGGTTGTTGTGACATTTGCTGATCCAAAAGTATTATTGGCATAACACATGAACACTCCAGAATCATTAACTCTTGCTGAGCTGATAGTCAATGTTTCCTGACGTATAAACTGGAAGTTACCTTGATGCCTGCTATTACTCATTACCTGTGCTTTAGTCTGCTGGTTTCAGAAGAAGAGAAAAAAAAAATCAAAGATTACCATAAAATTTATATTCAGGCTCTTTATAAATTAAAAATAGCAGCAATTAACTTCTCCATATTAGCATTCATTATACACTACTTAAGAATAATAAAGCATCATGACAAGTCTGCCTCTGGAACACTTCATATTACAGGATTATATTGAAAGATAGTCCTTATTAATGATTAGAAAAAACATGGAAATGCATTTCTTCATAACTATAGCATATATAACTCCAAATTCTCTGCAGTGCTAAATATTTCTTAACAGTGCCAAGTTTTAAAAGTCACTATATAAGACATATTACAGAATGCTGATATTTTATAATGAGTCAGCATACTTATGTCATATCAATATCTCGTTATATATTTTTTCTATTCTATATCCCAGTGATTGAAAGAAACACATTGCTAATAATAATGTTCTATTTCAATAATATGCATATTATTTTATGAATAAAAAGAGAATCACAGGTTAGTCTAAAGCTAACCTGGAAATTCATCCTAAAGTTTTTACCCAGCAGAAGTTTGGCAACTATTAAAGGGAGTTCCAAGATATGTAATACATGTAAAACCAAGTCCAAATTATTTAAGCATGAGCTGAAACGAAAAGATTGTGAATTTACTCTTGTGATAGCACCATCTCACTCTCATTATTTGTCTTCAGAAAAGACATGGAGAGATTTCTTGTATGGAAAACGTCATGGAAAAAAAGCATAATATAAACTACAGCCGCTTTCTGAAAAAATTAAGAGGAGTAGCATATAGCTTTCTGCATCTTCCAAATTTTCTGAAATGTGGCACATTCCTATTACAATGAGGGGAAAAGCAACTAAAAAAGGAAAGTAAACAGGATCTTATGATGACATGGACCAAGATCAAGGGTGATTCGTTGGCCAGGCCATGGTGAACCTATTAGCATTAGACCATTCCAACAGTCTTGTAAATCACAACAGCCCTTCCAGAAAGCAACCTGGCAGTATGTTCATACCCCCGATCAAACTCCAGCAAATTTACATCAAGGAAATAACTCAACAAAAAACAAAAGCTCTAAGATTTTTACTGCAGTGAAAACTTGGGAGGTGACCTAAATGTATACCAGGTTATCAAAATTACAAATATGTGAAAACAAGAAAATGTTTATATTATTTAAAAAACATAAATTGTGTAACTTAAAACTGCAACCATGTACTAATACACATGCACGGGGACAGAGAACAAAATACATGAAAAACAAATGCGGGCAGTATAGCAATTTTAAGGGCTAGCTAGCCACAAATGACTGCTGAGCACCTGAAATTCAATACTCCAAATTGAGTTGTGTCAAAAATACAAAATACATCCCAAATTTTGAGACTTAATATGAAAAGAATAATGTGAACTATCCCATTAATAATTATATGTCAACTACATGATAAAATATTTTGATATATTGAGTCAAATAAAATATATTATTAAAATGAATTTTACTTTTTTTACTCTTTGTCATGTGACTAAAAAATTTTAAATTACATAGGAGGCTCTTATTTTATTTCTATTCCACAGCACTGCTATATACAATGGTGGGGTTATATCTATTTCTCTTTTGTTCTCATGTTATTATAGTTTTGGGAAATTTTTATATTAAAATAAAAGCTGACTGCCAAAGTTGAATGTTTCAAAATATAAAAAAGAGAAACCTTTTTTTGGTTAACTAATTGTGAGATCTTGGGCAAGTCAAGGATACCACTAGACTTTTGTTTCTAAAAAGCAATGAGGGTACAAAGGTCTTTAAAAGCCTCTCCAGTTTGGAGCACTATGTAAATTTAAAGATACTTCCCTCCCTTCTAAGAGATTCTTCTAATAATTGGCAGACATCTGCCATTTCTGTGCCTGAGATCAATTGTTAAGAAAATGCAATAGCGAGGTGAAATGACATTTTCTATAGCCTTTCCCAGGCCATCATGTCACAGACTTTTCCTCTGCAAAGGCAGAGTGACAGTAGACAGATAACATACCATATTCTAGATTTAAGGTATCTTCCTTCTAGTTCTTGCAAGAGCCCAAGAGTTTATAATAGGGAGCTAAACAGGAACACTGAGCATGTCAATGGCAGAATGAATAGCTTGGTCATAGATGATGCAATATCAACACCTAAACCCAAAGACCATAATTTTGGATACTGTCAAAGATCATAATCAAAAGCAAGTCAAATATGAGGGTTTAAAAGCATTAGAAAAGCTAACCAAGATTCACAAGTATTGAATAAACCCCAAGACTCCCTTATGAGTTAAAACTAGCAATTGTAAAAACTCTGAAACAGTGAGTTTACCCTAAATTTCATTATGAGTTAAACTTATTCTAAATGGTCAGAATCAACTATGGATTTTTCAGACAATTTGATAATGCTAACAGTGCTAAGTATTCCAAATTAAGCCAAAGGATGGCAATAAAAGATTCATGGATGAACCTTGGCACAGAGCCACAAGCCCCATCTGCAACTCACACATTACATATTGTTTGCACGTGATTTGGTTTCCCTTAACCCTTGGAGGTGCACACTGGGATTTCCCCAAAGAGCTCCCCACACTGAAGGCTTATCTGCCAGTGCCAGCGGATTAATTGGGAATGGCATGCAGGGCTCCTGGGAAAAAATGGTTCAGAACAGAACTGCCTGGGGCAATTTAATTTCTCAACTCAAAACGGCTCATTTTCATGTTATATAGAGGGGCTCAAATACACACACAGTCTAAATTGTTCTCTCATCTGAAATTAAGGATTATAGAAAGTCAATTAGTATGGGATTGTGTTCTGTGAGTCAAAAATCCATATATAAGCTATTGTTTTTATTAAATTATATGCTCTGGAAACTAAAACTTGTTTCTCTGAGCCACTGGTTTGCAAGAACAAGTCTACAGGACAATCCGTTCTCCCAACCAACGGCAGGCTTCATTTAGCAAGGTATCATCCATCACAGGTCTATATGAATACCATCATAATGCTCTGCATTATGCTAATCACCATGGTTACTTGTTTAGCAAAGAATTCTTTAAACAAGCATGAAGTTGCCATTGTTGAAAATGGGGCATGAGGAGGAAAAACAGAGGAGGAGGAGAAAAATGTAGCATTTCTTTTTTTCTAATGTAATGCACATGTGTACTGAAGAAAAACCACCGTTGGTAGCTTATTAACTAGATGGCCTGGATTATTCACACAAAAATTATTGAAAATTCAGTCAATGGAAATTTTAAAGCAACATATTAGGGAAATTGGGCATTTTAAAGACCTTGCTATTAGTAAGAGTAAAGAGGAAAATAAACCTTTTAACTATCACTGGCTAAAATTTATTTTTTAATATATGCCTAGCACAGTAATCTGACGTGTAGTAGACATTCAATGTGCCTTTGTTAAATGAATGAGAACCTAAATATGTCCAAATGTTTCGGATTGAAGATGACCATTTTATTAACAGCCACTAAAACAAATAGAAAACCGTTAGCAACTTGATCTCAGGTAACCAGCCTCAAAGGGAAGAATCAGACCCATGCAGAAAGAAACCCCTCTCTCAAATGGATTGGCCACTTTGTGGCGGAGGGAAGAGCTTGCTAGTTAATATCTGAGACCATTTATTCTTTTTAAATATGGATGGAAAAATTGGCAACTCTTCCCAATCTTTTAAATAACCTGGCCTGAAGAGCACTGTTGATAACAGCTATAAAAAGAAAACAAGATATGTATGCAGTTAACTGTTACTTGTTGTTTGTTTTTGTTTTTTTCATTCAAAAAAACAGCATTAAGTGATGACTTGAGTCTGGCGTTCCCTATTCGACTTCGTCAAAATAAATTTACAAAATGACATTTACCAATAATGAGCGTACACGTCTACATATGGTGTTATGAAAGGGGAAAATATGCATCTCGACACACTCCGAGACAGTTCCACCTCCGACAGACACACCAGCTGAGCCATCCCCCCAGGACAATTAATAGACTTAAAAAAAAACAAACAAACAAACAAACAAAAAAAACCCCTGAAAATCTCCCACATACAGAGAACAATATATTGAGAAAAATGAAAGAAACAATTCACTTACCTGGCTGTTTTCCTTTATCCACATGGAGTCCACAGAACTAGATATATCTTTTATGAAGCATGTCACTCTAAATTCTTCCCCTTCCCTAAGAAGATAGGTTGCTTTGGACACAGACACAACTGGTACAGCTCTGATGGCTAGAATACAAAGAAATGTGGCCCTCAAATAATTTGTTCTATTACAGCATGACATTTTAACTAACCATTTTTCCTCAAATGTGCGCACAGCTTATTTTGTTGTCTTTTAAGTAAAATATAAAGGACGGTACTAACTGACCTGTATTATGTATCTGAGGACACTAGCAATTAAATCATGTATCCTTCAAGTTAATTCATTAATACTGAGTGAAAAAGACAGGAATGTCTACTCTTAAATTATAATGCTTGTGGACAATGCTATGTGGACACAGGTAGAAGCCCTGGCATAGTGAAGTGGCATTAATCTTTACCTCACACAACCTGGATGGTATCATGAGGATGTGACCTACAACTAATTATATTCTTTTAATCAAACTGACACATTTCCCATGTGCTGTAAAAAATAGTATCTTGCTTCTCAAAATCCCAGGTCTTCAATAATCAAATTTTCCTTAATTCCAATGAGCATACTTTTCAAAAGCCTTAATAAAAGCTATTCAATAGCTGAATGCCAACTGGGATGGAATGAGATGATCTCTGAGATATGAAATCTACATATCTTCCTGCTACCAAAATAGTCTACATAATGCCACAGTAATAACAAGGTCCCCAGTCAGTTGGTACTTTCCTCCTCAGATTGTGAATAGTTAGGAGAATGTGTTAAAATAGCTTGAGGAGAAAGTCGACTCATAGATCAATAGTAAATCAAGGAATGAATAATCTGTATGCTACTCTTTCTGAACAGTGTAACCACAGCTTCTCAATGGCTTTCTCTTGGAAAGAACACTTAATGCCATTTTTATGACATTTGGGGTGTCCTCGAGTCAGTAGGTTTAATGACCGTCCCCAGTGCGGTCTAAATGCCAATCTATGGTAGACATGCCCAGCTAGAGGTAGTCATGGACTGGTCCCACGGGGTTGAGACTGTGAAGAATTCACAAGCAGCCGACATTATTTTGAAGCTGCGGGGGGCGGGGGGAGGGTGGCACTGAAGAGCCAGCTGCCTGATTGACTATCCTAAGGTGGACCAGTGAGAAGAGAGAAGTTGTCTTTAGATCAGTTGATGCTCCAACTCTCAGAAAAAAGTAAGAAAGGGCCCGTACCTGCCCTCACTTTCAGGGAGAATCTCTTCGACAGCACCAACTTGCCCTTCTGGTGGGCAGAGCAGTGCAAGCAGAGGCGATGATACTCGCGCTTCACATTTTTTATCGTGATGCCGGCCTTGGGATCCGCAACAAATGTCAAGTCCTTGGGGAGAGGTTTCCCCTCGCACCCAGTGAGGGAGTAATCAGTCACGTCTGGGTCGGTCAGCGGACAACGGACCAGCGTATCATTCCCTTCTTTCCCAAACAGGAGAAGGTCAATGAGAAAAAGCTGTGCGGGATCTAGAGCATATGAAAAATCAGCAGTGTGAATGGCTGGTCACAGGCACTGAAAACATTTTTAAAAGATCGAAAAGGTTACCTTTCGTAACAATTCCTAGTGGTTCAAATGGAAACTACCTTTTTTTCTTTGCAAGAAAAGTAGAATTTACCCAACTAATACCGACATGTAAGAGTTAACATTTATTAAACATTTTCCATGTGTCAGGCACTCAGCTTGGTTCATTACACACTTTATTTCATTTGCCCCTCAAAACACCCCTAAGTGATGGGCATTATCATTATCACCATTTTATAGTTGAAGAAACTAAAGTCTCAACAAAGTGGCTCTCCTAAAGTGACATGGCCCAGAAATGGCTGGGTGGAACTCAAACCCAGGTCTGACGGATACCGTAATTGAGGTCTGAAAACTGAGCATGTTTTATTACAATCATGACTCTTTTTCTGCAACAGGTAATATTTCAAGGAGCATGGGCCAACAATAAGCCATCTGATAATACCTATTAGCCTCAGGGGAAGGTGTTCTTCCTCTTAGCCCTCTGTGTGGGCCCTTTCCAGAGCTCCCAGTCTCCAGGGTGTTTCAGCTTCCGAATGGAATCCAGAAAACTATCAGCAGGGCACCCAGTATAATAATATGTGAGCCTCACTCTATTCAAATTCTTTGAAAGTTATGTTTAAATATAACTTCTGGAAGTCAAATAATTTCAAATGCACAAGAAGAGTTGATGAGTTTCAGGGATGCTGTGGTAAATACTTTATCATCTAAACCAGGACCCTTGTGAGTGGAAGGGGGTGCTATTAATAATGATGTCAGGATTCGAGGCATGTACTGGGAAAGCCCCAGGCAGACTGGGACCCCATATAAGCAAAAACAAACTTCATTCTGTATCTGCTGCTACCCTCTGCTGTGTTAAGATAATACCGATGCATAGTTGGGTCAACAGATTATATTTAAAATTTTTTTAAATTGTCCTTTCCACCTGGAAATTAGGTGTTCCACAAAAACCAATTTAATATAATTGACATATACTTCTTACCATTTAATTTTGACCAATTTTGAAAAATAGTTTTCTAAAATGAATCATGCACCTCCTGGCCTTAATTTATTATGCAAATAAATTACTTCATGACGGGTGAACTATGGCACAAGGCCAGCATTGGTTATTTTTCCATCTACTCTTTCTCAGTTGCTTGCGTCTAGCTCCTAAAACAATGCACCAATTTCCTTCATTACTGTAACATAGATTATGTAAGTATCTAACATCTTAAATCAATAATTACGTATAGTTCTAAGTTGCTGCGGATGGCTTCCCTATAAAGAAAACTAGTGAGCTCTGTGAGACCGATTTCACTAATCGAGCAGTTTTCCCCATTTTATCGGTTGTCTACCCATCCTATTAATAAACTGAATGATACTACCACCTGGAAATTACAGAGTACCTTTGAATGTCAAAGAACCGCATACAGGTTGGTTCAACAATTATGGAACCATACCCAGAGGCTAAGCTGTGGCCTATCACAATGTGTATTTCTTTCAGCTCCTCCCCTAGGAAAGGACAGACAACAGACAAACTGAGGAGAGGCAGAGTCAATTTCATGGCAACCGTTATAGAGAACATGGGAGGCAACTTTATTAACCCTTACAGCACTAGAATTTGCACAATTCTGTCTCCCTAATAACAATTAGGTAGAGAAGACAGAGCAGATGATCTTATCCAAATGTTGCATTGAGGAACTGAGACTCTTGAGGTTGCTCAGATCTACAATTTGTGATAAATTTATTCATTATTCTTCCACAATACCATGGATGAGGCCTCCTAATCAGGCCTGTTTCAATGACAGCCCCAGTCAAGGTACAAACCCAGGACTAGAACTGGGCCTCTACTTCTCCTATCACCTACCTGGCTATGTCTCTCTTATCTTAAGCTTCAAGTACTTCAGTTTTTACATCAACAAAAAGGTACTTCTCCCCAACCCCACCCAACCCCGGCCCAGCAAACCTCCTCTTGACAAAGATATTGGCAACACACAGATGAATCACTGAATTTATCATAGGAAATGAGGTATAGAAATAGAACTATCATAGTTTCCTTTTGTTTCTAAGAGGTCACATTTTTTTAAATGAACCAACTGACATCTATCAAGAACCCAGGAAAGACACAGGGTGCTTTGCTGACTGAGTTATTTTTCTGAGTTTACTCCCTAAAAGTGGGTCAATTCTTTGAAGTGTTGGTCTGTTTGGGCCTTTAGAGACCGTCAGTTCCCTGAAGCGTTTTTACTAAGTAGGAGTATCTAAGATCTCTCGGCATTAAAATGCAGCCTTCCCAAAGGGTCTAATTTATTCTCAGGGTTTCCTCAGAGCACCAGGACAAATGGGCTAACAATACTGTAATCTTATTAGGAACCGTGTCACAGCCTTGCAGACCTTAAGCTGGAATCATACCCAAAGCCACTATGTATCAAAAGATGGAGAAACAAAGAAAATTTTGTTTTAGGCTTTCTAGACCCAGCCAGTAATATTTTATCTATGGCTTAGTCATCTATACGTCACACATAATTAAGAACAGGATATTAAGTTCTCTAACGCACAGCATCAAAGAAAGCCGAACATTTACCTCTAACAAACACATAAATAGAACTGCTTAAGCCGTCCTTATTGGTGCACGTGTAATTGCCTGTATTGGCGGCCTCTGCTTTCTCCACGATCCATTCATTGTGTGTCCTCTCACTCAGTTGACCCAGGGTCTCAAAAGTCCATTTGACAAATCCTGGATCGGTGCATAACAGCTTAATCTCGTCGTCAACATTGACGATTAACTCTGATTCTGCTGGCTGGATGGACGGTGGAGGCAGTTCCCCTGGACTCACAGATGGTTGAGAAGAGCCTGCCAAGAAAAACGAGAATCGTGTTGAGTATGATCTTTTTCCTTGGCGAAATAAAGCCTTTATTCCGATATTGATTTCCATCTTCTGTGTACTCTACAATAAATATAGGACAAAGCTACCCTGCTATTTATAGTTAGAAAGAGTTCTGTTTAAAGTTTCTTAAGTTCATCTATAAAATTAAGTTATTTTCTGCAACCCTCAAGTAATCCTGAGGGTCACACCTGGTGTGCAAGCCAAGACTTGCTGGATGTCACAGCCTTCTCTGGGTTAAACTTACAGCGAGGTCAAGTTTCCTGTCTGAATATAGGACATTGCAATGGTACTTATATGCTGACACTTGGCTTAGAAACAACAAAAACAAAATCTTACCCTAAAAAAAACTCAAACTGTCACTCTTTTGGCAAAATGTACATGACCATGACATAGTTTGACTTTTTCTTAAAGCTTTGCGAATTCAGTTATTTCTATATAGTTCTCCTTATACAGTGATAATCATCAAAAGGAGTATTTATGAGTTTCAAACAATGAGACAGAAAATGAACACTGCATTTTAAAGATCAGACCACAAGATATTTCATGGCATATGTTGGGTTGCAGCCTGATCAGCCCAATGCCAGACAGGTTTCCAAGGCAGGGAACTAGTTTAAAGATGCAAACATCCAACTCTGAATATTAAACTTGAGCCTTAGAAAATCGGTAACACTCAATTCACTCATTCATTCATGCATCTGTTGCATGAATGCAAACATCTGCTAATTAGGATCTTATGATCTGCAAAAGCATCATCCAAGGTGCTGGGGGGAAGTCCATTTAAGTGTGACACATGGTACGCACACACGGCCCTTACTCCAGAGCTTCAAGAACACACCGCTGAAGTGTCAGAATCTATAAAACATTAATACAAGATTTAGGTTTAAGCAGAAGAAAGAGTAAGAGATGGGCTGGACCTGGACAACATCAGAAGAGGTAGAAGAGAAAACAGAATGACAAAAGAGTTGGTACACAAGGCGTTGAGAGCTATGAAGAAACCAGCCTGGATGGAAATAGGGTTCCCTTGTGGAGACCATGAGAAGTAAGACTAAGGAGGCTAAGCAAGATGGAACCCGGTCATCCAGAGCCCTGAACATCTGGTATAATTATATGGAATGTACCACAGAGACCATGTAGAGTCAGTAGGAAAGTGGCATGACAGTGAGATGCCAGTCATCAGGTGGAATCAAGGAGCTCAATGGAAAGCTTCGGTCCTCAGAGAGGCAAAAGCAGTAAGAACCTAAAGATTTGAGACTAAAGAGGAAGATGCAGGACCGGCCGGCCGGGTGGCTCAGTTGGTTAGAGCATGCGCTCTGAACAACAAGGTTGCCGGTTAGATTCCTGCATGGGATGGTGGGCTTCGCCCCTCCCTCCCACCCCGCTCTCCCCCAACACACACACAACTAGATTGAAAGCAGCAACTGGACTTGGAGCTGAGCTGCGACCTACACAACTAAGATTGAAGGACAACAACTTGACTTGGAGCTGATGGGTCCTAGAAAACCACAATGTCCCCTTCCCCATTCCCCAACACTGTTCCCTTCCCCAATTCCCCAATAAAATCTTCAAAAAAAAAAAAAAAGAGGAAGATGCAACATAATGTCAGAGGAAGAACACATTAATGTGACAGTTTATAGTGCAATCAAAAATATAAAAGGTTGACTCATGGATGGTCTCGGTAAAGAACAGAAAAGAAAAGGACCCTGGGTGAGGTGGGCTGGGGCAAGAGGAAAACAGAACTCCCTGGGGGACTTTCAATCACTTCTGCCGGTTCCTGGAGGAAATGGCTCATGTGCATAACACACACACAAGGCTGGAGAAGAGAACAGGCTGAACTGAAAGAGGAGTAAAAGCCATCAAACCAGGTGGAGAAAGGGGCTGGTGGGAGGCAAAGGCAGCATGAGGGAGTCACACCAGGAAACTCTGCAAGTTCAGGATGGTTGGGGGCAGAAGGAATGAACACATGTTCAGAAAAAAAACTGGGACAAGAGAGGTGGCAGATGGACTTCTAGCGGTAGATGAACTTCTCTCTCACCTTGCAACCTGAAATTCAGATGGTGGAGGCAGAGCAATAATGTGTTAAGTTAAAAGACTGGGGTCAGATAATCAAGGGAAAGGGTCTGTGGAAAAAAAGAACACACTGAGAACTAATCTTGGAGAGCTCTTCCAGCTAGGAAGGTGTAGGACAGAGTCAGGAGAGACTTAAAAAAATAGGAAGAGGAGAGGCTAAAGATGCAAGGAAGACAACAGATCAGAGGTTTCAAAGAGAAGGTGGGTGGGTCCCAGGGCAGATGCTGAACAAGATCAAAGGGAATGAACAAAAGTCCCCAAATTTGGTTACAAAGAGACCACAGGAAATCCAAGAGTGCAATTTCAGTTGAGTAGAAATTTGCTCCAAGGTTAAAGGTTTGCAAGTATAGACCTCTCTCCTTGGAGGGCCATGGCAGGAGAAGGCAGAGAAATAGATCTACAGTCCAAAAAGGTTAGAAGTTCCATTTAGAAGGGCCATTCCTTGGTATGCTCATTTTTCTTTGCATCCTCAGGACACACATACTCCACCAATTCACCTCCTTGTCATGGGGAAAGCCCAGTTTTCATGGATGTTGTTCCCTAATCACTCCAAGTGAGAATCACCTGTCCTCACTAAATCCCACCAACATGTCCGGCCTCACCAACAATAGGGCTTGTACTGATGCTAATAATGGTCTTCATCTACATCTTACCTCCTCTACCTAGCCCAAGGTCTTAGAGCCCACAGAATAAGAATCCTAAACTGTGTTTTCCCCTAGCATAGTCAAAAAGACATTCCCTTCAATCCCTAAACATATAAAAGGTTGAAGGAAGGACAGGTTCCTAAATGCCCAGCCCCTATAACAGATGTCCTATCTCCAAAAGAGGACAGATGTCAACTCTGCCCCTCCGCTAAGAAAAGGGAGGTTTAATTCACCCATGAAAACTACTGCGGATACCTGCAAAAAAGGAGCCTCTAAATTTGAGATCATTAGTTTATGCTTTACTTCCAGAGTTTAAAAAAAAAGAAAATTAAATACATTATCACCAGAAGCATTCAAGTGCAACCCTCAAAGTCACACTATAAAGTGAAAATAAAGCTTATATTAGAGTGAGACTGTGTGTATTACTTATTCTCTTTATTCCAAACTATATTGAATAGTTATAATGTTCTCACAATAAAAAAAAAGACTAGAGATTAATGTTAAAGGGTGTGTGTACACATATAAATACATTTATTATATTTAAAATTCAATACCAATAAGGTATTCCAACTGAGCTTTGAAACTGCTCTGGAATTACACGTTTTCAAATGTGTCTGGTACATAGCAGATTCTCAACAAATGTTGATTGAATTGGATTTTATTTACATCAGGACTCTTTGCATTAGAAAATGCACTTCCCCAATTATGTTTGGCTAAGGCTAATATTAAGAGTTGTTTTCTGGTTCCTGAACACATGTTAATTAATGATCCAAAAAAAAAAAAAAAGAAAAATAGATGACAAAAATCCACTATTCTGGGGACCAAATATTGTAATATAAGTCAATGATGGCTCTTGGCTATGAACTTCAGGAACTATTCGGCAAATACAGAGGTGCCAAAAAAATGTATGTACATTTTAAGAAAGGAAAACTGTATTAAAATTGTAATACTCAATATATACTGATAACAAAAGATGAATACAAGTCACATTTGACTTCTGCAATGACAAGAGGTGCTCAAAGCAGCTACCATCAGTGCCCAAACACTTCTGATTCCGGCGAACTACTGCTTGAGCAACGTTGACCAAAGTGTCCACTTGTAATACGTTGTTTGGCACCCCCGGTATTTATCCCAGGTACCTTGCTGAGTGTTGAACAGAAGACAGTCCTTGCACTCAAAGAGCATAAATAAGGGAAGAAAGGGGCGTTTATGAACTGTCAATAATGCAAGACTTTAACAAGAGTTCAAGATAAATGCCAACATACCCCCCATAGCTTCTTTCATAAGTATAAAAAATTCCACCATACCCAAAAAGAATCGAAAGCAGGAACACAAACATGTATTTTGTACACCCATGTTAATATTTATAGCAGCTTTATTCACAATAGCCGAAAGGTAGAAACAACTCAAGTGTCCATCGACAGATGAATAAACTAAACGAGGTATATACAGACACCAGAATATTATTCAGCCATAAAAAGGAATGAAATTCCAATATATGCTACAACGTGAATGAACTTTGCAAACATTATGCTAAGTGAAATAAACCAGACACAAAAGGATAAATATTGTTTGAGTCCACTTACATGAGGTACAAGAATAGACAAATTCATAGAATAGAAATTACCAAGGGCTAGGGAGAGGAAGACATAAAGAGTTATTGCTTAATGGGTACAGAGTTTCTGTTTGGGATGATAAAAAAAAAGTTCTGAAAATGAACAGTGGTGATGGTTGCCGAACATTGTGAATGTACTTACTGGCACTGAATTGGACACTTAAAATGGTACTTTTTATATTATGTGTATTTTCCCGTAATTAAAAAAAAACAAAAACCTAAAATTAAAAAAAAAAAAATCAACAATTCTTCAAGGCCCAAGGCTCAGACTTTCTCAGCCAACCTGGCTTTCTCATCTGATCACTCTGATTCCCCATATTAACCTCTGTGGGCCCCAAGACTTTGTTTTAAATCTTGTCATTTAAAAAAAATGTCATTGTTTTGATTTGCTCCACACAGCTGTAACTGGAGGCAAGCATAGCGTCTTCATTCCCGTCTCTCTAGCACCTTATACAAAGCAGGCATTCCTAGCAGAAACTCTTTTAACCCTCTAGGCTGAATAACCTAGAAGTTTTAAACTGCACTGGCTACTATAACTCAGGAGACTGAATGCTCAAGGCTAGTAGGTTCTTCTCTCATATATCTTTGCTTTTCTACTCACACCATCTGAGTCATTTGTTTTATTCTCAAACCGGTTTATGGAAGCTGGACTTGATACTGTATTATATATAAAGTTATGAAAATTGATGAAATATGAGTGTGTATATTAGGGGTCTTTCTACTGATTCTCTGATAACTTAGAAACATATGACAGGGTGGCTCAACTAAAAAAAAGAAAGAAAAAGACTACCGTTAAATAAATGTAGCCAAAACATTAGAAGACTGGGGGAGGGCCTCCAGTTCACCAACACAGGGGGAGATTCTACATTCCCACTGTTTTTCATAAGCACTTCATTTAAGGAACCTGAAATTAGAAATTGCAGACCTTGCACTTGGGGTGTGGTGCATGGTGAGGACGGCGGCTCAGAACTCCCCCTGAGAACGCCCATCAGCCAACCCAAGCTCAAAGTCAACCAGAACTCAAAGAAAAGGTTTTGCTTCTCCATCAAAAAGAGCACAGCTGTCCACCTCTCTTTTTCATAAGCAAAAACAAAGTATTCACGGTATGCCTGAGTTCGTTGTGATCTGTCGATTAAAAGACTAATTGAAAGCCCAGGCTGGACTTGTACTGTAGAAAGTTCTCAAAGACCTGTGTAAGTGGGAGTGACCTGCTTGGGCACAAGATGCTCCCCACATACCAGCAATAGGTGATTGGACCACGTCAACCGTTACTGCAATCTAGAGTCTCAACGATCCCACGGTCTTCACACCCTTCCCAAATGTCTAAAGCTGCAAAAACTGGATTTACAGCTTAGGTTAAAAGTAAGGAAGTCATTTCAAAACCTTTTCTCCTTTGGACACAAATATAAGGAACCAGGCAAAATAATGGCAGGGAAGAAAACCCACATAGAAAACCCAATAGGAAGAAAACCTACTCTCATTTTGGGGAAGTAGGGCAGAAAGAACTGTGAGACAAAGCTAAAAACGCCATTGTAGTTCAACTACTCTTTGGTTCACATACTGTTTAACCACAATTTGTAATAAAAAAGCTAATGATTTGTATATCCTTCTGTTTCTGACATACTTTTATATCCCCATAGGAATAAACTGGATGAAAAGCAAGATGGAAGGATCCTAGTAATTGCCCACAACACCCATGAGGCTTTAAAAGCAAGTAGCTAGTACTGGAAATAGAATAGAGCTGGGGGGGGGGCATATGAGCTCAGTGAAAGCCACTGAAAATGCTCTTGCCCAGTGGCAGGGAGACTGTAAATCTACTCTGGATCACCCACAAAATGAAGCAAGCCATGCAATGGCAGACCCCAGAACGACTCCTGCCCCCCCCCACTCTACTGCAGTGAGGCCACACCACCATAACCATTAAAAAGTCTTTTGTTTCGACGGGCACTTATTGCATAATTATCACTATGGTCGTGAGCTAGATGCTGATGGAGGATTCAGCGTTGTGCAGGAGACAAATCCAATGCAAATGAAATAAAAATATTGGAAGGTGAAAAATATGTCCCAGGACTCAAAGAGAGCAGCTATCATTCTGCCTGAAAGGACCATACAGAGCTCAGGGGGAGGAGCCGTGAGAGCTGAGCCAGGAAGACTGTGTGTGTTTGCATGCGCCGTGTTTGTATGTGCCATCAAGGAAGGGAGAGGCAAAAGCACAGTTTTCAGAGTGTGAAGGTGTGCGGTGATTCAGGGAAACCTCATCCTGTAAGGACTGCACCCCACCCCAACCCCAAACTGTGAGCTCTCAGATTCCAAAGCAAGGACTGTCTCCATCCATCTCGAGCCTCAAAGCCTCACAGCGCACCAGAAATAGAAAACGTGCTTAATAAGTGTACCGTGAAGGAATGACTACATATATGAAATGTGGGGATTCAGGATAGGGGGAGATAATTTGGGACATCATCCTACAGAGCAGTGCCTCTCTGACCTAGGGTGTTTATTCTAACTAGTCTTCTTGAAGGTCAATTTCACTCAGTGACAAATAATTTTAAACATTCTTTTGTGTCTTGTAAAATAGGAAGTAGGGCGGCCGGTTAGCTCAGTTGGTTAGAGAGCTCATAACACCAAAGTTGCCGGTTCGATTCCCACATGGGCCACTGAGCTGCGCCCTCCACAACTAGACTGAAACAACTACTTGACTTGGAGCTGACGGGTCCTTGGAAAACACACTGTTCCCCAACAAAACAATTTAAAAAAATAGGAAGTAAAATCAAATGTATATTTCAGGGGGAAAAAAACATGAGATTTTAAAGAAATTGAACTACCTTATAACTACATACTCCCAAACATACCACCCAAATCCCTACTACTCCAGCCTTTAAAAGCACCTCCATGGACAAGTTTGAGAACAGTCTTAAATGGATCACATGAGTCCGGATTCATAATTCTGCTATTTCCAGAGGATTCTGAGTAAGAGACAGTTCAGATAAAGATCCAAGGACTCATCTGGGTAGAACTCATTGTTAAAATCTACTTGAATTTAGATATGAGGTAAATAATAAGTAATTGTCTTTTAATGTTAAGTCTTCCACCACAATACTTTCATGGCCAGGGCCTGAAAACACAATTCCTTGGTACAATGCAAATTTGTATTAAGCTTTTAAAAAGGAAAGAAATTTTCTATCTTGTATTCCAGGTCTTGGAATTACACTAGGTACAGGATATTAATTGATTACACAAAATCTGTTTCAATAGTTGAGGCAGTTTACAGTTTCAAGCAACAGCAATATACCATTGTGGAATAATCAGCTATTTGAAAGTCAGCTTAAAAATCACAACATAACAAAGACTTCACTGCAGCACAGTTTTTTAGAAAGCAGCTCCTTATGCATATTTCAACGTTGGTCTAAAGATTATGAACTAATAATTGACAGAAGAGACCCGAAAGACAGAGACGTAAAAGCTGGAGTGTTAGTCATTCATGGCAAAGAGAGATCGTGCAGTAACAAAGCAAGCACTTTTGAAACATGTCTTGATTGACGGAACGGTAACTGAGCTCCTACCGTTTGGCCTGGGTGGAGCTGGGGATCAGAGACACAGAGGAGGGGCCCCCAGCCCAGTGGGGAAGGAAGGCACACGGATAATTATCCCATAACGAAGCAAGTGCAGGCAAAAAGGGAACCAGAGGTGGCGTGCAAGAAGACGGGTCCGAAAGGGATTCCCAGAGCTTCCATTCAAGAACGTGTGTGACCTGGGCAAGCTGCAGGGCAGAGGGGAGAAAAGGCCTATGAGACGGGGAACCACAACAGCAAGTATCACAGGACCAGTGAGGTTCAGCTGAGGAGTCAGAACTGCTACAGCATCCAGGTGTGATGCCAGGGAGGGACTGAGGGCACGGCCATCGAAGCACTTCCTCTGTCAGGGTAAAGAGTGAGCCTTCCCTGATGGGGAGCTATTCATGTGTGTTTTGGGGGACCCCTTTGGGAACAGTGAAGGAGAGTACTGACAGAACAGAACTAGAGACAAGACAGTTGGGACAACTAGATCCAGACAAGAGCTGATGACAGCCTACGCCAGAGGTTGTGGGGACTGAAAGAAGAGATAAGTGTTTACCGGGTGAGTAAGGGGCCTCAGGATAAGCTAGATCTGGACAGTGGAGAAGCAAGAGAAAGGAGAGAAGACACCCTACTCTTGAATTATGTGATAGGGAGATGGGGTGCCAAAAGACTGAAGGGGAAACAATTAACTTGGAGGCATTTGGACGAGTGATAGCAGCTGGAAAGTCCTAGACATTGGGGGAGAGAGGGAGATGTGTGTGCAGGGGAGGTCAGGGCCACAGACGTACTCACCAGCATACGGGGTGGCTGGAGATGGTAACGAGGGGTATCCATGAAGTCACCCAGGGAGGGAACAGAGAGTACAAATAATAAAGGGGCAGAGGAGGAGGTGACAAGGCCCAAGGCGGCTGCAGTAGGATAGAGATGGCAATAGCAATGACACGATTGGTAAAGAAGAACCAGGAAATCCCAGACTGGATGGTGCAGAGGGCCTTCGAGATGGTCAACAGAATCTCTGAAGACGTGACAGCAGGCAGGAGAGGAGCAGAAACGGACAGAGAATCAGCCCCAAAGCCAGACCAATCAGCACGCAAGACTGGCCACTGACAGTAGTGAGGCGGGATTGAGTCATGTAACTGACATCGCTCATTCGCAACCCTGGTTGCAAATCACCAACCTCCCAGCCCCACTCCAGCCCCAGAATCCCTGATGGTATTGTGGCCGTGGGATGTGGGAGAAGAGGAGCTTGGCTGCATGTGCTCTTGGGGGGACAGCAACCTCGGCACCAGTTAGGAGGAAGAGGGCTCTTAGGGTCAGTGAGCAAGGGGGGGTGGGGGCTAATGGCAGAATTGGAGACATGGGTGCTCACAGGGGCTCAGATGAAGAGCTGGGCAGAGGCAGGCAGCCCAGGAGAACAAGAGGAAAGGAAAGAATGGGACAGAGAGAGAAGTGACTAGCAGACAAGGCTGCTAAGCAGATCTGGCAGAGGCTCCTAGGCTACTGCAGCCTGACTTTGGGGGCTAATGAATGTGGCCATAAGGTGTAGGAACCCACCTGAGCTCAAAGGGACCAACAGGCAGGGCAAAAATACCATTTTCAAGCCCCTCTTTCTTTGGGCCTACTCTTTTCAGGAAGGTATCAGTGGCACAAAAGAGCCCGTGGTACCACAGGTGGGGCCCACATTTCTGATGAATACCCAAGGAAGGGTGGTTCACCAGGCTCCCCGGGGCTACAAAGGGATGTTTCACCACAAATGGAGGTGCCCTTCTAGGGGGGAGGCAGGGTCAGGCTGCGCCACTCCCACCCCAACCTTCTTGCCCGCTCACCTTTCTGTGGGTTTTAAGCCTGGGTGGATTCACCTGTGGTTTGGGCCCTTCCTGCCTCTGCTACTGAGAGTGGTTTCCTCCCAGGGCCCACGTCAGCCCCTCTCCCTTCTGCCTTAACCACATGGACAAACCCAGTGATCATAAATCACCTGTGTTGATCACACCTTTCCTATACATCTGCATTTTCCACTTTTCTGGCTATTACTGTGATCCCTGGGCAAGTCACAGAGGCCTTGTTCTCTGCTGTCAAGCATTTCTCCACTCAGATCCCTCAACACTGCCCAACTTGGGAGCTTCGCTGCAGTTGAACTCTTAACTCCTTCCTCCCACGGGTTCCCAATTCACAAGCATGCCATCTGGTGGTAAGAGAAGACACCCTCGGGGTGGCTTTGCCTTTTGAAAAGCACACCCAAGATCAAGGAGGTGTTAAAAGTTCTAAGGAAACTTACTAAGAGGACTTGGCAGCAAAGATTCAAGCTTCCAATAAATGCCTTTTAAAGATATGACATCTGTCAAAGCTTTTTTCAGGTTGGAGGAGATAAACAAAATGAGTGATTGTTTGGTGTCTGCTAAGATATTTAATATTTGCACCTTTTAGATAAAATGTATAACTGCATGTTTTTGCTCTTAAGCAGCTAGCGAAGGATGTGAAGAAAAAATGTAACAATGGGGACATAGAGACGTTCTGGAGTCTAAATCTTGGGCAAGTCACTTAGGTTCTCTAGGCCTCAGTTTCTCCTCCTGTAAAACTAAAGAGGCTATCAAAAACTCTAAGATCCTCGGATCTCTAATCAAATATTTAGGCCATAAAAGGGTCAGGATAAAGAAAGCCCCTTATAAAGATCCAGTGACTAGACATAAGAGGTACTCAACTACTTGTGGCAAGAATGAATAGCAGTGATTCTCTTATGAAATAAATAATATAACTAATCACCTATTTGTTTTTAAACAACTGTTTAAACACAGAATTACAATAGGGCCTAAAAAGGGAATTTGATCCCTGGCTCTTACATCTTAGAAAGTGAACAATAAGTGTGGAGATGGACGCATCATTTAACAGTGAAAGAAGGACCCTTCTCAGCTTATTATTTTGTAAAACTTCTTCTAGATATGCACACATCACCAGCAGCAAGGCTTTCATAGGGCTACTTAATATTTTCCTACTCGTTCATCCTAAGAAAAATACAACCCAATGTTTGAGGAAGCAGGACTTCCCCTTTTGATCTCAGCCAAAGATACTACAGGCAGGAAACCTTTCTCCGCCATTATGAACTCGGTCTTTGGGGAGTCAGATAAGGTCTGGATTTGACAAGCACAATATATCAGGATCCATCCCTGCAGCAGAAAAGAGGAACTTTCTCATTTCCAGTGGGTTTTTCCCAATAGCCCAGTACAACTCCTGTTGTAAATATGTAGGTTTCTGTGCTTTGAGTTCTGGAAAGCTATTACTAAAACCTGAACCTGATAAGAAGCACTAAGGATTTGAATTCAAATCAACACCAGAACAAGACCCTCACCATCTGTGAAGTTTGGGGTAGAGGCGGAGAAGCTCTTGACTTCTCTCACATTAATGCTTAACTTATAGAAGGACTGAAGAACAAAGTAAAAAGGAACAGGGCAAGAACAGCATGACCAAGGCCAGCCATGCCAGCCAAAGGCCAGCTTCACCCTGAAACCCACCTTACCTACCAAGCACTGAGGAAGGCCCTTCATGTGCGTGTCTCCCCCCTCTCCAAGCGGAACCTCCTGGCTGCACGCTCAAAGACGAGAGCTCCAGCCGGATGTCACAAGACGTTGCAGAAGGACCTGTTAGGCATAAACTGTCTTCACGTTAGCTTTGTCCTGGACACCTGTGGCAGAGTGTGGGCAGCACTCCAACACTAATCACCCTACCATTTCCTCCTACCAGGAAACTGAGAATTCCTCCAAATGCCAATTCCCAGGCCCAGGAGGGGCGATGAGAGTGTACAAGTGGCAAATGAACACTTTAAAGTAACAATACGTGACACCATAAGCTCTAGTTCTAATTCTACAGCATCTGATTCTAATGACCCCAAATGAAATACCAATAAAATTAAGGACTTGGCTGGTCAACATTTATACACACATACACACACATAAATATATATGCCACTGGGCATTACATTTTTTTTTCACGTGGTAAAATACACATAACGAAGTCTAGCATTTTAACCATTATTCATTATATAGTTGGGTGGCATTAAGTATATTCATAATGTTGTGCAACCATCACCACCATCCATCTCCAGAAGTTTCTCATCATCCCAACGGAAACTCTGTGCCATTCAACAATAGCTCCCCATTCCATCACCACCGCTGCCGCCACCCCAGCCCCTGGCAACCCACCATTCTAGTACTTTCTGTCTCTATGAATTTGACTACTTTAGATACCTCATATAAGTGGAACCGTACAATATTTGTCCTTTTGTGTCTCCCTTATTTAACTCAGAATAATGTTTCCAGGGGTCATCTATGTTGTGGCATGTGTCAGGATTTCCTCTTTAAAGTTGAATAGTATTCCATTGTATGTATATACCACATTTTTGTTTATCCATTCATCCTGACATTTGGGTTGTTTGCCTGAGGCATTTTTTTAAACCTTGTCTTCAAATGTGATCTACACTTCTGAAATCCCTCTCTGATTTCCTAGCTCTGAAAAATGCTAGGAATTATACTTAGTTTAAACAGATAGTTAAGCTAATTCTCACCATAATGGGTAAATCAATACGTTTTACTAGTGAATATGCTCTAAATCCTGGTTTTAATGGACCTGTCAGATAAGGGAAATCGCACCTTCCCCTCCATTCCATACACAGAGCAGACGGAACATTTTTTTCCCCTTGTTTCCACTTTCAAAATGTCATTTTATAGCTACAAGGGTGGTTCAGACCAAAGGAAGTAAAAACAAAAGTATTAATAATAATACAAAAAGGAATTTTATCTGAGGCAGTTGCCAGAGAAAAGGTTACCATCATTGATAACTGTCTTGCAGACCGGCTTGAATTAGCAGGGACAAAGCAGTTTTAGCTGCAGCTCTGGATAACAAACTGAGGCAAATTCCCTTTTCTCCCCTTCTTTTCACAGATAGGTAGAAACATACAGGGAGCCCCTTTTTATTTGCCTTTGTGTTTCCTTGCCAGAAGAGGTTCCATTTTTTAGGTGAGAGAGAGCCAATTTCCAGGAAGGCAATGGATGAGTTTTAGGGTCTGAGTTGAATTTAAAGGACTGGGACTAAGACTGAGGAGAAAAGCTAGAAGCTCAGGTTCCTTCCCAGGAGGGAGGCCCCACCCTAGAGGAAAGGGGGAAATACCACACTTGGGCAGAGGGCAAAAGAAAGAACTCACTCTGGTTGACCTCAATGTTCTCTTAAAATACAAGGCTGACTCTCCTCAGGAATGGGTCTTCAGGGGGACACATTAGCAATTTACTTTCAAAATGGCTCAGAAAATATAATATGTATATACATAGACAAAGTAAATGTGGGGGAAATGTTAACAATCCGTGAGTCAAGGTGAAGGGTATCCTGGAGTTCTTTGTGTGCTAATCTTGCAACTTTTGTACTTTATTCAGCAATTTTTTTTT
>NW_017731403.1:827068-830384 GCF_001890085.2 Hipposideros armiger
CAGGTTGAGCTGTTGTTCAGCATCTTAGCTGTGGAGGGCAGTGTCACTGGCCCTCATCTGTGGGATCCGAACCGGGGCCCTCTGGTGTCCCAAGCTAGTGCTTAATCATCACGCCTCTCGGCCGGCCCATTCAGCAATTTTTTAAAGTCAAGTTCCAAGACTACTAATGACGGTGCTCCTGCAGCAACAGGAATAAAATGAAAATAGGCGTGGAGTTTGGAGCCAGAAAACCATTGATTCCAATCCAAGCTATGTGAGACTTTGGGGGAAGTTACTTAACCTCTCTAAAACTCAGTTTTGACATCTATAAATTGGGAGTAAAATACTTCAGGATTCTTACATCATCTGTAAATCCTTTATGTGTCTTGCACTCAATAAATGGTCTTGTAACTATGTCTGTTGTAATTACTGTGCTTGACAGCAACAAAGGAAGACAAGAGAGTACCAGAGAAAGTATTGGAGTCACTCTGAGAGCCAGGGTAGGCCGGAAGGGGGGGGCGGGGGGCGGGTTTGTGGAATGAATTGAAGTTATGAAGGAAAGTGGTATCTGATAAAGATAAATAAAATAAAGGACATAGGCACCAAAACATAAAATTATAGCCATTCATACTATCAAAACTCCTGGACAGCTCAGCAGATTATGGCTGTTCTGACAGTGAGTGAGAAATTGTGTTTATGTCTTTTGTTCCAAAACTCACTGTGTTTATTACATCCACTTAATCTAACAGGAGTTTATAATAGGTATAAGAGAGTATGTTGAGCCTCAAATATTAAAAAAAAAAGAAGAAAAGAGAAACAATACTCAACTAATTTACAAATTAATCAACAGGAATTTACAATTCCTCTATTAAAAGCAAGATTCTCATAAATATTTCAGCCTATTTCCCCTCTAGGCCTTGAAATTCCTATCTTTAAAAAAAAAAAATCTGAGGGCCAGCCAGGTGGCGCAGTTGGTTAAGAGCTCGCTCAAGAGTGTGAGCTCTGAGTAACAAGGTCGCCGGTTTGATTTCCAGCCTGAGCTGAGCTGCCTCTGAGTTGCCAACAGGTGGCAGGATGGCTAGGCTTAAAAAAAAAAAAAAAGAGTACGAGCGCTGAGCAACAGGGTTGCCAGTTCGATTCCCACATGGGCCAGTGATCTGCGCCTGAGCTGAGCTGCCGCTGAGCTGCCAACAGGCAGCTGGACGGCTCAGCTGGTGAGAGCGTGTGCTCTAAAAAACAAGGTTGCCAATTCAACTCCCAGAAGGTATGGTGGGCTGTGCCCCCCTGCAACTAGATTGATAGTGGTGACTGGACTTGGGAGCTGAGCTTGCGCCCTCCACAACTAAGATTTAAGGACAACAACTTGACTTGGAGCTGATGGGTCCTGGAAGAACACAATGTTCCTCTTCCCCCAATTCCCCAACCCTGTTTCCCTTCCCAATTCCCCAATAAAACCTTTAAAAAAAATTAATAAATACAAATAAATAAATTATATTTTAAAAAAAGAAAGAAAAAAATTGAGGGGCCGGCTGAGTGGCTCAGTTAGTTAAGAGCTCACTCAAGAGATTGAGCTCTGAGCAACAGGGGTTCGAGTCCCGGCCCGAGCTGAGCAGCCCCTGAGCTGCCAACAGGTAGCAGGATGGCTCAGCTAAAAAAAAAAAAAAAAATTGAGTCCGGGGCATGCGTAAATTAAAAAAAAAAAATTTGTTTTTAAAAATCTGAGCTCCTACTCAAAATATACATAGTTTTATAAATTACACATGTATTCTATTGGCAATACTTCTATTAAATATCAGCAAGGCTTACTTAGTGTCTTCAGACATATGCCCCTCCCCAACACCCCAGCTTGAAGCTGCTGCCTCTGAGAGGCTAATCCTACCTAGAACAGGAATGAAAAACCCTAGCTTTATCCAGGCCAAGACAAACTGCCTAAAGTAAAGCAAAACATGCATCTAAGTTCTTCTATTAAATAGATTTGGAAGTAGGTAGGAAGAACTATGTTGCCCCAACATCAACTTTGTGAGCAAAGCAGGCAACTCTTCTTGGAAGCCCCGACAGGGGAAGGGACAACTTCCCAGGTGCCACCTTTACCACTCTGGCTGCTGGCTTCTGGCCCAGGTATTATGAACATCTCCAAAAGGATTTCTCTCCTTTCCCATATGCTTGGAATAGTAATATTCACAAACTTCTCTTGGTTGTCCCAGAGGCCAGACCCCAAAGTAGAACCAAGTTATGAGGTTCTACTGCCACTGTGCAAGGGACTCACCTTCAGTGGTAGGATTACATGGTGGTGGCAACTGTTTGCATAAATAAAACTCATCAGAGGACGCCTGTATCAAAATTGCATACATTAACCAGCCCCATGGCCTGCCCCCACTACCACCATTCATTTATTCATCTAAAGGTATTTCCTGAATGCTTGCTATGTTCTGGGCCCTTGGGGAGCAGTGAACTAGCCAAGGTCCCTCCCCCACAGAGAATTTATATTTAGCTCCCCCAGTGAGCAATAAACTAGTAAGTATACAATTATATAATTACAATGTGATGAGTATAAAGAAGTACACTGTAAAATGAGAGCTGACCTGACCTACCCTGGGGGTCAAAAAAGATTGCAAAGGCAACATGTGAGCTGGGATCAGCAGTGCATGAGGAGACCAGGAGGAAACTGGTGCCCCTGGCAGTGCTGGAAGGAACAGAAACACCTTTAAAGAGTAAGAAAGCACTGAGAGCAAAGAAGGAGGCAGGTACTGTGTGCAAAACAGAGGTCAAAGGGAGACCCTGGAGGCCTTGAATGGGATCTGCACACACAGACTTCAGTTTAAGGGCACTGAAGTTTCTGAAAGGTTTTAACTTATTTGTCCTTTTTAAATGCCACCTCTACTACCTGTCCTGTCTCCCATGCATAT
Organism: Hipposideros armiger; assembly: GCF_001890085.2. Classification (NCBI taxonomy): domain Eukaryota; kingdom Metazoa; phylum Chordata; class Mammalia; order Chiroptera; family Hipposideridae; genus Hipposideros; species Hipposideros armiger. The sequence goes on from NW_017731403.1 coordinate 829,954, forward strand.
GCACGTTTTCTGAAGGCCCCTTGCAGCCTCTACTGAGTGAGGCACTGTCTGTCCCACAGTACTGCAACTGTCTGTTTTCCTGTCTGGACTAACTGAAACTCATATCTATCTTTTTAGTGCAACAGAAGGAGAACTGAGAATTGCACCCTCGTCTGACACCCAAGGGACCACAGGAGCTTTAACTTTTTAACTATCACTGCCCAGTGCTGTGACAAAGCCCTGAACTTTTTACTTTCTAGACCAGTGGTCCTCAAACTTTAGCCTACACCAGAGTTACCTGGAGAGCTTTTGTTAAAATGGATTGCTGCTGGGCCCACAGTTTCCAATTTCAGTAGGTCTGGGATGGGGTGGGAGAGCGCATTTCTGACAAGTCCCAGGTGATGCTGCTGCCACTGGTCCAGGCCCCCACTTGCAGAACCAGTGGCTCCTCT
>NW_017731403.1:831819-834439 GCF_001890085.2 Hipposideros armiger
CTATTTTTAGGCTGTGGGTTCTTTATTGGCTATTTTCAATATAACCAAAAATTATAAAGAGAGCAGTGAATCCTGTTAGAGTCCACCCAGAATTTATGAGAATTACTCTAACCCAGAGCCAAGGAAGTGAAGAAAAAGAGTTGGTTATTTTATTTAGAAAAGATTTCAGACAGGCCCTTAAAGGATCATCAATCCAATTGTAGTGGGTAGGACCTAACCATTTCAAAACGACAATTATTTGGCTGTCTTTATACCTGCAGTGAAGACCCTATAATTCGCTCTGGTAATGCAATAAAGTCTTTTCCAGCCCTTCCAATCAAAGAATTTTCCCTCCCAAAAAAAATCTCAATTTCCTTCTTGGGCAATTTAAACTACTTTCATTTTGTCCCATTCTTCACTACATACTACAAATATTTGAAGACTGTCATTCACTAAAACTTCCTTCACATTATCTTCTCCAGGCTTAATAAATCCAATTTCTTTAAGTTGCCTTCAAAGGGCCTACTTCCCAGAGCTTTCATCAACTCTATGTCCTCTTCTATATCCAAAATGTCCATTTTGTTCTCTGAGAAAACCAATAACACGCTTTTAAGACAGTCTAATGCGGAGAATAAATGCAAGATTATCTTCCTACTACATATTTCTTTCCATAAAAATTTCCTCTTCATTATATGACTGGTACACAACACACAATTCTTTGTAATCTCCAAATTCTACCAATATTATAGAGCCATGTCCCATGACTTTGGGGGTCTACTTTTGTTTCTTACATGGACCTGGCCCTAAGGAGAATTTCATTTATGTCTACCATCATGTCTGTGGAACTGAATTTCAAGTAAATGCAGCCTGTCAATCATCAATGAACAAGCACAGCAGAGTCCAACATCATACCCTTCCGCCCCCAACCAGGCTGCTGCTCCTCTTGGGCTTTACTTCCGTTAATGCCATCATACCCACCAGTTCTCCCAGTTACCCACACCCACAATTAACTCCCGCTCCCCTTCCCCTCAATCTCATCCGTGCCTGACATATCCAACGTCAATCTCCAAGTGAATTAAGTCTGCCATATTTATCTTCTTCCAGTCTCTTAGGGTGCATGCGCTCTCTCTTCTTTCCAGTGCATGCAGCCTAACACCCAGGCCCTCAGCCCTTCATCCAGAGGCCATCTAAAGAGTCTTATTGGGGGTGACCTGTTAGCTCAGTTGGTTAGAGCATGGTGCTAATAACACCAGGGTTGTGGGTTCATTCCCTGTATGAGCCACTGTGAACTGCGCCCTCCTTAAAAGGGTCAACTATGCCACTGTAGCGTGAAAATGGTATGTAACCAATGACCATGGCTGTTCCCCAGTGAAGTTTAAAAAAAAAAGTCTGATTGTCCCTCTGCCTAACTCCCCACCAACACGTAGCTCTCAGCCATGAGATTAACCATTCGAAAAGAGGCTCCTCAGAAATCTCCCTTAGATATTGGTACANTAAAAGAACTCAAAGATGGAAAATAGGATTTGAGAGAAAGTGATCGATAGATCGATAGAAGATAGGCAAAGAAGATCTAATAAACACATAATGGGAGTTCCTAAAGCCAACGAAGAAGAATAGCAAAAGCTATACTACAAGAAAACTTTACTGGAAAAAAAAGAACAATTGAAACTACATATTAGAGGTACGTCGTGTCCCTAGAAAATTCAACCCAGCACAGCCAACACTATAAAACTACTGGACTTCAAAGAATAAAGGTAAAAAAGAAACAAAAAAAAAACATTACTTTGGGTATCTGGGCAAATATACCAACTTAAACGTGAGGGAAAGAAAATCAGATTGCCAGCAGACTTTGACCACACTTTATGGCAAAAGACAATACAGTAAAATATTAAAGATACTTGAGCAAAAAATAGATGGGTCAAGGTGACTTTCAAGTATAAAGGCTACAGACAAGCTATTGTGACATATAATTCAGGAACTACTTCCCATGAGTACTTCCGGGGCATCTAATAAGAGGATGAGCTTCAGGAAACCAAAATGTCAGGAAAGACAGGATGTAGGGACTAGTGGCAAGCATTAAGTATACATGTACTTGTTAGAACTAAGACTAAATGGTGGCAACAAAGGAGATAGTAGCGTATGTGATGGCTACATATTCTGATCAAATAATTTTCGCACAGCTATCAGAAAATATTATGGGAGCGTGGAGTACATATCTGAAAAGTAGAATTTGCTCGCTGATTGCCTTATAGACAGCAAATGAGAGTAAATGGATATTATTCCAAATCCCAAGCTAGTGGGAGAAAAGGGAGAGGAATGAACAGGTTATTAGCTAATCTAAATGTCACTCATACTAGGAAACTAATAGAAAATAGTCCCCACAGAAAGAGCAGAACAAAGGGTGCTACCTATAAAGGTATCAGTACAAAGGCAACCATTAAAACAAAAAATGCAAATCTTTGTAAGTACACAAAGGTATACCAAAAAAGGGGGGTGGGAATGGAACAGAAGAACACACCATCTATTAAGTAGTCTTGTTAAAAAAAAAAAAATTATGTATGTGGAATCTAAAAACAAAAACAATTGAATGCTAAACAGAAACAGACCCACACAGACTTCAGTTTAAGGGCACTGAAGTTTC
>NW_017731403.1:837586-842851 GCF_001890085.2 Hipposideros armiger
GGAATGTAAATTAGGCTACACAGTCGTGTCTGCTAAAAAAAATGCATCAACCCTTCTATATATGCTAGTTTATTTTAAAAACCAGGAGGGGGGTTTCGTTTTTATAAAACTCATGCATTTTAGTTCAGCTAAAAACTTGTCTATTATTTCCCGCAGTAAATATACAGACTATACTAAAATAAGTACAAAAACAGGTAAACATCCCAATTAACCATTTTCAAGGGGTTATCCTAAGGACATATTTTGGGTTAAGGATTCTGTTTTAATTTAATGACAAAAGGTCTGAAGACCAGTCCATGTGGTTTTATCAGGCCATTTCTTAAAATGAAAAGCACCTTCACTCAATGTCAGTCATTAAAAAACAAATCTACATGGGGAAAATTAGAATGGAAATGCATTTAAAACATTTTACAAACTAAAAAAAAAAAAATTGTTATCACTTTAAAAGTATCCATAGTTTTTCCGAGTAGAATTCTCAATTTTTTAAAAACATTTTAAGTTTTCTTATAAATGCGCACTAGCCAAATAACAGATAACCAATGCCACCAACCACCTATCACTTTTAAAATCTCCAGTAAATGTTTTCTTCAGAAGCCAAGTCTACATGAGATCCCTATCTATAAATACTTTTTTCAGATAAAAAAGAGACACCAAATAATTTCCAAAGTTCTCTGTGATAACTCCCCCATTGTTCTAACCTGCTAAGCAATTCCTCTGCTTAACAATCTACACCAGCCATTATATGTAAATTACTGGCAGCCCAGGGTTGTTTTAACACCCTCTGAAATAACCTGAATCACCTGGGGTAAACCAAATACAGCTGGATGGCTTGCCTCACTAAAAATAAAATAAAATAAAATAAAATAAAATAAAAGATACAAGAGAACAAGTAAGGGTTTTTCCTCTTCTCACTTTCCTTATTATTTATCCCCTTCTGCCCTCAGTCAAGAACAAGGCATTCCTTGGCAAGTGCCATCATCACACCTTTTCCTCAAACCATAGACTTGTGCCTCCTGCGAACAGCCATCTTCTCCCCAAAGCAGCAGCAGTGACCAGTGCCCCTAATTACCTTCTAATTCAAGCCTGGGGAACCCAGGGCAGAATCTCCGGATGTCCTAAGCCACACGGGACCCTCATCAAGACTTGGCGGTTTTGCCTGTTGCTGGTTTGGTTTGGGTTGTTTGTTTGTTTGTTTGTTTGTTTTAATGAGTGAATTTATGCAGACTACTAAATACCCGGCTTATAACTTTACTAAATATTTAAAATCTGTTAATAAGCAAAGAGTCAAAGATCAGCTATCAGATGTTCAGTCTACAAAACCTGTGATCTTGGCTGGAGGTGAGAGGGTAGGCAGGTTGGGGACTGCAATTAGCCCTAGACTTGAAAGCAATGCAAAGTGCATATTCTGAAACCTAATCTGTATTTGCATTGTACATATAATATATGTAACACATGCAAAAGTGAACCTGTACTTTTCCGTTTTTAAAAGTTATTTCTGGGGCCGGCCGAGTGGCTCAGTTGTCTAAGAGCTCGCTCAAGAGTTTGAGCTCTGAGCAACAGCGGTTTGAGTCTAGCCCGAGCTGAGCAGCCGCTGCGCTGCCAACAGTGGCAGGATGGCTCAGCTAAAAAAAAGAAAAAAAAGTTATTTCTGAGTAAGCAACTAATTGACCAGATCACACTTGCACAAATCTCATCACACATGACATCGTAGGAAATACTGCAATTACAAAAGAATATAAATGCAAGTGCCCCCAAAATTGCCCTATCTCATCTCCAACTTGTCTCCACAGAGATTCTTTCTACAGGCATCTACTGGCTAACTGTAACCCTTTGCTCTTGCTGTTGCCGCCTTGGCAAATTCCTGTCCCACGCTTTAAGACTTAACTGGGGTCCCAGGTCTTCCTTGGAATCAGCCATTGTACTAAAGAAGTGATGGTCATTCTTCAACCCAGTGGTAATGAATATGTGCTCTAGCCTCTGGGCCAGGACTGTTACTTAAATCTTATTACAAATCTTACTACCTTAGCATCTGCCCAGCATGCTTCTTCCCACAGATCCTAGGTTCCTTGAAGGCAGGGATCACCTCTCAGACATCTTCGTACATTTCGACTCGACGGGGGAAAGTAACGTAAACAACTAGAAGCTGTTGAGTTGCCATTTCATTTCTACCACCTTCCCCTACTGGTCGGCTCACTCATCTCATATGTGCCAATGAGCCATGACCATGACATGACCAAAGGGAAAGAACAGGAGAGAAGGGAAATCAGGATGGTGGGTGAGCCACAGAGTAAATAATACATCCCTGAGTAATCAAGGGAAAAGGACTTCCTCCATGCATACAGGCTTTTCAGCCTACATGTAGCATGGCTGGCTCTAACTCAAAATTATCAGTCAGTTGGCTGATCACAGAGCACAATCATTTGTAGGTTAGGGCTCGTTATGATAGGTCTCCAGACCTCAAACTTCCTTTTGTTTTTCTCATTTTGGCACTCAGCATTAAGTGATCACACTGCACAATTAATGACCCTCCCACACACACCCCAATAGATCAATAACCTATTTTTAGGCTGTGGGTTCTTTATTGGCTATTTTCAATATAACCAAAAATTATAAAGAGAGCAGTGAATCCTGTTAGAGTCCACCCAGAATTTATGAGAATTACTCTAACCCAGAGCCAAGGAAGTGAAGAAAAAGAGTTGGTTATTTTATTTAGAAAAGATTTCAGACAGGCCCTTAAAGGATCATCAATCCAATTGTAGTGGGTAGGACCTAACCATTTCAAAACGACAATTATTTGGCTGTCTTTATACCTGCAGTGAAGACCCTATAACTCGCTCTGGTAATGCAATAAAGTCTTTTCCAGCCCTTCCAATCAAAGAATTTCCCCTCCAAAAAAAAATCTCAATTTCCTTCTTGGGCAATTTAAACTACTTTCATTTTGTCCCATTCTTCACTACATACTACAAATATTTGAAGACTGTCATTCACTAAAACTTCCTTCACGTTATCTTCTCCAGGCTTAATAAATCCAATTTCTTTAAGTTGCCTTCAAAGGGCCTACTTCCCAGAGCTTTCATCAACTCTATGTCCTCTTCTATATCCAAAATGTCCATTTTGTTCTCTGAGAAAACCAATAACACGCTTTTAAGACAGTCTAATGCGGAGAATAAATGCAAGATTATCTTCCTACTACATATTTCTTTCCATAAAAATTTCCTCTTCATTATATGACTGGTACACAACACACAATTCTTTGTAATCTCCAAATTCTACCAATATTATAGAGCCATGTCCCATGACTTTGGGGGTCTACTTTTGTTTCTTACATGGACCTGGCCCTAAGNAGAAAGACTGGTGGGTGATCCAATTGGTAAAGCTGGATAATGGGTATATATGCACTATATAATGGTTCATTATACTATTCTCCCTGTGTGAGACGTTCCCATAATAAATATATACAGTGGGTGCCAAAAAAAAATGTATATACATTTTAAGAAAGGAAAAAACTATTAAAATTGTAATACTCTATATACCAATAAAAAAAGATGAATACAAGTCACATTTGACTTCTGCAATTACAAGAGGCGCTCAAAGTGGTTACCATCAGCATCCAGACACTTCTGTTACGGCGAACTACTGCTTGAGCAATGTTGACCAAAGTGTCCACCTGTATACATTTTGTTGGCACCTCTGGTATATAATTTTTTTAAGTTAATGTGAGGTTCAATTCCTCCATCTTGAAATAAAATGGTTGCGAATAGGTTTTCATACAACCCAGGGAATGGCCTAAAAGTCATAGGCTCCATACATTTTTTTTTACCCTTCCATAGTCTCAGCTGATAGCAAACTTAAACAGGGCCTATTTAAATTTAGGACCTGAAATTCTCACCCAAGTCAGTAGGTGCTAACTAATGATGATAACACTAGATAAAAAGAAATCCCTGGCTTAGAAACACGAGTCTTTCCTCAAACCTAGAGCAAGTACTTTAAAGCAACTGATGTCATAATTATAATACTTAAGTACCCCTACTTGTATACCTAAAACTGAGTTTTATCAAAATTGTTCACTGACATCCTACCAAGCAGCTGATGAATCCTCCTTAATGCCTTCAACCAAAACTGTGGTCCTTGGAGACACCTTCTTGCCCAAAACTCAGGAGGGTACCACTTTCTGTCCCTAGAAGTTCTTTATTTTGGATTCCTTTTCAAGGATCAATACTAACCGTATCAAAGGCAGTAAGAGTCCTACTCCATGCCCAAGAATTGACAGGGAAGGAACTTTCCAGTCCTGAGTAATTCAACAGTGTCAATTCTCACAGGGGGGAGTCAGTCTTTGGTTTGAAACTGAGAACTTATCACTTCATGGGCCTCTGAAAGGCTACCCGGGAGCTAAAATGAAAAAAGTGGGACAAAGCCAACCTGATGTCACCTCCCCCAGGCTAGCTACAGTGACCGGAGAGTTGAAATGTGATGCGCAGTACAACTGATGGTGGCTCAGTGACTTTGTCAGACACCAAGTGCTACCAGTGGAACACAGAAATTATTAAAACCAAAGATGGTCAGAATTGAGCAAGAAAAGAGATGGAAGAATTTAAAAACAAGGTGCAGAACCTTCAGTCCCTGGAGACACACTGAAGAGCATTCAGCCTGGAGCCCTGAAGCGTCTCTCTCAGCCGTGAAAAAGCATTCTGGTACCTTCTAAGAAAAATGGATCCAAACCTACAGGCAGACAGAGCACTTTGACACATTAAAGGCTCCACAAAGTCCTGAAAGTGAAGACACCCGTCTGTGTCCGCTGGTGTTGCGCACACTTATTCCACGCCTTTCAATAAGTCCTACATCAGAACACCTGCTCAAGCGGCTCCCAGTGAAGTCACAAACACGTCAAAAAGCTCCTGTCCATCTCTGTCGTTTCCCTGTTCTCCTGGTTTACTTCTCTGGCCCTTCCTTCTCCATCATGAACCGAGTCCCCCCTGACCCTCTGAGAAACCTTGCCTTTCTTTGCTTCCTTCCTTAATTGACCATAATACAGAACTGAAACAAATCTAAAGCTGCTTTCTATGAGACCCTAGACTTTTTTTTTTCTTTCTGTGCTCTCTGTGGGCCTGGGCTCATGAGATAAAAAGAATTCACTAGAGGGCCAGCCGAGGGGCGCGATGGTTAAGACCTGGCTTGGGATGCCAGAGGGCCCCGGTTCGGATCCCACATATGAGGGCCAGTGACACTGCCCTCTACAGCTAAGATGCTGAACAACAGCTCAACCTG
>NW_017731403.1:846631-1077527 GCF_001890085.2 Hipposideros armiger
AGACAAAAATGCCTCTCCTCTGAAATCCTGCCCACGCACGTTGCTCTTAACACACTAATTCTATTTTGAATCAGTGGCAGTGTTCTTACCCTGTCCCCCCACCACCGCTGACCCCTAGCCAGTACCTGGAGTCCCTGCAAGGATCAAGGCATACAGACTGACAGATAAACCTTTGTTAAACTAAATCCAAAATGTTTACTGAGCATTTATTGTGTTCAAAGTGCTGTGCAAGTGCTGGAGAAGAGGACAGATGTTAAACCAATATTTACTGAGCACCACTGAATGTCCAGCCAGAGGCAATGGACAAGTTCAGCTTGGTCCCTCACTCCTAGAAAGGCAGTCACGAAGAAGCTCCTGACTCTCTAGGCGCTTTCAAAAACACTTTATAAGGTATACGGTTTGGAGACCCCATGTAAGCTACACTTCCTTATTCGCCTTGAGAAAATGGCCAATTACAGACCTTTCCCCTCCAAAACTCTTACCCAGAAATCTGTATCCCCTTTGGTGGAAAGCAGGCTAAGAATGAGGTTAAATAAAGAGCCAGGGAAGAAAGTATACATTACCACTAACTGTGGGCTTTAAAAAAACAAACAAAAAAAAAAACCCAAAAAAAAGACAAACAAACAAAGAAAAACCTAGACATCAAATATATACACTTAATCTTAACACCAAAAAATACTTCTATATACTCTGGTTTTAAACCATTTCCATTTTATTTTTTCTAAGCAACAAAGCTGAAAAAGGAAAAGAAAAAAAAAATTCCGCCTGTTAACAGAATGCTGTGCTTTCCATGTAAGGGACACACTGTGCTAAGCATGTGATATGTATAACCTCACCTACTCTTTTCAGTAGCCCTACGCCATCATGACCATTTCACTGATGAGGAAATAAAGCATAAAGCGTCTTACCCCTACCCCCATCACAAAGCTGGCAAGTGGATAAAAACCCAGGTTGTCAATTTCAGAGCCCAAGCTCTTAACTCTGATGCCACAGGCCCTGAAAAATAATTTAGCTTAAACTTTAAAGTTTGGAAAAATGTTGAAAAACCTAGCTGTCAGAAAGGTACGCATTGGAAGAAATCTAACAAAAATGTGTCCTAACCAAAATGTAAGCATGACGGCTAAAGCATAAGGCGAATGGAAAAATTAGCAGGTATGAATGTTTTCATTGAAGAAGTCTCCTAGGTTTCCTTACACAAACACACCTCGAGATCTATTCAATCTCTAAGACTAGTAATTCTCAACTGTTATGTCAACAGTTATATAAAACTCAAGACAAAAGTTAACGTTTATTTCATTTTAAAACCTGTCAACTTAGTGCTTACTGGTACCTGCATGCAAGGATTAAAAACAGAATATAGTCAAACTCTATATACTCATGAAGTTTACACATGTTAGGTGCCTATCCTATCCCAGGCCCTGTGCCAAGCATCTTTATAAGAATCTCTTTCTAATCTTTAGGGCAATCATATTAGAGTAGGCATTATTCCCATTTTAGAAATAATAATAATTTGTATTTTACAGCTAATAATTATGGCTAACATATATTGAGCTTGTAACTATGAGCCTGCCAGACAGCACCAGTCTAAAAACTTTATATGTAGCAACACATTTCTGGCACAGAAAGGTTAAGTAATTTTCCCAGAGTCACACAGCTAAAACTGGGATGAAAAAGTGAAGCTTAGCAAGGTTACACAACTTACTCCAAGGCCACCAGGCTGTCAGCCATGGAGCCAGCAGACTAATTAAAGGCTGTCTTCACTCCATAGGCCTGTGCTCCTGCCTCTAGGTGTCTGCGTGGTGCCACCTGCGGTCCCAGGGCCCAAGGTTAAACGCCTTCATGCCTAAGGGCTGGCAGTAGAAACAGTTATTGCCTCAAGCAACCTGAAGAGCACAGGTCCTATCTAAAGGGGTAGAGTTTTCAATTCTTTAAGAGATCTCTTGATATAAATTCTCCCTATTTTTAAATATTGCTTCAATGTTTTCTAAAAAAGCATCATGTGGGCCAAACAAAACATATCCCTGGGCTATCAGCTTGCAACTTCTCTTTATTTATTAAGAGTCCAAAGTCAAAAGACGGGCTGTCTCCTGTCAGAAATCAGAGCTTACTCACAAGTCCTCTCTACTTTCAACAAAGATTTACCCTGGATTTGGTGTAGATTCAAACTGTCACCTCTGGTAACTCCCTTGTAGGCCCCTCCTCACTCTGGATTTGCAGACAGGAAAATATCTATTCAAGTTATGTAATTCTGCATATTTAACTTTCCTGCAAATGTCTTTCAATCCCTTTTTGTAAAAGTTACCACACAGGAATGCGACAAAATAAAGCGCTTCCCACGTCCTAGCCTGTAGACTGTTAAAACTAAATTCATTCTAGAGAAAATGCTGCTGCTGCCTCTGCCTTTGAAGAGTCTCCACACTGCAATCCAGCTTCAAGAATTCCACTCAGGGCACCACAGCTCATTTCCTGGTGTCCTTCTTTAATCAGCTGGGGGAGACTTGAGGAAATGAGTCAAAATCCTATGGGCAACTTTTTGCGGCTGTCAACAACAGCAGCAAAATCCATCACCACAACAACATCTGTACATAAATGCGCTCCAAAGGAAGCCCACAAAATACTTGGCACATTTCTGATGAGGATTTGTTTTGGGAGAAGAAAGGTTACAGGAGTGGTAACCTGCCCTCACAGCCATCTCATCATGCTCACCCAGGGTAAATGGCCCAGTGGTACTACCCATTATTGGGGGTTTTCTCTTTCATGAGTATGCCAGAAGTATGTAATGCTAAGACCATTTTTATATTTTGGTGTGGGGGGATGAAAAAAATTTTCAACTGACTTGCACCATCATTTTAGACACAGCTTATCTTCATTTCTGAGGGACTAACTGGAATGGCACAGCCAACACCTAAAAAGCCCTCATACTTGGGGTCAAATGCTATAATTTAATGACTCCCCCCCACAGTGAATACTTCCCTCAAGTNAAATACATTAAGCCTACTTCCCTTCAGTAAAGAATTCTTAATGATCAGCCCCGTGTTTGAAATGATTTCTTCTCAATCTCTTTGTAGAAAACAAGAGGAAATGTCTGAAACGACTTTGCTCTATTTTCCAGAATTAAAAAAAAAAGTTTCCAATATGTCCATTGAGAAAGTTTTATGTCTTCCTTACATGGCCTTAGAGTAATGGCTAGCTCTAAAAGCAGAGGAGAAAGGGGCCAATTCTAAAATTGTAATCTTTTAGTATGTATTAATGATTTAAATCTATGGCCAATTGGAGGAAATTCAAGTTGAAGGGAGGAAATTTAGTATTTTTGAAAATCTAAATTAATATTATGTCAAGCCCTGGCAGTTATTTTTAATTTTTTTTTCCAAATCACTATAATTAGAGATATGCAAATTTTTCACTGGGGAAAAAAGCTGAAAGAGGAACATGCACTTAATTAAGTAATGATTTTATCTTTATTAGATGGTATGAAAAGTGTTAAGTAAGGTTTAGAGCTTTTGAACTATAAAATAGTATTATTTCTTTCAGAACTAAAGGAATATCACACCAAACAATGGCAAAAGCCTGTGATGTCACTTTTTATACATTTTCCTCAGAAACAGTAGTTCAGATGTGGACTTCCTGGTATTCATATGATTTTAACCATTAAATTTTGTCACAAATAATGAGCTTAGAAAGCTAATGCTAGGTAGGCAAGTAAGGTGTTCAATTTCAGTTTTCAGATAGTCTACAGCCACTAACTTTTCTCTCTACATATTTTCAGTAACTTATTTTGGAAGAAAATTATTTTTAAAGGTAGCTACCAATGATTTCACATTTCAAGACTGCTACTTTGGTCCCAATAGACTCAAAGGTTACCGAATGTCATGCTAAAAAGTCCATATAGATTCTGGCAAGAGAGTGGTGGCTGCGATGGTGACAACATAATTATTGTATCTCCCCAGCCTGCCCCTAGACAAATAGAGCAGAGCCAAAAAAGAGAACATCTACACCAAAGCCAGGTGATAAGGTATCCACATTAACCTTATATATGAGGAGGTGGAGACAAGCTCCCAACAGCTTCAAGAATTGCCATTAGTCTTCCTGGAGCCCTCAGAGGCCATTCTGAGAACACCCACAGAAACTGGAAGAGGGCTCTTCAGGTTCCAATTTCACTAGTGAGTGCAGAGGGGGTCATGACCCATGTACATCTAGTGTATGGGAATGTTCTGGGGTGGGGGTGGTCTGATCTCTATGAACTAACAAACTAGAACAAAGCCCCACCATACTGAGGGGAAACTGCTGGGGATGAATCTAAGATGATGAGCAAAATAGGGGCAAAGGAAAAGGAAAGGTTCAGATGGNCAGTGAATACTTCCCTCAAGTTGAGAACACTCTAACTCAGACACCATAAGACAGGCAATTCTAGGTCTTTTTCATGAAAATTGAGAAGGTAATGACCTGTAGTCCCAGAACCTCCAACAATGCCTGCCATATAATAGGTACTCATTAAATAGTTTCAAATGAATCTCACTTTATAACTGATTCTGGTAATTCCTGTCAATAGATTTACAGTTGGGCATCTGGGACCAACCTCAGGCTTCACCACTGATTATTCTGGGAGCTGGCTTATTCTCAGCCAGTTCTTCCTCCTATAAAAAACGATAGGGATGGTGACAGTACTGCCTCTGATGCTTGTTGAGAGAACTGGAAATGTCAGGTAAAGGTCCCAGCACAGGGCCATGCACGCAGTTTCCAATTAAAGAGCGACAACTACATACAACACAGACATAATGCGAAATTTCAGGCGCCATAGAAAAACGTGTTGCCATGGAACAGTATACATGATTTATAAAGTCATTAAGAACAAATGTATGGATGAGTGGGAAAGACCAGGATGGGGATAAATGACTTAGCTGGGATCCCTTTATAAGACCATCGTATTATTTCCAGCAGAATAATGATCCACAATGTGTCCAGCTGCAGGGAATGACTATAGCCTCACACCTGCAGGAACAAGGGGTAGATATGATTCACTGCTCCCTGCAGGTTCACCCAGCTGAGCACAGGCGTTGTAAATACTGGAGTGGGGTGGGGAGGGCAGGATGGGGGGGGTAGATCAGTAGGATACCACCAAGTGGCTGGTCCCTGTGACTAGGAGAGGCTGAGGAATTTCAAGGAGGCAGCAAGAAATCAGGTGAAGAGTTCAGAAAAAGTGTAGCGTTCTACTCAGAACACTGGGAGAGGAGCATTTTGGACCCAAAGGATCATTCGTGATGCAGATGCCTCGCTGTCCTCTTTAGGCTTCTGGGGCCCCCAGAATTTAAGCGACCAGCCCAAAGGCACACCGCCAATAAATCGCTGAGAAAAGAAAAACCAGAGGGCAGCGTGAGGCTTTCTCACTACACCATACTGCACCTCCCTCCCCCAGAAGCCAGACGGTAAAATTCCCTTTGCCAAAAAAAATCTATTGAATGGAGCAGGCTAATTATGGGGAAGGAGGAAGCAATTGACTCATTTAATTTTTACAAAGAGAACCATTCTGTGTGGTTTGTCTTTCTAGTGCCCTACTGCGTCTGGTTCACATACCTTAACTGAAATTAAGAATGCCAAGGCACAAAGACAGAAGGACCAAACCTATCACTTGAAGCTTAGGCGATCAAATCCGTCACGGAGTCCACTCACTCATGATCCTTCCTACCGCACAGGAGTCCAGATGCAAGGCCTCTCTTCCCCCACAGGAAAGCCCTCACAATGCCTTACAAGACCTGGAAGAGGGAGGCTGGCTGCATCTTGAGACTTTAGGGAAAACTGAGCAGTAGTCCAGAGTCCCACAACAGTTCACTGCGATGCTGCCTTTGGAGCCGTTGAATTCCAGTTCAAACTCACTTTCTAGCCATCATCAGGGCAGCCTTAAAGGTATTTTAAAAAATAACCTAGGAGAGAACAGTACAGGGGTTGGCCGGGCCACCTGCAACTGCCTCACGCACTAGCAACACCCAGAAAAAAGGGAAGGGGCAGAAATCTGACTGAGGGCTTCCAGAAACCCCCGTCCTCCACCATAACACCTAAATTCCCGCGCAGATATAACCGGATTTTCACAGCAGCTTTAAGATCCAAGTAAGATTTGCAGAAAGTTCCACTCCATCTCCCACCCTCCTCCACCCCACCCCACCCCCACCCCCATCTCAGGCAGCCCTTAAGTATAGCTATCACGTGGGAGGGGGTGTTGTGAATCGCAAAATTCCCAAAGAAAACAGGGACCTGCGATTACAGGTCGCAGACACCGATTCGAGGGGCTAGCAGAACCCCCGCCAGCCTGGCCGGGCACTCCAGCTGAGCGCGGGAGGCGGCCGGAGTCAGGGACCTCAAGTGTCCCAATGCACCGTCCCTGTCTCCCCCAAGAGCAGACTGCAAACGCAGCCTCCAGCAGCACCGAGGCGCGTGGCAGGAAAAGAAACGGCACCGCGGCAGAAAAGGATAAGCGTCCAGCACGAGATTTACGAAAGCAAAAAGTCTGCAACCTAGCGGCTGCTTTCTACACACCCTGCCCAAGTTATCCCTGCAGCAGCCACCCCAGAACCGCACGCCGCGCACTCCCTGTACAAAAGCATAACCCGGGGGCCGGGAAAAGCCGCAGCCTTCGACTTATGCCCCCGGGTGGCGCCGCGAGCAGAGGCGGCAGTGGGTCGGTCCCCGGCTCTGGGGCACAAAGAGCGCCCGAGGTTGGAAAGCAGCAGCCGCAAAGAAAAGGCTCTCCAACTTTGCCCTCGGCGCTGCTGAGAACCTGCGGGCCGGTTCTCCGGTGCGCGGGTCACACACGCGCAACTTTTAACAAAAGGAAGAAGCGGCCGCGCCACGCACCGCGGAGATAACGCTCTGGGTGCAAACCCCGGACTCGCTCGCCTCTACCCCTGTGCACCCTCCGCACAAAAGCAACCCCAAACTTGCCCGCAGCCCGCGCCCTGAGCCTGCACCTCGCTCACACCTAACCCCCCTCGCTGTCCTCTTGCCCGGGAGACCCCAGCTCAGCGCCCCTACCACCAGCGGTTGGGGGCTCCTCCCGCAGGTGAGCGAGGCTGGGCGCAGAAGAGTCCCGCGGACGCCTCCAATCTTCCCGGAGGCTGAAACGCACAGGCACTGTGGACCGGCGGCCACCTCTCCGGACACACCCCAGCAACGAGTTGGAGCCCTCAAGGGCACAGGCAGCGGCAGGGGGCGCGACCCCGGTGCCCGCCGCGCTCTCCCACCTGTCTGGAGGCCGAGCAGGAGCAGCAGGACGCAGAGAAAATCCCCGGCGCCGCGAGCGCCTCTCATCGCGGTGGCTGCTCTGGGATCGGAGCTCCGTTCCACGTTCCAGCTCTCGCCCAAGTGCACCGAGCGCGGCAAAGCCGAGCCCCCAGAGCCGCGAGCGCCGAGCAGCAGCCCCTCCTCCCAGCGCCCTCCCTCTGCGCGCCGGCCACGCCCCTTCTCGGCGCCCCTCCTCGCCTCCCTTCCTCCCTCCCTCCTGCCTGAGTCTCCCTCCCTGCCGCGTTTGGCCCTTGCTCTTTCGACCTGGTAATCCCGTGGGGGCTAAGCCCACGGGGAGGAGGAGGGCACGTCCGCCTTTGGTGCCCGCCTTCGACCGCGGAGCCTCTTCATCTCTCCATCTTTCCTCCCCTGTGATGTGATCCGGCCACCAGAAGCGGTTCCCGGACGAGGGTGATGCTGCCGGCGCGCTTTGTGAAGCTGGGCACCACGCGCACATTAGGACACGGGCCCGCCACCTGGCAGGTGCTCCCCAGACAATAAAGGTCCGCCGCCCGCCCCTCGAGCACGCCCGCGAAGGAAGAGGCTAGACGCCGCAGGTGGTGGAGGTGGTGCGGGGGCAGAAATGGGGGAGGGCAGTGGAAACGGGGTGAGAAATTGGACCCCTATATTCTTTTCCATTCCTGTTAGTCGAGGGGGACCAAGCGCGGCGCCTGGCACCGCGGTAAAAGGCTGAGCCAGGGCGTAAGTAATTCTTTATGTTCAATTTCTCCACCTGCTCCCTAACCTGTAACAGCCCAGTTGGTTTCTATTTGTCGGAGTGGCCTCAGCTCAACAAGCTCCTGCCGAGACTTTTCTAGGGACTGGGGCTTTGGCGTGGGGAGGGGCTCCTTGCGAAGTTTGCTCGGGGATCCAAAGTCATTGTGCTAAACCCTCTGGGCGCCTTTTCTTTCTTTCTTTTTTCTTTTTTTTTTTTTTCTTTCCCTGTACGGTTTCTCTGCCTCTCTAACAGACGACAGTTACAGGGGTGGAGATCCCAGGGTTCCTCTTAGCTACCCTAGGCTGTACCAGAAGCAAAATAATGAAATGATTCTCTTAAGCCAGGTTCCACTGGCCTAGGAATTGCCTTACCCAAGGTAACAACACTACCTGTATAGGGTTTTATAGTTCCTTCTTACACTGAATATTATTTCATGCTCACAATAACAGTTTTGTGAGGTACGTAGACCAGATACGTTTATTATTTTGCAATAATTCTAAAAGTGGTTCAAGATCACACAGCTAACAGAGGGGAGGCACAGTCATTTTTAAGAATAACTCCAGGATGATGAGCTTCCCCTATGCATCCTAATAAAACAGTAAAACACCCTCCTCCCCCCCAGAGAGCTGAAGAATGGAAAATAAATAGAAAGGGAGTAGGGGGTGCCCATCAGAAAGTGATGGAATAATTTAGATATGCCTAGATTTTTCTCTAAAGTAGCATCCAAAATTTATAACTAACCAGCACACACACAGCCCCCACACACACAATTTATTTAATATTGAAAGCTCTCCTGTTTGATGTTGATAGGACCTAAGTTGGTTTAAGAAAAATGATTTTCAAAGCTAATCGCTTAAAAACTATCACTTCTCTTTATTTATTAATTAAACAAGCATTTAGGTGTGTTCTGTGAACTGGGAGGCACTAGGCACTGGAAGTACCATTATTAATAGACAGATGAGGGCCCTACCACAATCTTTACAGTCAAATGGGGGAACCCGCATCCCAATGTCCTAGCATGTGGTTCAAGTCATTTAGCTGTGGGAGAACTGAAATTCAAAGTTCTCTGTTTGTGTTCTAGGCCATTGGACCGTATCTTTTTCTTAGGATGACAGAGGTAAAAGCTACCATTCAAAGCAATCATAAGTTTCTGGGATCTTGATTTATTTCTAAAATCCATTTTGTAGTGAGAAAAAAATCACTATGGGTTAAAATACCAACAATATGCCTTAGAGAACATTTACAATTTTCTCATTCAATCAACTGATATTGGAGAGGATGACAAGTCTTCAGAAGAGTGGGTGAAAAGAGACCATATTGCAATTTAATTCTAAGCAGGAAATTTCTATTAGGAAAAATACCAGAATAGGGAATTATACAATGCTGGACTGTCATTCATATTCACCATTCTTCAACAAACATCTATTGAGCACCTAGGTAGGCACAAAACCTACAAAAATCAATAAGACAAAGTCCCTGCCTAGAGGGATTCACAGTCCAGGGAAATAATACCCAAATAAGAAACTATAATATCTCCTACCAGGGCTCCTGTGTAGCCAGTACACACCAAGTTGGCCATATTGATTGGTAGAATATTGGTAGAATATTGAAATCCTTCTGCACTCATCAGAAAGAAAGCCACTCCCCTAAACATCTAAGTGCTGCCTCAATCCAACCCCTTTCTTGAGATACCCCAAATCTCATCAGATCTGGCTATTAAAGGTTTCATGCTGGGCAGAGCAGAGAGCCTCCCGTCCCTGAGCCTTTGGGGTTAATACCCTCTGCCAGCTAATGTCCTAAAAGGAGGCATCCAGAAGAGGCTAGGAGTGAGCTGCTATCGGAATGAAATATCTTAGGTCATGTCCAACAGAAACATTTACAATTATGGAAATGTTTTATATCTCAGGATGTATGGAACCAGTTCTGTACTCTGTTTTGTGATAGCCCTGTACCCTTTCATGAATTATACTTTATGTTTTTTTTATTGTTTTTGTAATTGTATTCTTGATTGCAAGTTGTAGAAACCCAGCGTAAGCTGACTTAAGCAAACAAAGAAACCTAAGATTTATTGGCTCTTATAACTGCAAAGTCCAGGCATGATAATGTTCCAGACTTTCCCAGATCCAAGAACTGAAAGTCACAGGGACTCAAAGGTGTGTGTGTGTGTGTGTGTGTGTGTGTGTGTACATGCATTGTTCTCCATCTCCATCCTTCAGTAATACTTTCCTGTATTGCTTCCCTGTACTTGTGTACACTCAGGCAGCTCTAGGCTTACAGCTCATTGAGCTTTTCTGCCCCGGTAAACATCTATAAAAGTACTGACTTTGCTTAAGTCACATGACCATCCGGAACCAGTTACTGAAGCCAGATGGAATATGCGGATTGACCTGGTCTGGGTCACATGCCCACCCCTGGAGCCGGGGTTGGAGTCCACTTCACTCACATCATGAGGCCATTCTTAATGAAGAGGGGTGTGTCCTCACCAAAAATTGAGGTACTCTCACTGTAAGGAGGAATAATGCTGCACAAATAGAACAAAAGATGTTCACTATAGTCTCAGCACAAATCTCTAGCTTGAAAATTTTTATATTTCTGATTATCAAAGTAAAGATGCTTATTGTAGAAAATTTAGAAAATACCCAAAATGATAAAGAGTGAAACAAAACAAAATCACCCAAGATATAATTACTAAAGAGTTCATTTTGGTGTGTTTCTTTCAAATTTTTTTCCTGCTTATTCTAAGGGGTTTTTTTTTCCCTTTTATATAATTCCAGATTTTATATTTGCTAGTTTTCCATCCAGCTTTTTCACAACTCATAACATAAGCAGTCATTAAAAATTTCCTGGAAACATAACATAATGGCAGTATAATGTTCAGTTATATATATGTACCACAATTTTAGATGTTTAATCATTTCTCTATTTTTTTCAAGTTTTTTTTTTTCTACGCAAATTTCTTAGTGATGAATAACTTGGTGAATGAAACTCTCTTGCCTCATTTATTTGGGATAGATTCCTAGAGGTAAAATTACTGCAACAAGAGTATATATAATTCTTTGCAAGTTTGCTACTTAATAGTTCCCGTTTTTCCAATAACCATTAGAACTGGCTAAGTGTTGTCCCTTGTCCATAAAGTGGAATAAATGAATATATGATCCTTATTGCTAGACTCAATACTGACAATAACCACTTCACAGTTTGTGAGGATGAAAGAAGACGATGTATGCTCTTAGTTCAAGCTCTCATTCTGTATTTATTTATTGAACATCACCTATGTGCCAGATGTGCTACAATAATTGCTGGCAATGCAAAGTTCTACAAAACACAGATGCTGCCTTCATGAGATTTGCAGAGAAGGAAGAGAGACGCATAAGGGGGTCAAAGATGACATTATTATATGTACTTAAGAGAGCTCTATGCACACAGTGATGTTTGAACACAGGAGCACCTAAATCATATTGTACAGTTATCTCATCAGGCTCCCTCAAAGAGGTGACAATTAGATTAAAGGGGTCAGGGGGAGAGGAAAGCAAAGTAGGGAGGAGAATGCAAGGGTAGGAAGCACACAAACAAAGGGTGAGAGGCATGAAACAGCACCAAGAACCACCACTAGTGTGGCATGGTTAGGGAAACGGGGCCTATCGAGGAGGGGAAAAGTTGAGACCAAGGAGATGAACAAAAACCATTTCTGCCAAAAAACCACAAGCTTCACCCTCTGAGCTATGGAGACTCGCTCGAGTTTTTTACACCGGGGCCAGATCCGATAAGATTTACATTTTGGAAACATCGTGGAGAAGCTCGGTGAAGGATGCGTTGAAAGGGGCCAAACCTTGAGGCAGGAAGAAAATAGTGAGGAGCCTAATGAGGTGATCCATGGGAGAATGTGAACTGCATTAAGTCTGGGGAGGTGAGAAGGGTGAAAGGGGATGAATAAGAGAGAGCTAGGCCTTGAGCACTAACAGTATTGCGGAAGATGAGAGCGAAGAGGGACTCCAGGATGGTGCCCCGATTTCTGATATAAGCTACAATGTGCAAGCCTTCAGCAGACATGGAAGTAGGTTTGTAGTGGAAGGTGACAGATTTGGAGTTGAGCCTTTTGGGTTTGCAACGCTCATGAACTTCTGCAAAGCTAGACATGCAGGCCTGGAGCTCAGCAAAGGGCCTGGCACTAGGAAGGCAGCTGTAGTCAAGGATTTGGATGAGGTCACCCCGGAGAGAGAGTATATACCACACGGAAAGCAGACGCCTGATAGCACCTACAAAAACATTACTTAAGAGACAAGTAAGAAAAAAAAGATCCCACAGAGGATCCTGATAAGACAAGGTCAGAAAGGTAAAACCTAAGAGGGCTGTGGGAAGAGGAGATTTTTCAGGAAAGTAGCAATGTTCCCTTGTGTCCTGTCTCTTAGAACGTCAAATAAGATAAGGACAGAAATGCACTGATTGGAGTTTTAATCATAATAAGAACTTATAACGCCTGGGAAATTCTAAATTCTTTATATACACTAATTCTTTTAATCCTCACAATAACTCTACCTAGTAGGTACTCTACTTAGTAGGTCTCCTGATTTTACAGTTGAGGAAACTGAGGCACAAGGTAGTTAGGTAACTGGTACAAAATTTGCACCAGGATTCAAACCCTTGGCAGTCTGACTGCATAGCCCTGGTGCTTAATTACTGTAATAACTCACTTCCCTAGTTAACCTAGAGGTCTTGGTGCCTAAACGCATATTTACACACATGCACACATACACCCCACGGAGTCTGTGGGGCCAGAATTCAGGATGCAATGGCTTGAGCAATACATTGACGTGAAGACGTGAAGATCCAAGAATTTATTGCTCAATACATCTTCAAGAAATTTAATGGTATAAGAAAGGAGGGGATGGAGCAAGAGATAGAGGGGAGATTGGGGAGCCTTGTGCAGTTTGTAGGCTGAGGTCAAAGCACCAAAATAGGGAGATTTGGAAGATCCAGATGGTGGGGGAAGATGATTAAAAAGGGGAGATGGAGACAGAATCAAAAGCCAAGATAGAGGAATAAAGATTAGAAAACAGAAGGGCCAAGTCCAGTGAGAAATGGAGGAAGGGTGTGGGGTCAGTTTAAAAACCGTAGAGTCATATATATGTATGTATGTAAATATATATATATTTATATATGTAAAATATGACACTAAAAGATCACTTTATCATAATGAACAGCCATTGCTGAGAACTTCCCATGCCTGGACACTGTACAAAAATAAATAAACAACATCTTGGTAGAGCCTCTTATCTAATTAATTAATATTTCTAAACTTCAGAGTCATATTCATGTTCCATAAATCCCCACAGTACAGGGTTCAGACATCTCTGAAGTCATATATCTTTCATTGCTTTATATTAGAATTATTTGTAACCTTGTCATGGCCTCTCCACTAAATAATTCATTCTTTGAAGAAACTGTGCTGTAACTCAACTGTGGATCTCGCTGAAGGGCTTGCCCCAAACAAAGCCATGCACACAGTAGGCACTGCATGTCTGCAAAATGGAATTACTGACAAATTATGCATCAGGTGCTTTTTTTCCTATTATATTTATTTTATCAGGATTTGTTTTGGCTCCAAGAAATCCAACTTCTTTTCTTACAAATTATTATCATCCAAACTGGGACACTTTCAGGAGTGAAAGGGGACAGCAGATAGAAACCAAGCAACCCAGGATGAATGGTTATCCTGAGCATGGAGATTATAGCAACCCCTCTGCTGCTACCCCATTTCAATTAGGAATCAGATCTCGGGCCAGCCAAGTGGCTCAGTTGGTTAAGAGTTGGCTTAAGAGCACAAGCTCTGAGCAACAGGGCCACCGGTTTGATTCCCACATGGGCCAGTGATGCTACGCCCAAGCTGAGCTGTCACTGAGCTGCCAACAGGTGGCAGGATGGCTCAGCTGGTGTCACAACACCTGTTCAAAGGTGGGCTACGCTCACCCGCAACTAAGACTGAACTCGGCACCTTGAGCTAAGCTGCCGCCCGGATGGCTCAGTGGATAGAGCGTGTGCTTTTAACAACAAGGCTGCCGGTTTGACTCCTGCATGGGATGGTGGCTACGCCCACCCACAGCTAAGATTGAACACAGCACCTTGAGCTTAGAGGCCACGAGCTGCCGTTGGGAAGCCAGATGGCGACTGGTGCCCTCCACAACGAAGACTGAAGAACAACTTGTCTGTTTCCCTTCCCCAATTCCCCAATAAAATCTAAAAAAAAAAAAAAAAAAGAATCAGATCTCTTGTATGCCTTAGGCCCTTTAGGAAAGAAATGCCTGGAAATGTGGCTGCTGGCATTGAGCCCTTCTGATTTCAGTTTAGAGGAGGGTGTGAACAGAGAGACAGAGAGACAGAGGGAGAGAGAGAGAGAGACAAGGACAAAGCATGCATGCAGCAACACTTGCACATTAATTATAATTGACAAAGTCAATTAATTTTAATTGACTTGCACATTAAAAAATAAACCCTGGCCAAAATCATCATCATCATCCAGAATAATTATTATTATGTATAATTATTATTACTATTATTATTCTTAGTGATTATAATAATCATTATATATATAATTAGTGATTATAATAATAATTACTATTATAATTATTAATAATAATAATTACTATTATTCTAACCAGAACTACCCACCTTTCTACTATGAAGTGCCTTTAAGTCTTATTAATGGGTCATAACCATGTCGAAATATCATAATAATAGCTAATGTTTATTGAGTAAGTATGATGTTTCATGTGCTGATCCAAGTGTTTGCCTGCATTATCACATGTCTTGTCCAAACAACCATTTGAGGTCAGTCTATTATTAGCCTCATCTTTCAGATAAGGAGAGGAAGGCACTGCGAGGTCAAATGACTTACGTAAGGTCACCTGGGCAGTGAGTGCTAGCGGTGGACTTAGAACCCGGCAGCAAACTTCTTTATGGGACGGCTTCCCTCTGCACCACAGTGCACGTTTCTTCCATTTTAATAGGTTTTCAGCCTCAGACCTTACTGTTCAGAGCCAAAAGATAGGGGTTGTTTTTTAACCATCCTTGGGTTGTCCACAGTATCCTACACTTGTTAAAAAGTTTAAAACTTGCTTGCTGCAAACCAACTGAAAAAAAAAAAAAAGAAGGCAATGGCAAATGGGGCAACTTGAACCCTGACAAGCTAGTTAATGATATTAAGCAATATTGTTGTTTTTAAGGTATGGTAATAGTATTGTGCTCATATTAAAAATAGAACCTTTACAGTTCTGAAATATACATTGTTCATGATGAAATGTACAATGCCTGAGATTCCCTTCAAAATTATCCAGTGGGGGTTGGGAGGCAGGGATTGGGTGGGGATATAAATGATGCCAGAGTGGCCAAGTGGTGACGATCGTTGAAACTAGGCAGTGGGACATGGCATTCCATTATACTATTGTAGAAGCTTAACTGTCCACTATAAGCAATTTGTATAAATTGTTTACCATATTTAACCAAATGGGAAAACCATGGAAATGCCTGAGGGCAGTGGGTAGCAGAATCTACGCCCCTACATGCTCATTGGCAAACTTGAACCTTGCCCGAGACCCTTAAAAGCTCTCGGCCCATTGTCTTCCTATCTTGAAACAAGAGGTTTGCCCTTGACAATCTCTGAGGTCCCATTTTGTTCTAAAAGTTTATGATTCTCTGATTTGGGGACAATAGCTGAAGTTAAAAAAAAAATCACCAACTTTTTGCCCTGATGGTCAGAAAGAGATGCTAAAACCACTTGTACTTCTTTAACCTTTTCCAAGCATTATCCCTCTTGCTTTCATTCCTCTCACTCCCTATGTGACCTTGGGCAAGTTATTTAACCTCTGCACCTCAGTTTCCCCATCTGTAAAATGGGGTGAGGATAGGGTCACAACTACCTCATGGGACTGTGATGACAATTACATGAGCTAATATACATAAAGTGCTAAAAGCGGTGCTTGGGGTATAGTAAGCACCCAATAAATGATAGATATTTTTTACTGTCTTAATTTTATAGCTATTAAAACTAATTGTGGTTCAGTGAGAAGTGATTTAGCCAAAGTCTATCAGTTTTCATAAACAATGTAGTAGACATTTAAAGGCAAGTTTTCTGACCATAAATCCAGTGCCGCGTCCACTCAAATTGCCCTCTTAGGGCATTATTATGAAAAACAACAATTATGAAAAATTATACTAGACAACAATCTAGAAGGATTAGGTACTATCCTAAGACTCCGGCAGTCATCAGAAACTAAGTTAACATTTGTTGTTAACACAAAAACTTAGTCTGAGTTGCAGACTGCAGCCTCTGGGCCTTGGAGCCAGCCAGCCTCTCTCCCAGACAGCCTGGAGCCCAGCACAGTGCAGTCAGCGATCGCTGGGTGGCTGAAAGGTAAATTACAGGAGGCAGCAAGAGCCCGCCCAGCACAAGAAAAAGGATGGGGGTGTCCTTTTGTTTGCAAACTACAAAGCTTCTTAACTATGCACACTGGGCCTTCTGGGCAGGCTGAACTCAGAACAAACTGTTTATTTTTCAAATGGTAACATGAATAATTTTTCCAGCAGCTCTACCATCATCAGCCTCTCCTCTTCTCTGTAGCATTCATCTATTGTCTCGAGATTATTTTTTAAATAATCCTTTTAGAGATGTTATGTGCCAAAAAAATAAAATCAATGTCTTCACAGACTTTAAAGATAAGTACTTAATGAAACAGAGGAAGTCACAGAATAATATGTGTAGGATGACTCAAACCATGTTAAATATTAGGTAGCATTATACGAAGTTGCTGATGATTTGACTCGTTTTGACCACCAAAAACTGCAGTTTTACATGGTTCCACCTAACATATAATCTCTGAAAGGATACACGCCCAACTATTCATCTTAGGCGAGGAGGGGGGACTTGGGGAAGGGAAGGTAGGCAGGGGAGAATGGGGAGTATGATGTTTCATGTGCTGATCTAAGTGTCACGTCTTTCTCTTTTTCTTTCTGCACCGTGTGAACTTTTACTCAAGCATGTTCTTGCATTACTTTTAAATTTAAAAAAATAAAAAATAAGTAGCTATTTGCCAACTTTAACTACGTCAATTACTTTCTGGAATGCACTTAGAAATTAATAAATATTTATGTCAAATTAAACATTCTTGCCCTCAAACACTTTTGCATTTGATATATGCCAGGGCTATACACTTCAGATGTCACAAATTTTCAGGTTCCCCCTTGACTGAATTTTGTATATTTCTCCTCAGTGTGATATTGTTTTTTTTAGGAAGGGAGGGAGAATAGTGGGGATCATTTTCTTTTTATTTGTTTTTCAATGGAGGCAACATTTCTAAGCCCTGAAGACTGAGCTAGGGACACTATTGTGTATTTTAATCGGTGTGACTGCTGACACAACTTCTGTGTCTTAGCACTTCTCACTCGGTACACACAGGCCTCCATAACAACATTTCAATGACCAACAGCATATATGACAGTGGTCCTATAACATTATAATAGAGCTGAAACATTCCTAGCACCTAGTGATGTCATAGTGCAACACAGTGCTCACGGGTTTGTGGTAATGCTGGTGCAAACACACCTACTGCACTGCCAGTCACGTAAAAGCATAACACAGGCCTTTTGAGCATTTTGAGCCTTGCCTCTGCTCAGGGCCCGCTCCAAACTCTTTGGAGTGTACTTTCTTTTCTAATAATGGCCCTTGAGCCATTCTCTACTTTTTATCCCACTTCTGCTTCTTTGAAATGTATTTTTACTTCTAATAAACTCCTTTTCTGCATCTTTACCTCTCTGGTCCGTGTCTCCATTCTTCGGTTCCACAAGACCACAGCCCCAGCACAAGAAATGTCCTACATCACAAGGGTTGAAGTCCCAGAAAAGAGTGTTTAGATAAATTTTTCTCTCTTCCAGTACTAATCCAGTGAAAAGAAGAATCCGAGCCTTCAACTTTCATAATGGAAGTCAACGACTTCGCTGCCTATTAAGACTATTTTTGATGAATGATATATGACTCCCCGAAATGAAATTGGAGTAGTGAGGAAAAGGGACAATGAATGCTGGGGGGGCAAAAATTAACAAATATGCATTCTGCTCGTTGCTTGATCTCTCTAAGCCTCAGTTTTCTTGTCTGTAAAATGATGATAATAACAATTCCTATCTTATTGGGGGAAAAAAAAAGCATAGCACATAAAATTATGTACAGTACCTAATACTTGATAACAATAATAAATGACTATGTTACTGGTTTATGTTTTTACTATATTACACTTTTTGTCATTATTTAGAGTGTATTCTTTCTACTTATAAAAAAAAATTTGCTGTAAAACCGTGTGTGGTGTTATATACGCCAGCAGCAGCCTCATATATCTCGTGTTTACCTGGTCTCTTGATTGCATCATTTTCTCTTGTGCTTCATTTAATCTCATGTTGTTTTGTACAGTAACATGCTGTACAGACTTGTAGCCTGGGAGCAATAGGCTACACCATACAGCCTAGATGTATAGTGGGCTGTACCATCTAGGTTTGTAAAAGTGCACTCTTTAATATTCCCACAACGACAAAGTCACCTAATGAGTATTTCTCAGAATATATCCCTGTCATTAAGCAACACATGGCTGTATTGTAGTCACCCATTTACCTGTCTGTGTTCCCCAGCACCCCTCCTGCCTAACCTTGCCCCACCACAAGCAACTAGAAAACAATGACCAAGTCTGCTCACTGAAGCATCCATAGCATAGAACGTCCAGCGTAATAGGAACTCATCAACATTTGCTAAATGAATGAAAGCTTGCGTGTATCAGGGGAACAAACTCTTTTCATAAATTGTCCATTTTTATCTTAAAGAAAAGACATGCCATGGTTAAAGCAATGGCAAAGAAGAGATTTAAAGAATTACTCATGTAATGGTTCAAGGGCAAGGAGCTAAAAGCAAGTCAGAAAGTTCTTCATGTTTTGTTCAAAGCCCACTAACACTTCAACATGTATTAAATGTTACTAAGCAGCTATCTGGGTCAGTGGGTTAAGTAATAGCGATAGTGGAAGGTGAGAGGTGAGGAAATACATGGAAATTACTTTCAGAGACGGTTTGGCTCACCAGAGCGCAACTTGTATAATAGCATGCAAGTGATTTAGTCATATTACCTTCTCCCCTTTTCTCATACAGCAGGCTTGGTAGAGTGATGACATTCTTTTTACTCAGGCATCTGCAGAGCCTGGCAAAATCTGGAAAATATCAGGAAGGATCCAAGGGTTGGTTCACCTTCTCCTTAGTAACAGAAAAAAAGAAAGAAAGAAAGAAAGAAAATCACTATATTTAACAAAAGTGTCAGGAGCTGATCATATAGTTTGTGGCTCACCCTTTCCTGCTCCTTGTATATGACCATTTGCACATCCTCATAAAGAATTCTCATCAAGGAAAGAGACAAAGAGGTTTTGTAAGCACAAATTTTCTGCTCGTTAATAGCAATTCAAAATAAAAATAATAGCTAATTGGGGCAGCCTGGTGGCTCAGTTGGTTAGAGCACGTGCTCTGAGCAACAGGGTTGCTGGTTCAATTCCCACATGGGAAAGTGAGCTGCGCCCCCCCCCACTAGATTGACAACAACGACTTGACTTGGAGCTGATAGGCCCTGGAAAAAACACATTGTTCCCCCAAAAAACATTGTTCCCCAATAAAGTTTAAAAAAATACTTAATATATTTTGGGTACTTACTATTTGTGAAATATCTTACTAAGTTCATTGGTTGAGGGGAGGGGAGCACTTTTGTCCACTAGGGAACATTTGACAATTCCTGGAGATATTTTTAAGTGTCACAATTTGCGGCGAGATGAGCACTGGCATTTAGTGGATGGAGGCCAGGGGTGCTGCTAAACAATCTACAGCGCACAGGACAGCCCTCCCACAACAAGGAATTATCCAGCCCAAAATTCAACAGTGCTAAGGTTGATACGTCCTGGTTTAGGTGAAGTATCTCATTTAACACCAAAAACAACCCTAGGAGATTGTCTCCATTTTACAGATAAAAAAACTGAGGCATGGAAAGTTTAGGTAGCTTGCTCCGGCCACATAGCTAGTAAGCAGCAGAGGAGCTTTCCAGCCGAAGCCTATCTTACTCTGGAGGTCTAAGCCTTGACTATGGTGTTGGTTGAAAAGAAGCAGAGAATCTTGGATTAGCTGTGGATTTTATGATTACATCACAGAATTGCTGCCGTTAAGACCCTAATGTCCACCACTGGCACTCTGTAGGAACTTGGAGGCAGGTGACTTCAGCTCCACCTCTTCTCTTTGCTCAGAATGTGAACTGTGTGAGTGTACTTACTGTCCTTTACCATCTTAACAACTAAAACGATCTGCGATTGTATTATTTTTATTACGATAATGCTGAGTTATAATTAGTAAAAATAATATTTATTAAAAGTATTAATAAAGCAGTTTGTGAATAGTTCTCCAAAATAATAAAAGTGTTAGCAAAACAAGAAAATATTAAATTCAGCCTTTCCTCATTCCATGGAATTTTTCTTCAGCCATGTATATCCGTGGGCAGAATATGTCCTGAGTTATGGGAAATTCATGCAACAGCCTTATATGCCTTATATGCTGTCATTTTCCATATTTTACAAGAATTGAACATTTAAGTATGTCTCTACCAGTCAGTGCAATAATATCAGACCCAGCAATAAGGTATTTCACATGGTCGTATAGTATTTTATACTTAAAGGCTCCCTTTCCCTTCAAAATCCTCAAAGGCCTGTCATTGGTAGACTCTACTGAAAAGCATCTATTTTTCATGAGGCTGAAACAGGTTCCACATATAATGGGCCAATGTAAAACATACTAGAAATATTAGTATGTGTGTTATATTTTTTCCCCATCTCAGTGGTTATGCTTCTTTTTCATTCCTACTTTTTGTCATAATCACAATCCTTATTTATGGGCTTATTACTATATTTGACTTGGTACTTTCCATCTGATATACCTTAAGACACTCCTGGCTATGTAGCAAAAGGGAACAGGGATATTGACAGTCATTCAGACCCCCAAAATGTATCTGAAACATTAGCATCCCAGTTTCAATGCCCAGACTTTGTAGTACTGCCCTGGTCTACTGCAAAAACTGCTAAGAATACAGTGAAAGAGGAAAAGAGAAGGAAGGCGGAAAGGCCTTAGGAAAGTCACCAAAAAGGGGGAAATACTCAAATAATTGAACTGTGGTTATTTTTTATTTATACTACTTTTAGTGAAAAATTATATTAGAATAAAATAATATATATATACTGTAACAAGATAATTCTATTTATAAGGAGGGCTGCTACTCAAATCTAACACTATATTAACATTAGACTACACCAATTGAACAAAGTATAAATTAATAGATATTTTACCTTTAACATTTAAGGCAGGAGATAATAACAAATCCAAGTTAGAAACCTCAAAATAGCTTTGACTCTTCTCCACACCCACCTCTCCAATCCATGCTGCACACCGCAGGGAGAGTTATTTTTCTACAATAAAAATATGAAAATCTCACGCCTGTCTCAAAAAGCTTCAGTGGCTTTCACTATTACCTAAAAATGAAGTTCCAATGCCGTAGCGTGGCCTTCTCAGTTTGGCTGTAATTTAGCTTCCTAGCCTTATTTCTTGCCAATTCTTATGCCTTTTTATTTCTTTCATCACTCAAGAAGCTTCAACTTCAGAGCGGACCACTCCAGGTCCCCCACACTCCTGTTGCTATCGTCAGGCCCTTTGCCTAACAGATGCTCCTTCTCATCTCACCACCCAACTCAAACCATACTTCTAGGCTCAACTTAAATGATACTCTCTTCCCTTTTCCATAGCACATTGTTCATTTATCATAGAATCCTTTGAAGCATCCAACAGGTATTTTTGTCACTTGCATATATTTCTGTACCATACGCTAGTTTCTAGTCTGAAATTGTATCCATCTTTTTTAACATAGAATTATGCCCATAATTGGGGAACACGAAATGTTGGAGTTGAATTAAGTGATCACTCGGAGTATGCTTTTGACACTAGTTTGCCTTGGAAAGTTGAGATTAATATCTACACTGGCCACTCTTTACATTTGGTGTATTTTGAAGGAATTTAGGTGGAAGTGCTGTGAAAAGCATATCCTGAATAGGTCAATCCCCCAAATAACTGTGAGATCTGATTAATTCACTAGCAGGTTTACATCAGTTCAATAGCATTTCCCAAGTTCCTCAACCCCAACTCTCCCACCTTAGGCTGAAGATGCTTCTGAAAAAGCTAAAAGAGTTTTTCCCACTTTTGTTTTCCCAGAAAAGCCACTTCCTTTCAGTAATTCCAGTCATACAGTAATTATTATATTGGGACAAGGATTTTGGATTCAGCGACATACAATTTTCATTATAATTTTCAAAAACCTAGCAATTTAGCAATGTCTTTATTCTTGTTGGAACTACACATAATCAGTGTTACAAACATTCAGCCTAAATAAGGTCCACTTGGGTATATTGTACTTAGGAATTTGTAAACATAGAAATTTCTTTGTATTATCCTTGCTGAAGAAGCAGCCACCACATTCCTTCAGGCTCCTACTCTCTTGCTTCTTCCTTAAAGAGTCCCTAGGCCCTGAAAAAAGGACAGCAGAAATTGCTTCCAAAATTAAGATGGAATGAGCAGCTGCTGAGGTGCCAGTCACAGGCCTGGTTAAAGGACCAATCCCTAGTATGCAATCTAGAGAATCAAGGGATGTTAGTATTGAAAATGACCTTGGGGCAAGAGTTAGCAGCTCTACCATCTCCAGGCTGGTGGATGAGAAGCTTGGCTACTGTTGGACTACAAGAGCCCATGCCCTTTTTCAGAGGAACAAATCTTTCTCTACCCAGGCAATGGTCACTGGGTAAGGAAGAGGAACCCATTGGCATTTAGAATTTCCAATTTTCCACGAGAAGCTGAAAAAAAAAATCTAGATTTGGGAAAGCAAGTCTCCTTATTGGGAAACTAATTGAAATTCATTTTCAAACATCATGTAGGTCCCAGTAGAATCAATCTGTAGACTGGATGTGGCCTGAGGCCACCACTTTGCAATCCTCCTCTTAAAAGCCACTTAGCCCACCTCCTTTATTTTACAGATGGTGATGCTGCAGGTGAAATTGGTTTCACGTTAACTGTTGGGCGGTTGGAAAAGTCATGACGCATTTTTGCAATGAAAAACATAGAAAAAATATGTGATGACCTTTCCAACCACCCAATAGTTGGAAGCAAGCAGAACTCAGATCCTCTGATTGCCAATTCCCTTATAATCCTCCACCTCAGATCAGGCATTTGAATCTGAGACACGGAAGGTAAAGGACCAAATCAGCCTAGAGGGCTCTTATCTGGTTCAGAATATGGGTTTCCAAGCCTACTTGAGTTTGAAGGACAACAGGAGGACATATCCATTTCAGGTCCCTCTAACTGTCTTTTAAATCCTGTGGAACTTGTTCTCTTCATTATGATGGCTGATCATCAGATATACCTGAGGAGACTAACAAAATATCGATTTCCAGGTTCCAACCTAGAGCTAAGCAGTCCAAAGCTCCAGGAACATGTACATGTTTAACAAGCCCCATCGATGATTCTCAATGATTCTAAAACTCGGCCCACTCTAGGCTAGGGGAACAACGTGGACCAGACCAGGAATTCTAGACTAATCCCATTCCGAGGTGGTGGTCCTTGAACATGGAGCAGTGCTACTCTTCCAGTGCGTGACTACACATTAATGTTTTTCTGCATTTTTAAAAGTGTTCTTTTTCCAATTTCCTAGATTCTTGTTTTCTCACACTTTTAGGGGGGAAAAAAGAAGAAAGAAAAGCTAACCCTGTTGTGGCAAAACTTTTGGTTTTCAATAGTACTGCTGGATGTGAGATATTTTTATTCAGGAATGAACCTAAACAGCTGCAATGAACTACTTAATTAAATCATGAATGATAAATTCCTCATAAATTACACTTAAACATTTTATAATTTTAATAGTTCTTATTTTTTAGCTGTAATCTGTAAACATTTAAGTGGAAGCTATGAATTAGATTTCAAAATAGATGAGTAATTTTAGACTGCAACATCCATTTTCATAGCATTCCAGTTTATTTTGAGAGACAATTAGTAGTGCTTGCCAAAATGTATCTAATTGCTAGGCTAAATCAAACTCCGCAGTTCTTGGATGTTTTTACCCTCATCAGGCCTATTTTTTTCACAGTGACCAAAACAATAAGAGAACAGAGGCAAAAAATAAAATTCTAAAAGCAAAATGCTTATAATAAACTTAATTATCATTTTGAAATCAGCCCAGGTTTACTTAGGCTAATATAACTCATTTCTAGATCTCATAAATCACTTGCTATTTTGACCCTTATTACAGACAAGCCCAAAGTATTTTCTGATCAAATGTAAGTTGAACCTCTTTATATCAAGCTCAAATAGTTGCTTACATTGTTTGGGGGCTTACCGGTAACTTATTTTCAAATGCCCAGATTAAAATTCAGATTTCATCGGTGGTGATGATGGTCACTCATCATCAATCAATAGAATTAGCACTTGGGCTTGTCCTGTACAGCGACTAGTTGTTTGCCAACTTTCAAGGCATATGGCCCCATTACAGATTTAAATACTGCCTAGATTTGTTTCCTCCCTTCTTTAGAAGTTACAGACACAATGCCCTTGACTAATTTTTATGAGCTTAGTTTGCTTGGTCCTAAGAGGAAGAAATCAGTTTAGCTTCTTACTCCATGCCTAGAATTTAACAAAACAGAAAATCTCAAGGGTAAATAATTTTTATTCTAGCCACTACCTACTGCACCACTTGCAGGGAGCTTTGAACAAATCTCTGAAGGACTAATCAAGCCTAACTCCATTTCAATCTTGCACAAATATTCCCTGAGTTGGTTCTTCATTTCTGATGGGTTCTCTAATGAAATTCTATATTCATCTAGTTCACTATTATTTTCAGGACGATCATATTGATACAGATCCTTGTGTCAACACAGACTGTTAAAAAAAGCAGAGAGGGCATGGACTTCCAAAAGGGGCAGCTGCTACCCAGCTTCAGCCCATCGCGTCCTGTGGCAGAGGACCCAGTGTGGCTAGATCTTCTGGCTTTGCAGGAAAAGTTGGTGTCAGGATTTTTATATGAAACCCCAATTTTTAAATATAGGCAACTGATTTAAAACAATTTAAAATATTCCCCAGGTCAAACAATACACTTCTGTGGGACGCTTCTAGTTATTATACTGCCAGTTGGCAGAATCTATATTATAAGAATTGTTCTGTGGATTTCTAGTCTTAGTGCTAAATCATCATAGAAACTTCACCTTGGGTAGCTTTTGTGTAACAGCGGTAGACATATAATGTGTACTATGTGCCAAGCACTATTACAGATACTGGAGATACAACAGTGAACAAAACAGACAAAATGATGTTTACATTCAAGCATACATTTATATTCAAGGAATTCGCAAAGGTTGAGATGAGAAAACATGAGGAATTGGGGGATGGAAACAATCTCAATGAAATTTAGAACTAGATGATTTTAACGGACACTTAAACGTATCATATAGAGTCTAACAAAATTTAAACTTTAAAAGCAGACTACTTCATGGAAAATGTAGCCATGTTTAATACCCCCTATCAGAATGAAGTGTTTCTTCATAACAGATATTTGTTGAGTCCCTACTTTGTTCCAAGTGCCTTGCTAGACATAAAAGATATAATGGTGAGCAAGAAAAACATGATTTTAGCCCTCCACATTCAAGTGCAGGAAGCAGAAAATAAATCAGAAAAAAAGAAAAATAAATAATAATAAAAGAAAAATAAACAATTGGCAAATCATGATAAATATTATATAGGGACTAATGACCAGAATGAGAAGCCTTGTTTAAATAGGGTAGTCAGGAGGGCCGGCCAAGTGGCGCATTGGTTAAGAGCTGGCTTGGGACACTAGCTCTGAGCAGCAGGACCCCGGTTCGGATCCCACATGAGGGCCAGTGACACTGCCCTCTACAGCTAAGATAGTGAACAACAGCTCGACCTGAGCTGGACTGCCGTGAGTCACTGGCGATGGTGTAGGCTTCAGCCCCTGCTGCAGTGGGTTGCCCTAAGCTACCGTGTGTGGCCGGCAGCCAGCATGAGTGGTCGGCAGCTGGTGTGAGCTGCTGTGAGCCGCCGTGAGCTCCCGTCCAGAGGCTGGCGACCGATCTGCCTCTCCCAGGAAGAGCGCAATGATAATACCAACATGGGCCAGTGAAGCAACATCCTCCACAACTAGGCTGAAGAACAAAAGGGCAGCAATTTGTCTGTTCCCCTCCCCCAATTCCCCAATAAAATCTTAAAAAAAAAAAATAGGGTAGTCAGGGAAGTTCTGCCTGAGGAAGTAACATTTAAGGTGAAGTTTAAAGAATGAGGAGAGAGAATCACTTGAAGAAAAGGGGGATTGGGTGGAAGGAAGATTTCTAAATAAAGCAAACAGCATATACAAAGGTCCTGAGGCCTGAAAGAGCTTACTTAAGGAATTGAAGTCTAGTCGGGTGAGAAGACACTGGGTTAAGCAGGGACAAGCAGGGCCACGGATCCACAGTAAAAACTTTGGGTATTAAAAACTTCAGGTTTAGGGCCGGCCAAGTGGCGCGATGGTTAAGAACTGGCTTGGGTTGCCAGAGGGCCCCGGTTCGGATCCCACATATGAGGGCCAGTGACACTGCCCTCCACAGCTAAGATGCTGAACAACAGCTCAACCTGGAGCTGGACTGCCGTGAGTCGCCGGCGACCACGTAGGCTGCAGCCCCTGCTGCAGTGGGTTGCCATGGGCTACCGTGTGTAGCCAGCAGCCAGCGTGAGCGGCCAGCAGCTGCAGTGACCGGCCGTCCAGAAGCTGTTGACTGATCTGCCTCGCCCGGGAAGAGCACAATGATGGTGCCAACTTGGGCCACTGAAGCGACATCTCCACAACTAGACTGAAGAACAAAACTATAGCAACTTGTCTGTTCCCCTTCCCCCAATTCCCCAGCTCTGTTCCCACCCCCCCAATTTCCCAATTAAAAAAATCTTTAAAAAAACAAAACAAAACAAAACTTCAGGTTTACCCTAAGCGCAAGGGAAGTTACTAGAGAGTTTTAGTTAGAGCAGTGACACAATGTGATTAACACTTTTGAAAATCACCCTGGCCATTGTGTGTGCAGAAAACACACAGGAATCAGGCAAGCATTGACATAGGCTGATCAATTAGAAGGCTATTGTAAGTATGAGACTCAATTTGGATAGTGGCATTGGAGATGGAAAGAATGACATAGATTTCAGATACATTCCGTCTCTAGGGGGTTTGCTCTCAAGTCCCAGGTTCTCTCTGTTTGCCTATTCTTATTTTTTCTGGGAAGTAAAAACACAAGGTTAAAGTCAATTAGGCCTTCTGATATGAAAAGTCTGTACAGGAAATGCACAATCTATTCTAGCCTAGTAATAACATCTCTGTGAACTGACTTTCATTGAGTTTAAGATAAAAATCAAGGGCATGATCCGATCTGCTAAGTATCTCCTTGAATGCCAAAAACTTGAGTCACTGGAGTTTTTTGGATGCTAAAAGATACAAACAGCATGATTGCCCCTCTTATCAAAATCCTTTGCATGTTTGTTGTATTGTTTACTTGCTTAAAAATACCCTGACACCATCGTTGCAGAAGAAACTTTATGGTGACTCTTAATGAAATAAAGTTTATGAGCAGTTAGTCTTGGAGAGAGTTTAAATGAGTCCAGCAAACTCACTTGCTCTGTGACTTGTGCTTTAATTCTTTTTACTCCGTGTGGCAGGAACCCAGTGAAGCCAGCCTGGGCCCACTGGGGCGGTGAGCCCAACAAGCTGAACTTGAAACTTAAACGCATCTGAAAAGAAAAATCAAAGTAAACATCTGATATTTTTTTCAACTTGACACAGAGGGAGAAGCAAGAAGAGGAAAGCAGAGAAGAGGGCCGACGCGCTCAGCCTGGAGCCGGGGACCTCTGCGAGGAGAACCGAGGCTCTTAAACCTAGGCTGTCTGTCTCCCAATTGAAATGGAGCAGTCCCAGCTTTATTACTCCTTATTCAAATCTTCTGCGACCCTCTTCAGCACGGGTTGGCGCTGGGGAGAAAGAAAATTGGAGAACATCTAATACAAGAGAAAGTAGCAGATTTTTTAGGGTTGGGTTGTTCGATAGTCCTCAAGTTTTAACTTTCCAGGTGAAGACAGAATTAAGAAAAGGTCCAATCTACCTTACCATACCTTATTTTACCTTGAAGGGAGGCCCAGAATTCTCAGAGAACACCAGCCCTCTTAGCTAGCTGATGATCACGTTTCCTAAACCTCTTTTCTCCATCCAATCTCACCTCAAACTAAAGAAAACACCATCCCCTTCGATCACCTTGTTTCAATCGTAACTGATTAAACTACTTAATCCAGGGAATCAGTGCTAGTGAAGGGTTAACCTAGTAACAGATGAAACAGAGGGTTTGTAGCCAACTTCAAGATTTCAGTCTGACGTCCCAAGTCTGCAGTGTTTTAAACTTCTCGGGAAACCTGCAAGGTCTGAATCAAGGGCTTCTCCCTCAATGTTGTTTTGTGGATATGTTGTAGTCTCAGAACGATAAGAGCAAACACATAATGGTGCCTACTACGTGTAAGACAGTGTCCTCAGAGCTTTACTCCCATTATCGCATTTAGTTCTCATAATGACCCTGCAAGGTCATCCAGCTAGTGAGTGGCACACAGTCTTACCGAAGCAGCCTGGTTCCAGGATTGTGCTGTTAATATCCTTCCTCCCACCCTCTAAGCCCCAATCTCCGCCTCCTACCCCTGGCTTTACTGACATGTCTTAAGTCATTCTTATAGGATGCTTCCCTCTCCTTTCCGGCTATCCCAACCCTTAACCCCATAATGCAAATTCATCATGTGCTAGAGGACGGGGAGGGGAAGTAACATTTACTGTTCCCTTATACCATGCAAGGCAGAGTGTGCACATCTTATGTAGATTATCCCAGGAGCCCTCATCTTACATAAATTACCCCTGTGAGACCTCACAATTTATAAAGATTACCCCTATTGAACCCTAAAAGAATCAAGTAAAATATTGCTACTTCTATTTTACAGACGTAGCCAGCAAGGCTTACAGAGAAGTGTGTTGTCTGAAGGAACAAAGTTAATAAAGAGATAAACCAAATTTCTGGATGCCAAAGCTTAGGTAGGATGGTAGTCGGGATAATGGCCTGCCCTAAAGATGTCCACATCCTAATCCCCAGAACCTGTGAATATGTTCCCTTCCACGACAAAAGGGACTTTGCAGATGCAATTAAATTAAGAACCTTGACATAAGAAGATATGTCAAGTTATCTACGTAGGCCCAATGTAATCACAAGAGTCCTTATAAGAGGGCAGCAAGAGGGAAAAAGTCAGAGAAGGAGATGTGAAGATAGAAGCAGAGACAGGAGTAATATAAAGCCAGGAGCTAAAAACATGAGTAACTTGTAGAAGCTGAAGAAAGCAAGGAAATTAGTTCTTCCCTGGAGCATCTAGAAGGAATGCTGGCCTCCCAGTCCACGTTAGATTTCTGAGTTCCAGAGCTATAAGATAATCATTTGTGCTGTTTCAAATCATTGTTTGTGGTCATTTGTTACAGCAACAATAGGAAATAATATAGGGAGGCTCTCTGCCCTCTCTCCAACTTGCTCTTTTGTGCCTACACATGCGACACTTCCCCCTTTCCCCTTGGAGTAACATTAGACTGCTCTTTCTGCTTTTTGGGGAACCCTGACTAGCCCTCTGACTAGCCCTCTGTCCACTAAGGTCAGTCAGGGGTTGGCCAGCATTTGTGTATCAGGCCTTATTCAGGGTGGAAGTGAGTGAGCAGGACTGAGAGGGGGAAGCTCGCATTATGCCTTTTTAGTGGAACGCTATTGTGTTTATCTTTGGGAATAAGTTGGTCTCTTCTGCCTTGGGATTGCTTATAAGGTGCTGCTTATCACTGTATTCCCATTCCTTTGTGTCTGAGCTCAGGGTCAAGCTCTTTGAGATTTCTAAAGCAACTTGAAAGGAAAATGAGGGGCCGATAGGACATCTTCATTCCTCTTTAAGATCAAAGCTTTTCATCGCTGCTAAGAATTAATTGGGTATTGACTTTCTTAGGTTTGGGAGGGCAGAGGGGGCGAGTGGGAAGAGAAGCAATCCCGGCCTGTTGGAATAGAAAGTAGCATTTACTGAGTCTCTACTCAGTGTTAGCATGATCCCTGTTTTACCAAGGAGAAAATCGAGGCACTTACTGAGGATCAGCTAAAAACTGACTGACACGGGATGCAAACCCACAGCTGTCCCATCCAAAGCCCTGAGGCCCTTTCTTTCTGTGCTGCTTTTACTGTGAGACTTGTATTTTAAGAATGATAAAACTGTGCCTTCTTTTCCTTCCTCAATATCGTCTCCAAATTCACAAAACAAAAGGCCAATTTGGACTTTTTTTCAAGCCATATTCCTACGTTCTACACTAGATGGATCCTCCAAAGTGCCTCTGTACCACATCTCTAGACCCCGCACCAGCTCTCACAACATCATTCTCTTGCCAAGTGATTTGATCTCCTAAAACTCTCACAAGCACCTCTGGCTTCAAGTGTCCCAGGTCTCCTGAATGAAACTCCAAACCTGGGTAGACTTTCTCTTTTCAAATTCCTAAAACCTTGATGTTTGCTACCTGCTTGTTCCCGAAGCTACAGGGATTGTTCTCCAGACTCCTATTGCAAAATGCAGACATGTTAAAGTACAGAATTACAGAGCTGGCAGGGTTTCTAGAGAACGCCCATTTTGCAGATGAAGAAACTGAGGCCCAATATCACATAGTTAGTTTAGGGAGTCAATAACAGGATTCTACAAGCTACTCTACACTTTCAGTCATTGACTAGGCTACTTATTGACAAAGAACACAACTCTGGATCTAGGCTGCCCAGAGTTCATAGCCCGCCTCTGTCATTTGCTAACTGTGTGACTATAGACATGTTTCTTAACGTCTGTCTCTGTGCTTCACCCATAAAGTGGGAATAATATCAACTTCATAAGGTTGGTGTGAGAATGAAATAGCTTAATATGTGTAATTGTACAGAGCAATTGTTCAACAACTGTTCATTATTCATTATTATGTCATCCAACGGACTGAAGATTTTAATGAAACAGAATCTCCAAACTTTTCTATTGTGGTTTGGGAGACTTCCAGACTTAGGTGGGAATTACAGCAGAGTGGGTAAGAGTGAAGATGAATTGTCGGAGTCCATACCTTAGTTCTGATTTTCTGGCGGCAAGACTAGAAATATTTAACTTGTTTGTGCCTCAGTGTCCTCATCTCTAAAATGGGGAAAATGAAAGTATTGACCAGTAATGATTGTTGGGAAAATTAAACAAGATAATCTAAGCTCAGTACCTGTACATAAAGGCTTAATATGTGTTAGCTCTTATTATTATACAATAAAATATTATTATATTATTATAATATATATTATATATTCTACATATTATTATAGAAATAATGTGGACTTTTCTCTGTTGTTTCTAGTCTAGTCATTTAGTAAGTCATGCAGAAGAATTACTTAGTATATATAAAGCTCTGTATTTACAAAATGATTTGTATCACTGCATTAGTTAACCAATTAATGTGTATTGCTCAAAACAGCTCTGGGAAGTTATCTGAGGTTCTCTGTACTTATGATAAGTCTTAGAAACTCAAGGTCAGACAGGACGTTGACGGTAGAATTAAGAAAGTAATTTTCAGTCTTCTGTCTGTTACTTAACTCCCTGAAACTGAGTCTTTCCTTTCTATTCCTGATAATTCATCTCCACCAAAAACAAACATAGCGTTTGTTTAGCCAGGTATCAGTGGGTGACTTGACTACACACATACTTTGAGGGATTCGATCCAGAAGATTCCCAAACCGGCTTACATCTTTGCAAGAAGAAATGAGGCTCAAGTGGCAAGTGCGGGCACCATGTGGGTGGACTGCCCAAATCTCGGGCTTGTGGGTAAGGTCCGGGGAACAGAGTCAGAGCTGGGAAGTTAGACTGATGAACAGAGGATTCTGAAAATACCGTAAAAAGAGCAAAAGGAAGTGACCTCTAGGGATGAGGTCAAGAGATAACGTGATTTTGAGGAAAGGCTATGCCTATCAGAGAAACACGGTATCAGTTAGAAATTACAAATTGTGTGTCCTGAGCTGTCCCCGTGTTCACACCCCGTACCTTCCCAAGGACAGAATCACCTGGCAGGAGAACCAGCCACAAACAGGTTCTGAAGGCTTGAGCCAACCTCCCAGAGGAAAACAAAGGGAGTTCTAGTCTAACCCAGGAGCTGTACCAGGAACCAGCCCCACCCCCATCCCACCTGTGTGCAGAGTGACTCCAGCGAGATCGCCCAACAATCTGGCCACGGGCGGTAATTCGGCCTCATTACAGCTGAATGGGTCACTTCACAGGCCAACGCACCTGATAGGAATCTGTCACACTCAGTTTTATATCCTGAAGTCCCTGCTCACCTTTCCAGACAGATGAGCCCATTTCCCCTCCTAATGTCCCATGTGCAAATGGGGTGGCTAGAGTATCCTTTTACACAATAGCTCTGAACCAGGCAGAAAAGAAAAAAAATAAAAACAAAAAGCTGGTTGTAAATCAAATTGTGTGTGACAGAGTGTGTGTATGCATGCTTGTAGGTGCAAACTGAATCGTTTTAAACACAATAGGAGAGCTTGCTGCTTCAAAGACTTCCCGCTTGGTAGAAAAGAATTAGGTTCCATTTTTTTTGAGGTTTTTTAAAGAATGAATTTTTGCCTCCCGTTTGTTAAAGTAAGAACCTACCTTTCCTCTGCAAGTGCTCTACTTTAGGAAATAGAAATGATGCTAACAAAAACAGTGAATAATTGTTGCAAAATAATAATATTGATTGGCAATTGTCCTCCTTTCTTAACCTCTGACCTAAAAGCAGAGCCCTATGGTAAAAGGCACCCAGGAGACTTTGTTATAAAACAGGCTTATTTACATAACACTGCAGAGTTTCAGGAAACTCATTCCAAGGACACATTTTCATTCCAACTAAAGCAAGGAGTTTAGAAGGATGTACAGTGAGCCCAGTGACTTGAGAGAAATTTCAAAGGCCTGACTACAAAAGAGCCCTCCTGTATGACTCCTGGGCTGTGTTTCCAATTTGACCACATCCCTTTTCCCACATTTAAAAAATTGCTCCCTACCGGCTGAATAGAATTCAAGTTTTATATGTAAAATATCATCCCTCTTTATCATGCTCCATTGCTCCCAAGAATGTGGGTTCCTCCTGCTGTGGTGACTTTTGAAAACATGCCCATTGTCTATGAAACCAATCCACCAAACCAAACTCCAGCCCTGGAGAAGGAGGGCTGGCCCATGCCCGACGCTGACAGTCAACAACCAGGCATCTCTCTGAGGCAGAAAGAGGAGGGAGGGGAAGGGAAGGCTTCCCTCCCCCTTATCCGCGGCTTCTGTTTTCATGGTTTCAGTTACCCGTAGTCAACAGCCATCAGAAAATATTAAATGGAAAATTCCAGAAACAAACAATTCATAAGTTTTAGGTTGTGCACTGTTCTGAGTAGTGTGGTGAAATCTCACGCCATCCTACCTCATCCAGCCCAGGATGTGACTCACCCCTTTGTCCAGTGTCTCCACACTGTACGTGCTCCCCATTCCTTAGTCACTTAGCAGCTGTTCAGGTTATCAGAACCACTGTTGTGGCATCACAGTGTTTGTGTTAAAGAAACCCTTGTTTTACTTAAAATTGGCCCCAAAGTGCAAGAGGAGTGATGCTGGCAATCAGATATGCCAAAGAGAAGCTGTAAAGTTGTTTCTCTAAGTGAAAAGGTGTGTATAGAGAGGGAAAAAACATAGTGCATATAGGGTTCAGTTCTACCAGCAGTTTAAGGCATCCACTGGGGGTCTTGGAACGCCTGCCCTGCAGATAAGTGGAACCACTGTATTCTAAATGTCAAGTCCCTCTATTTGGAATACTCAGTGTCCCCATTTTAAATTTGAGAGGCATCAGCAAAGAGCATCCTGGCATGTCTTAATAGTTGCCAAGGGATAAAGTGTGATTAGACAGATGCTAGTACCCAGCTGTTCCCCAGTTCCACTGAGGTCAGAACAAGAAAGAACATTTTAGATTAATAAGGGGATAGGGGGAGGCAGGTAGTTTAGATACAAGAATAATAAATATTTAATAACTAGAAACTTTCACAGAGAAGGTACTCCATACATATCAGATTGAATGTTTAAATGAATACATGAATGAATGGATGGATGCTGTTATAGAATCTTTTGTCTTAGCTGTATTGGGCTCACTTCTAAATATATCTGAGGGATGAACAACACGCTACCTTGATGAGCAGCCATACCTCTCAGTTCTTTAAATCCCTAAGATGTTACAGTCCCGCAGACATTTTATTGAGGGTCTCCTCTGTTCCAGACACTGAGAATTCCTCTGAGGAACTTCAGTCTAGTGGAAGAGAATGAGACCTAAACACAGGGTCCTACCAACTAGGGAGGCATTTATGAGGGGAAGCTACATAGAATTTTTAATGCAGAATATGAAATTCTGCTGTCAAATTCAACCTGTAGATACATGCATTTATTCACACTTTTTAATTAATTCGTTCAGTCATCAAATATTTATTGAGCACTTACTGTATTCCAGGCACGTTCTAGACACTGGAGATATAGTAGTACATACAACAGACAATTCCTGCCTTCTATGGGAAGACAACAGATAATAAACAAATAAATACATAATGTGTCAGGTGACGATAATAGTGTGAGGAGAAATAAAGCAAGACAGGGGGTATAGAAAGAGTTATAGTGGGGTGTTGATTTATAAGGGCAAATCAGGAACAACCACTTAAATAAGATGACATTTGTGTAGGTAAGACATGAGAGAAGGGAGCAAGCCATGCTGCATGAGCATCTATAGGCGCAAAGCATCCTGGGTGAGGGAACAGCAAGTGCAAAGGCCCCAAGTTTGGAATTAACTTAGAGGGTTTCACATACAAGAAAGCCAATGCTGATGGAACAGAGTAGGTAGAGGGAGAGTGGAAGAAGATGAGATCAAAGACACAGAAGGGCTAGATTTTACAGCACCTTTTATCTGAATGAGACAGGAAGCCATTGGAGAGATTTGAATGGAAGGAATGATGTAATATAACTCACATTTTAAAAGGACAGTTATGGCTGCTGTGTGGACAATTAACTGTAGGGGGACGATAACTGCAGTATGGAGAACAGTCAGGAGGTTATTGCAATAGTATAGGTGAGGGGTGATGGTGTCCTGGATTTAGGATGGTAGGAGTAGAGGTGGTGAGAAGTGGTTGGATTTTGGATATATTTTGATGGTAGAGCTAACTGAATTTCCTGTGGATTGGATATAGCATATGAAAGGGAAGAAAAGAGAGACAGGGACAATTCCAAGGTTTGGGGCCTAACCAACCAGAAGAAAGGAACTGCCATTTCCTGAGATGGGGAAGGTTGTGGCTCTAGAAGATGGGATGTAGGAAAAGTTAAGTATATGGTGCTTGTTGAACAACCAAGTGGAAATGTCAAGCGAGTGGGTGGCAACGTTAGATTGGAATTCAAGGGAAGACAAGGATGGCAATATGTATTTGGGAGTCTTAAGCATTTGGATGATATTTAAAGCCATGGGGATGGCTAGGGAGTGAGTGTAAATAGAGAAAAGAAGTGGCCCGACGCTTGGACCTTGTGGCACTCCAGCTTGTGGAGATCAAAAAGAGAGTTAATTATCCTGGTTCAGAAAAAGCAAAAGTAATAATGGCGTAATTCTTGCCTCAGCAGTGAACAGTATTGTACATGGGCATGATAATCTAACTGCTACATGTTGATTTAACTGAAAATCGTCCGTGTAATTATGTTACGAGAAAGGAAGA
This sequence comes from Hipposideros armiger, assembly GCF_001890085.2. NCBI lineage: Eukaryota > Metazoa > Chordata > Mammalia > Chiroptera > Hipposideridae > Hipposideros > Hipposideros armiger. Next base: position 882,600 of record NW_017731403.1, read on the forward strand.
AGAAAGAATAGGTGTATGTGGAGCTGTCAAAGTGACACAGGATCATCTTCCAAAGTAGGAATATAATAACTATCTAAAAATTATAAATAAATAGCAGTATAAAGGTGATATATGGAAATAGGGAGGTACGTACCAGGAGAAATAACTAAAAGAGGAACAAATGGTTTCCTTTGGGGAGTAGGTGGGTAGAGAAGGAAAGAATGGAGCAAGGGGTTGCTCTTTTCATTTAAACTTTGTACCTCAATGGATAAATGGATAAAAAAAAATGTGGCATAGCCATACAATGAAATATCATTTAGCCATAAAAAATGAAGTATTAATACCTTCTATAAGAAGAATGAGCCTTGCTATGTTAATATTGAATAACTATGTTGTATACCTCAAACTCATATAATATTGTTTGTCAATTATAACAAATATTTTTTTAAAAAAGAATGAGCCTTGAAAACATTATGCTACATGAAAGAAGCCAGTCACAAAGGGCCACATATTATATGATTCCATTTATACGAAATACCCAGAATAGGCAAATCCATAAAGACAGGAAATAGATTAGTGGTTTCCAGAGGGTTGGAGGAGGAGTGACTGCCAATAGGTACAGAGTTTCTTTTTGGGGTGATGAAAATATTCTGAAATTAGATAATGGTGACCTTGGGAAGATACTAAAAGCTACTGAATTGTATACTTTGAAAAAGTGAATTTTATGGCATATAAATTATATGTCCATTTTAAAAAGCATATGCTATTTGAAATGTGAAATTATACCAAAGTATTAACCTCAATAAAATTAAAATTAACTGAAAATAGTATTAAACTCAAAATCCTCAATTACCTTTGAAATAGGTAAGGAACCCCATCTAATTTGAACCGTACACTAGGATTCCTATTATTTTCATCTTGGGATGAAAGTAACGTAAATCATGAGCCTCAGGCACTAGCAGGTAGGTCAATGAAAGCAAGATGGATGAAGGAAGATGGCGTCCACACCATTTTTACCTTCCAGATCTCATACAAGGGAATCAAACCAGTGGATAGGGTCTGCTACATAATATGTAGGACCTGGTACAAAATGCAAATGCAAGGTCCTTTGTTCAAAACAAAAAGTGAAAAAGTGCTATTAAAGGTACTAAAATATAAAGCTATTTCCCTTTCTTCTAAAGTCTCTCTCTCTCGACTTAATGGTATTTTTTTCTTTTTATTTGCTCTTTAATGTCTTTCTCAGAAAGGAAAAATTAAAAATTTAAATTATTAGCATGAGTTTTACCAGTTTACACTGTGCAATGCCAGTTTCAAATACAAGGATAACTGCATTTAATTTGCATGTAGAATCACCGAAATCACACAATTTGTATTTCGAAGCTTGTGCATGCATATGGATTTTGTTCTTATCAGAGCAATGAAAACACTGCACACAACTAACTCAGCTGTTTGTGTTTCACTTTTTGATATGCACACATCCCACTAAAATTCTGGGCCTTCTTCAGCTTTCTGATGGGTAAGGAAGGACAGTAAAGAAAAGGATCTTTGGGTTGCCCTATCTTTCTCTTTCTTTCTACATCTTCATTTTCAGCGTAAGTGACTGGCTAATTACAGGGAAGTAAAAAATAAGCAAGTGAGAAAAGATATGATAAGGGTGTCTGGTGTTTCATGTTTCTTAGAATGCCTTTCTCTTCTTTCTGTGTTTCAAGGAAGTTCTCTCTCAAATGGAACGTGTGGCCTGTCAGGGCTGAGAGCAGCCCCGCTTAGTTAGCTGTGTAGGTGAGACCCTTACTGTGTTCTAGTTTGAGTTTTCTTGAACTGTCACGCACTGTAGGTCCACCAGATTCTGTGCTCATAGGAATGGGGCAGCAAGGAACAGCGAGGACACCCATGTTGTGTGTATCTCCTCTGTTCATACACATGCGTCATCATCCCATTGGACTTCACTTACAAAACACTAATTCCAAACTACAATTACTCGGGATTTTAAGACCACAACAGCAAAGCACTGAACTAAACCTGGAGCCCTTCTGAGGGAAGGGCCCTATGCCACCCAGAGGTTGCAGGCCCAGGAGCTGGCCCTACTGGGGGAGCCCAATTACCATCCATAACCCCACCTTCAAGGTGGGAGGAAGTGTTGGGGATATGTCCTTTTCTCTCTGGCTTCTGCTATGCACATATACAGAGGGTGCCAAAAAAATGTATACCCATCTTAAGAAAGGAAAGAACTGTATTTAAATTCTAATACTCAATATATACCGATAACAAAAGATGAATACAAGTCACATTTGTCTTCTGCAATTACAAGAGGTGCTCAAAGTGGTTACCGTCAGTGTAATTTTAATACAGTTTTTTCCTTTCTTAAAATGTGTATGCATTTTTTTTTGGCACCCTTTGTACTCATATACTAGGAGGCAATAGAAATGGATTCTGAATGTCAATTGAGTGTCTGCAACAGACCCTCGTCTCCTTTCTCCTTCTAGGTTTTTCTTTCCCCTCTCTTGTCTACTTCTTTTACTTTTACAAAAGACATGTTCATTAGTCAAACCGGTTCCCACTGTCTATAAATAGTGTCCATTTCTACCTTGTTTTTCTCGTAATTTTCTTCTTTGAGAAGTCTAACCACTACCACTCCACCCACACCCACCCCCCAGTTAAAAACAAACAAAAAAAACCCCACCTGTCTGTATTTCTGAGATCAAGTTCCACTTTCTTTGCAAAATCTTCTTTGACAGGCCACCTCACACTGAAGTGAATGCCCTGTGAGCTCTTTAAGCACTTCTCTGACCAAGGTTCGTGGCACTTAATCATTTGGACTCAGTTTTGTTGCTTTTGCTTTTGCTGTATTGGTTTTGTCTCTTGAACTAGATTATGACCTTTGATTCTGAGAATCGTCTTCCACTTCTTCAGTGTCCTTCACAGCCCATATTACTGCTGTGTCCATAGTGTTCTCTGAATGAATGAAAGAGTAAGTGAATGAATGAGTATGTGAATGAGTAAATGAAACTACAGGATGGAAGTCAGAAAACCTGAGCCTGCATTATGGCTTTTCTGTAAAGAATATTTGACAAGTCATGAATGTACCTCTTCTGGCCTCGGTTTTTCCATTTATTAAATCGAGACGTTTTGGGAATCACCCCACTTTGTCCAGGACAAATTGCATTATTAGCACAATTGTTAGAATCTCTTGGGAGAAAAGAACTATAGTAGTATAACAACTTTACCACACCCATTGCTCTCAGTCCCCACTAGGATGGTTGAGGACATGGAAATCATATTTAACATATTTATTTGTATTCTTACTAAATCAGTGCTATATCCTTAATGCAAAAATAAGCCAATCACTGCTACTACAAATGCAAAAAAATTTTATCCTGAACTTGGTATGTCTTGGAAAATAAAAATATACCCTGAATGCATATTTTACCAATTTCACTGATTTTTTTGTGCATACTCCTGTTTTCTAAGCCTATGACCTGCATTGTACCTTAATTTAAGAACTGACTCAAACACAAAATGAGTACAAATTTAGATAGACTACCAGTGGCTTAGAAATGGCAAAAAAAAAATACTAAGTTTATAGAAAAATTGGTCTTTCTATTAACTTTCAAGGAGAGATAGATGGCTCACTAAAATGGCCCTGTTCAAGTGTGACGCTTTGATGGCATGTTTGAGATAGCCTTCCTTCCTCTTCACCCCCAGCCCCCAAACACAGCACTGTTCAACCTACGTGAAACAATGCCAATTCATCCCTGAAATAAATCCTTCAACAAGGGTCCTAATATGAATGTGTGTGGGAAATGATGGAGGAGACACATACTTTCTGGGGCCAGATGTCCCAGTAGAGTTGAAATCTGCATTTTTAAATTTATAATTAAAGGACACTGGGGCTCCATGAGGTTACTTTACTTGCCTTAGGTCACACAGCTAGGAAGTGAAAGAGTTTAAACCTAAATTTTCTGTTACACCAATAGGCTTTCTAGGATCCTGCACTCACTTTTCATTCACAAAATGGAGAGGAAGGAGAGGGGTCTGTTGGAACCTATAAGGATTTGGAGATGAACTCTAAATTTACTATCAGTATTTATCAGTTTTGATCCTAGATACAAACCAGGATACCAGAAATAGTAAGAAGTGAGAAAGACACCAATGAACCCAATTGTCATTTTGTTCTATTTTAGTCATACAGTTACAGACGCGGAGGCTTCATAAGTTCATGGGAGGGTGAGGGTCAAAGGATCTGTTCACTGAAATGTCTTTCTTTTCTTTTCTTGTTTCACAGCTGACCATCATTTCTCATTGTCTCTTGTGGCCATGTAACTGAGTTCTAGCCAGTGGGAATGGAGCAGAAGTGATGTGTAACACTTCCAGTCTAGTTCATAAACATCCACGTTTCCTCCTCCATCCCTCTAACTGACATGGAAAGCCCCTGAGCAGCATTAGAAATTATATGTTGAAGGTGGCAGAACTGCCATTAGCCTAGGTTCCTGAATAACTGAAGAATCCCTTGTACCCTCTATCCCCAGAACTGGAACTACTCGGGACTGTCGTGTGAGCAAGAAATAAGCTTGTGTTGTGTTGAGACATAGCCTGTTTGGGTCTATTTATTACTGCAGCCTATCCTATCTGGACTAATATATGTCCGAAGAGTTCATCCTTCCATACCCAGGCAATGCCCAAATGCTATGGTCTTGTTCCTAAGTGCAGTGTTTATGTACAATTGTAGACCCCAAACAGATGGTAGGTGGGGAAGGGGGTGAGGAGGAAAGGCGCAGAATTTGATGATTCTGGTTAGGGGTATCTAGCAGTTATTTATTCACCACATCTCACAGAGTAACTGCTGATATGCCTCACTATTAATGGATTAGGGTTTTAGCCCAATTGTGTCACCAACCAGCCATTACTTTCCTCTACTGTACAAGGAAGGAGTTGAAGAATAAGATGCCCATGGCCCCTTCCAGTTCTGTTAAGAATTGAGTCTAAATTCCAGCACTAGAATTAATTTAGCCTGGGAAGAGAGTGGGATTTTGCAGGGCTGATATTGAGCTTGAATGCCTTGGGTTGACAGTGATCTACTCTCATTTATTGCAATTCATGCTGGACTTGTTAGACATTTTGAATGTCATCCTTGTTTTTTTCTGTCAGAAGTCAAATTTAGGACTTTCTCAAGCACCCTACTTTAGTCAGATTATGTGAAAGAAGAATGAGTAAAACCAGGGAGTTCCCAAATTTGAATCTGAGGAAAACTACTTCTGAGCTGTTAATAGGCATTATAAGAAAAGAAAACAGGTACTTGGACAAATAAATTTAAGAAATACTGGGTTGAACAGACATAACCCAGTTGGACAGACATTCTACCACCATGCCCCACAACACACACACACACACACACACACACACACACACACACACACACACACACAAGAGAGGACACCGCCCCCCCATACCCATAGAAAGCAATCCTCATTAGTCATACCTGTTTTCCAAGATCCCCTATTCCTGGAGCACATGGAAATCCACTTCCCTGTCCCATCCTCATTCATATCTAGTTTTTTGTTCATTGTCCAGAAAATTTTCATGTTGGCCTCACATGTTAGCATATTGCATTCAGTGAAACAAGAGTCCTGTGATTAACTAGCCCCACTCTCCATAAAGGGCATTTAGGGACCATCTGCTAATTCTTAAGCAGGCCCCTTACAGACTCAACACCACCCCAATCCTTAGTAGATTATTAAAGTAGTTCTTCCAACTACCTGTAGTGTTTTCCAAGAGAGCAGTTATATTAAAATGCATTTTTCATTATTTGACACAAAGTTCCTTGACTGCAGGACTTCTCAGAGCCTTTAATACACTGATTTGTAATATAAATTCTCAGTGGATATATAATATTGGGTTGTCGGAAAAGTCATGACGTATTTTTTCTATGTTTTTCATTGCAAAAATGCGTCATGACTTTTTCAACAGCCCAATATGTAGTGCTTCCTAAGTTTATTTGACCAAGGGAATACCTTTTGAGAAATCTTGGATATAAATTAAGCTTTTTTTTCATTGAATCAAGTCAAGAAAAGAGATGGCCCCATCCTTAAAGCTGCCTTCCCATGTTTTCCATAAATCCTACAATCTGTAGATTTTCCGCCATGACCTCCTTGCCAAACCTTTCCTGGTGCTGGTTCTCTGGGCTGTTCTGTGGGGCTAGAGAGAGTCAGCCAGTACTGATAGAATTCAGTGCACATTCGCATAGTCTAATCACAGCTCTACTTTACACTGTTCATCATTACTTTTATTCAGCCCTGGGCGGCAAGACTTTAAAAAAAATTTTTTTTGAATCCCAAATTGGGCATGAAGTCTGGCAAGTATCCATGTCCATGTGAACGTACTTATGGAAGGTAATGGAAGAGAATACTAAAATAGGGCCATGGCAGAAAAGCTGGGGTGTGTGGTTGTCATGGTTCCAGATCCCCACGGAAGCCGTGCCCCACCTTTTCCAATCCGCTCCACCCCCAGCACCTTTCCTTCTCTTCTCACTGTCAGCAGTGGCATTTTCTTCACTTTCATTGGGATTAGGTCAAACTTTAAGCCCACAATTTTTTCCTTCCAGCGTCTTCTACCCATTCTCTTCTTTCTGCTGTTTCAGGAAAAGCGCTTCCTTACCCCTTTCCAAGGCTGAGCTTCTCCTCTGGGTTCCTGATACTTTTCCCTCCTGAAGCCTTTCATTTACCAGCATCCCCTTTCCTTTTGCCCCATCAGCCTCTCCTCTTCCACTTAGAGTCATTGTCTTAATCAGCTCAGGCTGTTACAAAATAGAATGGGGAACTTAAACAACAGATATTTATTTCCCACAGTCTGGAAGTTGAGAAGCCCAAGATCAAGGTGCCAGAAGATTTGGTGGCTGGTGAGAGCCCTCTACCTGGCTAGCAGGCAGCCTTCTTCTTGCTGTGTCCTCAGGTGCTGAAAGAGAGAGGGGTTTCTCTTTTGTCTCTTGTTATATGAGGACACTAATCCCATCATAAGGACTGTAACCCCATGACCTAATCACCTCCAAAAGGCCCCCGTCTCCAAATACCATTACATGGAGGGTTAGGCCTTCAACATATGAAGTAGGGAGTACAAAATTCAGTCCATAGCAAGCATGGTACATCAGCTTTCTTAAAATCAAGCTTCAAACACCAACTTTTCTGTAGAATAGTCTATGCTGGCTGCCTTCTCTTTTTCATCTCCCAGTCACTTCTCAGTCCATTGCAATCTGTCCCAGTTAAAAAACAAAAAACAAAAAACTAGATATGAATGAGGATAGGACAGTCACCAGAGCTTTCTGAATGCCAGATCCAGTTACTTGTGTTAATAACAACTATTAACTGAATTTATTGGGCAGGTCAGAGTGTTACATGCTAATACACACCATCTTGATTAATCTTCACAGCCCTCTAAAGGGTCACACAAAGGTCACAGAAAGACCCCTGGGAGGTGGGCAGAAGCGTTAGCTGCTATGATTATTGAAGGAATTGGCTTTAATTCCAGTTCTTCCACTTATTATTACCTCCCTGACATTGGATAGGTCATGTTTCCACTCTGTGCCTCAGTTTCCTCTTTTGTAAAATGGGGATGATAAGAATTACCTACCTCATAAGGATGCTGTGAGTAGCAAAAGCAGTTATCATATGTGGGTCTGGCACATAGTAGGTTCTCAAAAAACATTGATCCTCCAACCCACTTCATTTGCAATATTCCCAGTATCCCCAATGGAATGGTCCCTGTCGATGATTCAACAACATCATCACTTAAAAGAAATAAGCTTTTAACAAGCTTTTGGGACAACAAGCTTGTCCCAAAGTCATGTCCCAAGCTGACTTTCGGACATGAATTGCCTGTAATCAAGTTGTGGCTAACTAGGTTTGTGTTTTTTCATCTGGGTTCCCAAAAACATTGTTCACTTTCTTGCAACCTTAAAACGGGTGGGGTGGCTTTTTCTATAACTCAGTATTGTGATTTATTCTCACCGTTTTCTGACTTCATGTTCCTCTTCTGGTATATACTAGGAGCAATTTCTTTTAAGCTTCATGAATTCCTGAAAAAGGAGGTGTTTTTGTTTTTGTTTTTGTTTTCCTGAGTGGCTTATGGCTCATCAGTTTTGACCACAGGCACATATAGCACATATATCCTGGGACATGTGTCCGGACCCCGACCATACAATTTTCCCAAAGAAGCCAAGCCTTTCCATTATTCCAAATATTCTTAGTCTCCTCACTTGGAAGTTTCTTGAGTTTTATGACTTGTCTTCCTTTCACGGTTGTCTGCGTGTCCCCACATCTCTTCCCCAGACCTGGCCCTAGTGTCCCACCATTGGTGAGATGTCACTGCAAGTCCAAATCTGGCCAACTAAGGCATTCTGTTTGGAATGCACAATATTCTAAATTTGATTTAGTTGCTAATATTTTACATGCGCAAGTATACATAGACTGACAGACCTTGCAATGCAGTTTGCTGTGGTCCTAACTACCTCTGAGGCCCGGAAATATTGCCCCACCTCAACACTGGATCCTTCTGGTCCTCACCATTAGTCAGTTAAACTAAGGGGTTTTGAGGACGTGTTGCCTCTAGAAACACTCATGAAGGGCATTCTCTTAAGTGTCCAGAATAGGATTTAAATTTATTTTATATTTATTCAACTCTATGAATGCAGGAGCAGCTGGCACCAATGAAAACCAAGGCTTGAAGGGCTCCGGCAGGAAAGCAGGTGCCCTGTCAAGGCCCAGGAAGGCCCTTACATAATAAATGTTAGACCTACTCTTTGCTAAACTGTATGCCATGTTGTGAGGTTAGGAAGTGTAGAGGGAAGGGGCAGAAGGGAATGGAGAATTCTACAATGTTAGAAGGGACTTCATGTTTCATGGAATTCAACTCCCTGAGTTTACTTATGAGAAAGTTCACCTAACAATGTTAGGGGTGTTTTTCCTCTAAATGAACTACAGAGTTGTACCCTTATAAGCTTAAGGATCAGCCAGGGGCATGAGTGCAGCAGAACATTTGCAGCGCCCTAGCTGGCTCTGTAGATGTGCACGTACTCTGGATGCACTGGGCACATATGTGTGTAATGTTTTGTGCTGGGTGGGTGGGTGGGTGCATATGAAGGTGGGGTGTGAAGGGTGTGTCAATGGGTGTGCAGGAATTGAAGGTTGGTAAAACAGTTTAAGTGGAAAGGCTTTATTGCCTACGAAAAGGCTTTATATCCTATTTATATAAGAGCAATAAAGGAAATGTCTGAATGAATGCATTTATATATTTAGGAATCCATTATAAGTATCCTTCTTTGGCTTGGAAAAAAATCTCTCATCATGAAGGCTCATTCACCTGATGCCGTCGTCCAGAGAAAACAAAAACTAGGAGAGGCCTTTTTGGTTTTCACTGCACAGGGAGTGTGTGCTTTCGGGTTCATAGTTTTATGCAAATAAGATTCATGAGCCTGCCATAAATGATATTTTTCCTGTTGTGTTACATATTGGCAGTCTTGGAGGCTTGATCTCATTACCCTGTGGATACTGGAAACCATCTATTTGAAAACTTCTATTGTGTGGTCTCAGAAATTGCTGGCAGGCAAAACTGCCACTGGAATAGCAATTTGCATGTTCGTGTTCCGCCCTCCCGACCCAGGCTTTGAAGAGGGCCTGCTGGGGATGGCTGTTGGCTCCAGGTGGCAGGCACAGAGGGCTCCTTAGGCTGTTCTGCCACCCTCTCATCCTCCTGTTTGTGGGCTCAGGTTGGCCAGCCCAATAGTCAGTAGTTGTCCTTTTCTCAAAAGACCCTGGAGCAGCCTTAGAATGTCTTTGTCTTTCTTGTCCCTCTTAGAGATTCACCTCCATTCTCTCTTCTATTAACATTTCCCCTCCTGGCAATCCTTCTCTGACCCCACCTCCTCACACCCTCCAGGCACAGCTGGGTGCTTTCCTTTCTGTTTTCCCAGACATTCATTAGGAATGGTGCTCACTGGCTGTCCCTGTACTAGGAACTGGGCCCTCAGTCAGCAAGACTTGGACCCTGATTTCTGTGATTTATAATCTCCTAGAGGAGATGAGCTTGCAAATACACCATTATATGTGGCAAGATAAGTGCAATCCTGGAGAAACCCTGACAGAACCTAGAGGGTCCACAAGAGGAAGGGAGTTAGGAGAGGTGGGGGTGAGGCAGGACCAGGGAAATTTGCCAGAGGCAATGTAGAAGCTGAGTCTTGAAGAATAGATTGGAGTTCCCCAGGCAGAGAAGGGGGAAGTGTATTCCAAACCTAAGGAAGAGCATCATTCTTTCAGGGCATAATTACTAAGCACCTACTAGGCACCAGGCACTGTTCTAGACCTGCTTTCATTGGAGCTTACATTCTAATGGAGACAGACAATCACAATTAAATATATATATATATATATATGGAACAGCACATGCAAATGCCCTAAGGTATAAAACACTGTAATGTGTTTGGAAAACTGCAAGAGTTGTGGTTTGAGTATTCTACTCAGGGAAGGTGGGAAAATGGCAGGAAAGAATTTTCTTACTTCTCAATGCATGTACAGCTGCGGCAGCTGACAATGCATACATCCTTGTCCTACTGAAACCTAAGGCTTCAGAAAATCAAAAGATCACAGCTGCCTTCTAACTTTAGAAAACTCCCCAGCTCATTTTCCTTTAACCTAATCATGTGGTTCTCAGCCTTAGATTCAGAGAACAGAGGATAATCTTGCTTGAACTCGCCTAGAGCACCATTCTTTACAGTGAATCCAACAGCCAGCCCCACAGGCAGAAGACAACTATGACAGGGAATCTGTCTGAGTCTGGCTGTCCTATTACACCTCTGTCTCTTACTTCCTGTCTCATCGGGCATGTGGGTGTCTGGGATTTAGCACATCAGCTTCTAAGACTCCCAGGTTTCCCGGGTTCTCAAGCTCACTCTGGTCCTAACCTCTGCTCCGTTCAGGTTGTAGGAACAATTGGAAGGTTTCAAACAGCAGACTAACAGGTCAAATTTGAAGACTAGAGCTTCTGTGGTGAAGCAGAGGTAGGACTAGGGGCTGGGGGCCATGGTGTAGTTGTTAAGATTGAGCAGGTAGGTGCATGGAAGGACATTGAGAAATGACACCTGCCCAAATGAAGGCAGCTGCCACCGAGCTGGCAAGAATGTGATAGATTTGAGAGTCTTGGAAAGCCAAATCAGCAGGATCTGTGAGCATCAGGATGCAAGGACTAAGAAAAGGGAAGCATGGGAGATAAATTCTAGGTTCGGACTTGGGGAACTGAGTAGGGTGGTAATACCACTAACTGGATCAAGAGATTAAGGGGTAGTTCAGGATATGAAGGGAGAAGGGCTTAAACAAGGTTACTTTGGGACATATTAAATTTGAAGCTTCTATTGGGTATCCCATAATAATTTGGTTATGGGGAGTCAAAGGAACTAATGTTTCTGAACACTTCCACATGTCAAGCACCAGGCTGGGTTCCTGGAATATGGGTTCTCATTTAAAAACCTGAGAAGCAAATATTCCTGAGCTTATTTTACACATGGAAAAAAACAGGGATTCATGGGTTTGAGTAGTTTACCCAAGTTCACCAGCTAGAAAAGTGAGGATGAGAAACTCCAACCCAGCTTCCTGTGATTCCATAATCCTACAGTTAATCAACAAGTCTACACTAGAGATAAACCTTTGACAGTCATCAGTACAGAGGTGCTAGCCATACCACAGGGAGATTTTCTGTGTATGTGCTTTTTGCCAATTAGATGCAAAGCTCCTTGAAGTCAGGAATCAGGTCCTTTTCTCCTTTGCATACTTGGGCAGTCGTAGATAATGAATGAATGGCCTTAGAAAAACTTGAAAAGTTGCAGAAGTTTGTCTTCCCTCTCTGGTTCTTGCTTTCTTCTCACCACTGTCATCCCTCTGATATACCCTCTTCTCTGTCTGTCTCTCTTGTTCTAAGTGCCAGTATTTATTGAGTTCGTACTACATGGCATTGCTTACAGGCTTCGTTGCTCTTATGGTTCTGTATTAGTTTCCTAGGGCTGCTGTAACTATTTACCATCAACTTGGCTTAAAACAACAAAAATTTATTTTCCCACAGTGCTGGGGGCCAGTAATCCAAAATCGAGGCATCTATTCCATGCCTTTCTTTTAGCTCCTGGTGGTTGCTGGCAACCCATGGTGTTCCTTAGCTTGTAGATGCATCACTCTGCTCTCTAACTCTGTCTTCACATGGCTTTCCCATTGTGTTTCTGTGTCTCAGATCTCCCTCTCTCCTCTTTTAAGGACAGTGGTCACCGTATTTAAGGCCCAGCCTAAATCCAGGATGATCTCATCTCTTGATCCTTAATTCTACCTGCAAAGACCATTATTCCAAACAAGGTTGCATTCTGAGGTTCTGGGCGCCCATATCTTTGGAGGGCCACTTTTCAACCCACTTCATGAGTTAGGAAGGGCCCTTATAGTTTTTTCTGTTTTGCAGGTAAGAAACTGAGGCACAGAAAAGATGAGTAAGCTGCCCAAGGTCCCTATAGAGGACAGCAGAGCCAAGATGTAAACCCATGTGGTCAGTCTCCTGGGGTTTTGCTGTAACCACTTTGCTCTTCTACCTTCCACATACAAATCTGAATTTTCTACTGTATTTGAGCTTTCCTGCCTCCTTCTCCTTCCTGGCAAAAGTGCATTTAAAGGGTGATCTTCAAAAGATGATGTCCTCTTTCTGTTGTCAAAGAAAGCCCAGGAGAGTGTGTCTTCCCCAAATAGAAGGAGAGGGGAGGGTAGCCAGCCTTGATAGGAAGGAAGTGTGAGAAAGCAGGGGAGCTGGTGATGGTCCTTAAATTACACCAGGTAGACAGTCATTAGTGACGCCCACAAATCATGGCAGCCCCGCCTAGAACACTGGCAGCCACAGATGGCCTGGGCTCAGTCTGCAGGCTGCAGGGCCTAATTTGCCGTGAGGTGAGCTTGGCTCCTCACACAGAAAGTGGGAGCCTGTTCCGCTCTTACACTAAAGGAAATCATTGGCTCTCGTAAATAACTCCTCCCCCAGCCCCTAAACTCTTTTTCCTGTGATGCTACTGAGCACACACTGTATGAAGAGCTCCTGTGTAGAATGTCACACAGAGAAGCAAGCAGCTCACACATGCTCCTGGCTCCCTTCATGTGCTCCCATCCCATCAGAAGGCTGAGCAGCCTACGTGCATTTTCACTTTGTGCGCTGGTACTGCGATGCTGAACCACGCGGCAGGGCAGCTGGAAACTGAAAGCAATTCCTCTCACCATCTGAGACTCATCATTTTATTAAATCTCTACATGCCCTGGGTCTGAGCTCAGCAAGAATTTTTAAAAGCTATTCGGGGTTGAGTAGGTAATGCTAGGGGCATGGTGTGCAGAGAAAATGTGGAATTTTCTTCCCAGTTAACCTGGCTTATTCATGGCATTCTGTTTGTGGTTTGTTGGATTTTCTTTTCCCCTCCAACTTTGGAATTTTGGGTTTTGGCCATTCTAAGGATGGCAGGTATGATTACTTAGGCAAAAGGGAAACCTTTAAAAAACACTGTATGAAAATAGTGTTTATAGACTGTTATTTTCTGTGTAAGGCAGGGAGATATCCCTATGTGTACTTGCTTATATTTTCAAAAAATCTACCGAATAAACAAACAAGTCAAAATCTAATGAAAATGATATCTCTCGGGGGAGAGAAGAAATAAAATGGAGATTGAAATGGAAACTCGACTTCTCTGAATGAGCCTCATCACATGGTTTTGGCTATTGAACAATGTAAATGTTTTACATAAGAAAATAATTTAGAAAGGAATACCTCAAGCATTAAAGGCAATCTGAAACAAATGAACTTAACTGTGTGTTTAACTGGGGACTAACTAGAGAATTACTTCAAATAGGGTGACCAACCCTCCTGGTGTGACCAGGACTGTCCAAGTTTTAGCACAGATCTGGAAAAACCCCTCAGTCTGGTCACCATAACAGGTGATTATAAAACCCACTATTCCAACCGTACATCCCTGGTGAGATCTAATCTAAGGATAAATAAGAACCACAAAGAAATATTTAACTGCATTTGTAAACTTAGTGTTAGTAAGATTCAGTATTTTATTGGAGTGTTGTTATTCTGAAACCATTATAGTATATATGCAGTTTATTATAAGTATAGTGTAGTATATGGTAAGTAAATAATTGTGTTAAAATTGCTAGGAACCAAGGTTTTAAGTATATGGGGAAAAGGATGAGATCAAAAAAGTTATGTAAACCTTTTAAATACCAGTATGAACTCATGATTTAATGCACATGTCCTAGCTCTGTCCACTGAAAAGACTGGAATTAATGACAACCCAGTAGAAACAAACACCTCTAGTTCTTAGACCACAGCTTCTTAATACCAGTTCTCTACTAAAGGGCATCAAAACTCCTTAGAGAAATGGCTGATTTCAGATCTTGGCAAGAAATGTCCAATAAGAACCTATAATATCTTATTATGCCCAAAGCAAGGAAGCAATGAAAAAATAACAAAATCATATCAAAAAGGCACTTGATTAATCTTGAAGGGGCTGACACTGGTCTGAGATTGGTAATTTGAGCATCAAAAGGAATAGTGATTGCAATGGACTGAAAACATTAAATGTGTAAAAATTATGAGCTCATCTGAAGCAAGCAAACTATCAAAACAAATTTCTTTGGTTACTCCCTAGGGCAACAAATCAGTACTTTGAAAATAAAAAAGACCAGGGCCGGCTGAGTGGCGTGTTGGTTAAGAGTTGGTGTGGGACGCCAGCTCTGAGCAACAGGGCCCACATGAGGGCCAGTGATACTATGCTCTCTACAGCAAAGATGGTGAACAACAGCTCGACCTAGAGTTGGGCTGCCGTGAGTTGCCAGCGATGGCGTAGGCTGCAGTGGGGCTGGCCAGCAGCAGGCATGTGATTTCATGAGCTTTCGTGAGCTGCCGTGAGCCACCGTGAGCGGCCATCCAATGGCTGGCGAGTGACTGCCTCACTCAGGAAGAGCGCAATGATAATACCAACATGGGCCAATGAAGCAACGTCCTCTAGACTGAAGAACAAAAGGACAGCAACTTCTCTGTTCCCCTTCCCTGATTCCCCAATAAAATCTTTAAAAAAAAATGAAAAGAAAACAAAAGAGACAGATCAAGCACTTTTTCTTCCTTTTCCTGTAAAACTTCATTTCAGGGCAACCAAATAGTTGTTGAGGAAAAATTCTTCTTTACAGAAGAATTACAGCTAATAAATTCAGGAGGAATAATTAAATTATAAAATCATCATTTTTAGAATCTCTAATGAAATAATGGATCTAGAGCATAATCGTCAATGGATGTCAAAGCCATTAAGTAAGAAATTAATGGTCAAAAGAATAAGACAAGCAACAGACTGGGAGAAAATATTTGCAAAAGACATATTTGATAAAGGACTGTGATCTAAAATATACAAAGAACCTTAAAATGCAACAGTAAGAAAACGAACAACCTGATTAAAAAATAGCAACAGACCTGAACAGACTCATTACCAAAGAAGATATACAGATGGCAAATAAGCATATGAAAAGATGTTCAAAATCACATGTCATTAAGCAGTTGCAAATTAAAACAGCAAGATACCACTACACAACTATTAGAATGGCCAAAACCCGAACACTGACAGTATCAGTTGCTGGAGAAGATGTGGAGAAGTACAAAAAAAAACACCTCATTCACTGCTGTTGGGAAAGCAGAATGGTACAGTCACTTTGGAAGAGAGTTTGGCAGCTTCTTTCAAAACGAAACATACTCTTACCATGTGATCCAACAATTGTATTCCTTGGTATTTACCCAAAGGAGTTGAAAACTTATGTCCACACAAAAACCTGCAGTGACGTTTGTTGCAGCTCTATTCATAATTGCTAAAACTTGGAAGCTATCGAGATGTCTTTCAATAGGTGAATGGATGAATAAACTGGTAAATCCAGACACTAGAATAGTATTCAGTGCTAAAAAGAAATGAGCTAGCAAGTCATGAAAGTCATGAAGGAAATTTAAATGCATGTTACTAAGTGAAAGAAGCCAATCTGAAAAGGCTACATACAAGAGTGAGCCCTAATGTGAAGTATGGACTTTGGATGATTGTGATATGTCAATGTAAGTTCCTTGCTTGTAATAAATATACCTCTCTGGTGCAAGATATTGATAGTGGGGGAGACTGTATATGTGGGAGCAGGAGCTCTATGGGAAATCTATACCTTCTGCTCAATTTTGCTGCAAACCTAAATTGCTCTAAAAAATGAAGCCTATTTTTTTTTAAATTTGATGGGAAACTTTTTATTGGATGGATCAAGTTAATATCATCTGAACCCGCTGATCAACCTTTAAAAAAATGGAAACAATCTCAAACATACAGAAAAGTTGCAAGTACAGAATAAAACTTTTTTTGTTCCTTAATAGTAATTTGTCCCACATGATGCCTCATTGCCCCTAAACACTTTAATGTGCATTTCCTACAAACAAGGACATAATCCTATTAAGCTACAATAGAACCATCTGAACCAGGAAATTAACACTGATATATTACTGTCAAGAACTGAGAAGAGTCTGAGTTTTTACCCTACTCACAAGCCAACAAGTTAGCCTATCACGGTTTCATGGATGCTGGCAGAAAACATGAAACTCCTGGTCAGAGACAAAGGACTCTATCACTTATTGCACAGCAAGTGGTATGAACAACGTATTTATGTCAGCGCTTGCCTCCAGGTCCCATGGGGGCAATGTGGATAAACCCAGATTATTGCAAGTATACGTAGTATGTTGCTTAGGAAACTCAAATGTTTGATAATGGGCAGGAAGCATCCCTGCCATTTGCTTTGGAGAGAGACACTATATCTTCCTAGGCTGTTTGCTATACAAAGATTCTTGAAAAGCTAATCTGGAACAAAGGCCAGTGAGTGCCTCTGCTCACAAGATGTTCATAAATGTGAGAGACCCATGGGTAATTGTCTGCCAGTACTGTAGTATTGGTTGTAGTTCTCTTAATTTAGGTCCTCCTGAAAGAAATCATGTCTAATAGGAGCCATGAAAGTTAGCTAATGCATTTGTGGAAGGAAGTAGAGGGAACAGCAAGGATAAAGAAAAGCCCAGAGCCACGGAGCACCTAAGAAATACTAAGAGCTAAGTACAGCTGGAGGTAGGGAACAGAAGAGTGGGGAGGAAAAGGGGGCCTCAGCTGCTGTTGGAGAGGCAGGCCAATTTTGAGGGGCCTTGTAAGCCCTGAGATGCCGTTGGAACTTGATCCTGAGTCCTTGAAATGATTTAAGCCGGGGAGTGGCATGATCAAATGGGTGCTTTTAAAAAGACCGCTGGGGCTGCAGCTGCAAGCGGACTGGATTCCTCCCAAGGTTAATTTTTTTCCACTTCATTTTCTGCAATCAGGTTCAGGGAGATGGCGATGTATTGAAATTCTACCACTTGGTAGTTGGGATTGTCCTTGAAGATGAACAGATCTGGGGCCAATCTCACTGCCCCGCCCCTAATCCCATCCCCTAGCATTTTGATCAAGGTGCCCACAGTCAAAGGCAGATGTGAAGAGGGAAGAAGAAATGATTAATCCCTTATGAGTCCAGGTCAAGTCACTGAAGATCAAATCTCCAAAGGATGAGCCAGCTTTTCAAATAAATTTGCTTTGTTTACCAATGTACCTGTTTCTTTTCATTGTTCAGTAATTATTTTGGATGAAATTATTCCTAGCACATTTAAAATATTTTCATGAAATATTAGTTGATGAGTTTGAAGTTTTACTTTGGTTCGGGTTTAACTTAGTTTTAGGTTAGTCTAGCTGTATCTCTGTAACCAAAGCTCAGTATATTCCAGATATGTTCCTATATTCTGGGCCAATGACTTTGGGGAATGAGAATTTCATTGGTATTTCCAATTAGATAACGTGTATTCTGTTTTTTGGGGTTTTTTTTAGCTGAGCCATTCTGCTACCTGTTGGCAGCTCAGTGGCAGCTCAGCTCGGGCCGGGACTTGAACTGCTGTTGCTCAGAGCTCACACTCTTGAGCGAGCTCTTAACCAACTGAGCCACTTGGCCAGCCCTTAGATTACGTGTATTTTGGATGACAAGGATTTTTATGAATGGTAGAGCAGGTTTCTCTACTCCAGTACATCTTATTTCAGTTCATTGCCTTTTGTATCTCTCGCTCTTTTTTTTTAATTTTATTAAATTTATTGGGGTGACATTGGGCGGTAAAATTATATAGGTTTCAAGTGTACCATTTTATAATATGTCATCTATCTATTGCATTCACCATATAGCTCTTAATTCACAGATTTGTAAATCAGCTAAGTCAGCATATTTTGCCTGTATTTCAAGCACTTGAGAAGGAATTAGTGTCTGAAATATGAGTTACTTGAAACTCAGTTGAACTGGATTGACAAATCGGTGGCAAACAGCTTGGGTGAACCAGATGGGACACACCTAAAGCTTAATCTAAACTACAATCTTAACAGAACGCAGACAATCCTTAAATTTGAAGCCATTTCACATATTATAATTTGCTATTAAATTTTAAAAATCAATTACATTTGTTTTTATTTTGGTCCCTACACTATAGTCAATGGAGTTAATCATTCTTCTTACTTCAGAAAATATTGTTGTCTTTGACACAAACAAGGTTGTTCTCATGTGTTGTTTTATTTTATTTTATATAGCCCTCCTTCATCTCCAGTAACACTCCCATTCCCTGCATCCATGGGGACTCATTCTCATATGTTTTCTCTATGTCTTTAAAAAACAGGTATCCTCAGTAGTGATTTGCATATTGGTTTTTAATTTACACAATACAATGGTGCTATAAACCTTCGCTTCCTCTTACTCTATGTTGTAAAGGTCTATCCATACTGATGTTTGTACATTTAGTTCATTGCATCCAGCTGCTGCTTTGTATTCCATAGGATGCATCCAGTCCATGTTACTAACCATGCCCTAGTGATGGACCTCTTGGTTGTCTCCAGCTCTCCTCTATAAACGACTTTCTGATGCACATCCTTATACATGTGCCCTCACAGAAGGATGAGATAATTTTCCTTGGGTTTTCCCCCCAGGAGGCATATTGCTCCATCATACGGCATATACCTGTGCAATGTCCCTACATACTGCCAGCTTGCTCTCCTGAGCGGCTAACTAGTTTACACAGCCCCCAGAAGCAGGGCTGGGATTAAGGTGAGGAGAGTGAAGCAAGTATTAAAGGAGTGCTGAAAAACGTAGTCATTAAAATAATATTTTAATGCCATAGTTTTAAAAATCAAAATTAATGCAAAAAAAATCCTTGATGATCAAAAGATCAAAATTTAAAAATAAAGACAACATCTAACCCTATACTTGCATGACTCTCAGATCCCCCTTCAGAAATGAGGAGCTTAGTCCTCCAGCTTCTGGGAATAGTGCTGGAATAGGTCCTCAGCCATCAACCCCCTTTAGGAATGCGCTCAGCTAAAAAAACTACCAGTGACCCAGTGGTCAGTGGTCTAATTGAGAGGATATAAATGACTGGTCTCGTTACCTGCATTCTGAATCAACTCTCAGGGGTCACTCTAACTTCAGTGTTCCCTGTGAGGCTGGCTGAGGCTTTCTTTGGGACAGCAATGCAGCTCATGTCTCCGGCTTCCTCCCCACTCACTTTCACAGATGTTGGTCTCACCAGCACTTTCTAATAAATGTCTCGCATGTTAACCTGAAGCTGAGAGTCTGTTGCCCAGAGGTTCCAATTGTATTACTTGTCAATATTTGGTATTATCTCCCTGTATAGTGTTTACCATCATGCTGTACATAAAGTAGAATTTCAGAGTTTTCTAAATTTGCATTGCTTTAATTATTAGTGAATTTGAACATCTCTTTATAAGTCTTTTAGTCATTAGGACTTTCCCTTCCATTAATTGCCTGTCCATATGCTTTGCCCATTTACCACTTATACTACAAATTTTATAATATAGAATTGTTGATGAATTGATAATTTAGTGAGCTGGCCATTCAGCAGTTTCACTTTAGCAATTTGGCTTTTAGCAAATCAGCTTTCAGTGGATTCCATAAAAACTTTTTGGCTAATTGAAAATCTTGGTTATTTGGCAGATTGAATTTTGTTGAATTGGCTTTAAGTAGATTGGTTTTTGGTAAGTTGGCCTGTGACAGGACTTCTACACTGCTGACCCTCCCTAACAACCTTCCTGGAGAACTTGCCATGAGGTCTGTGGACCTCTCCAATGACGGGAAGAATATACACAGAAGACTCCTGCCTCTTATAATCAAAATCCCCTATCGTCCTACTGTTCTTCCTCCTTTCCCCCTTTCTATTCATATCTGATCACTACTCTTCTGCTCAATACCCTTCAGTAGTTTCCCTCTCCTCTATTATAGCACAAGATGCCCTTTGCCATGTGACCTTGTCCATCTATTTTTGCTGCCCACCCCTTGCCAGCAATAACATGTTAAAAATTACCTACATTCACTGTCTACCGTTCCTCAAACCCAACGTTTTTCCCAGCACAGAGTAAATGCTTGAAAGGGTTGACTAGAACTTTTGTCTCTGCTTATTGCCTCATATCCTCTCCTCAACCTATTCTTGATGGATTCCATTCCCAATGCCCATTGAGATTGCTTTTGTGAAATCCCAATGGCCTCCATGCAGTAACGTTCAGTTGTCACTGCTCTTAGCTTATCTAACCCTTCAGCAGTACACGTTCAGCACAACTGCTTGCTTCTCTTGAAATAGTCTCAGCTCTTGGCCTCTGTGATATCACACTCTCTGTTTTTCCATTGAATTCCCTGACTCTTCTTCCTTTTTGTGGGTGTCTTCTTTTCCACTAAATATCTAAACATAGGAGCTCTCCAGGGTTTGAAGCTGGGCCCCTTCTCCTTCTCCATCTATTAAGACCATGGTATTCCATAAGACCTCCTAGGGAAAGACCTCACCATGGTCTTAATACTATCTTTATACATTATTCACTTGCTCCTCAAGCCAAGCTCATTCTTGTATTTGAGATTGTACATTAGCTATTTCCCCAGCGTGGCATACCTTTGGCCCCTCTGCCCTTCCCCATCTTTGCGGTCTGGCTCCTTCATGTCATTTAGATATGATTTTAAATGTTATCTCCTCAGAGAGATCTTCTCTGACTATTCAATTTAAAGTAGCTGCTCAGTCACTCTTTAACCCATCACACCATTTTAAGTTTCTGCACAGTACTTAGGATTTTCTGGGGGTTTTTGTTATTTATTTCTTTACTTTCTGTCTACCACAGAGGGGAATATAAATCCCTATGTCAGTACAGACTTCATCTGTCTTGTTAGGCAATCAATCAGTAAATAAATAAATATATTTTAAACCACTTTGACATATATAGTTTGATGTTTTGGACCTGCCACATAAGTTAAGCTATATACAACTATAGGGAAGAGATCCAAGATGGTGGAGTAGATCAACACTGTGCCTGCTTCCTCCCATAAACAAATTAAAATTGCAACTAAATTACAGAAAAATCAATCTGGAGAACCACCTGCAATCTGGCTGAACAGAAGTTTTTTTTGTTTGTTTGTTTTTTGTTTTTGGGGGGTTTTATATAGCATTTATTGGCATTTGCTGTGCATGGTAGTATGCTTTTGTGATTTGCAGGCACTTTACTTCTAGAAGCAATGGTTGGCCTTGATCAGTACGTGCTGATGTTGCGATTGGATCGTGCCTGTTGGCTAACATTAAGACCCGCTGCCATTAGAACTGCAGAACATTCCTGACTACTTCCACATAGTGGCTATCCGGGGGTGGCTTCCTCTGACTCCCAGGTTGCAGGAACTTCTTAATTGTAGGGATGTTGCTGATTCTTGTTTTAAATGCCTTTAGCAGAGGGAAGTCAGAAAGAACAGAAGCATCGATTTCTTCGGTCATTAAAATAGCTTCTAACCGTTGTATGTCTGCCCAACTGAATTTGTTTCCAACGAGAAAATCACCTCCATGCGGTTTCAAAATCTTTTCAAAGACGGGGAAGTAATGGGTTTTTGCTTTCGCTATGGCTAAAGCAAAGCCCTCCTCTTTTTCTCGTGGAGGTTTGAACACAGCTTGGATGATGATCATCATGAGGTTCCTGAGTGCCATCAGTATACATGTTGATCCTGGCGGTCTCGTTCAGGTCCCTCCCATACAAGTTGTACTTGGCAGCAAGGTAGCTGAGGATGGCTTTAGTCTGTGTCAGCCTCATTCCATCAATTTCAACCAGGGGCACCTGGTTAAAAAGCAGGCGTCCATCTGTCATTAACTTCTCATATTGCTCTCTTGTTTCAATAAATTCTTCTTCAAACTCCACTCCAGCTGCAGCCAGCAACCAGCGGATCTACTCCATCCTGCCCCTACCATAAAAGTAGCAGAGCTTGGGTTTGGCTGTCATGACTTCTGGCTCAGGGTTTTCTTATCTCTTCCTTGCTCTTGTCTCCTGTGATGTGTGGGGCCAGAAGTTTTATAACTAAGGATATTAAAAAGAAACCATGACAAGACTTGTAGGAGGGGCAGAGACATAAAACTGTCTAACCCCAAACCTCCATGTGCCAGTTGAGAACTGGGAGTGATATCTCAGCTGCAGAGGTTCCCCCCAGAGGCGCGAGGGACCACAGCCCCACACTGGCCTCCTCAACCCAGAGTACTGGTGCTCGGAAAGGAGCCCCCACAACATCTGCCTGTGAATAACAGTGGGGATTCTGACCATCTGGGTGGGACAAAAAGCGGTAGGAAACCCAGGCGTACTCTTAAAGGGCCTGTGCACAGACTCTCACTCCCAGGTACTCACCTTGGGCCCCAGTGGAGGGGCAGTAACTTGGAGAGTATTGGAAACATGGTGGGGAGTGTGGGGCAGATTGAGTTGTGTTGCTTTGGGTTGAGGGCTGGAGGACAGTCACCATTTCTGTGTGAGGAGAATACTAAAAGCAGCAAGAGAAAGGCAACTAGTGACTTATAAGGCAACTCCCATAAGATTGTCAGTTGATTTTTCAACAGAAACTTTGCAGGTCAGAAGGGATTCACACAAAATATTCAATGTGATAACAAGCAAGGACCTACAACCAATATTACTCTAACAAGCAAGGCTATCATTTAGAATTGAAAAGATAAAGAGCTTCCCAGACAAGAAACAGCTAAAAGAGTACATTATCACCAAACCAGTATCACAAGGAATGTTAGAGGGTCTTCTTTAATATGAAAAAAAAAGATTAAATTTATGAACAATAAAATGGCAATAGCAACATATCTATCAACAATTACTTCAATGTAAATGATTGAATTTTCCACTCAAAAGACATAGGAGGTCTGAATGGATAAACACGACCCTTACATATGCTGCCTACAAGAGACTTCAGATTGAAAGACACACACAGACAGAAAGTAAAGAGATGGAAAAAGATATTTCACAAAAATGAAAAAAAAATAAATAAAGCTTGGGTAGCAATACTTACACCAGACAAAATAGAATTTAAATCAAAGGCTACAAGAAGAGACAACGAAGGACCCAGCAATCCCACTTCAGAGTATTTATCCAAAGAAACCCAAAACACTACTTTGAGGGGATGTGTGCATCCATACGTTCATTGCAGCATTGTTTACAATGGCCAAGATGAGACAGCTGGCTGTCCGTTGAGGGAGGAATGAATAAAAGAGGAGATGGTACATATATATGACGGAATATTGCTGGGCCATGGAAGGAAATGGGTATTTGCCATCAGTGGCAGCATGGATGGATGTACCAGAAGAATATTTCACTGAGTGGAGTTAAGTCAGACACAGAAAAACAGAAGCAATGTGATTTCGCTTACATATGGAATTTAAAGAACAAAAGAAACAAACAAAATGGGATGCAGAGAACATATTGATGGTTTGTTAGTTAATTTAGTTCTTTTCCTTGAGTTTGAGGTAGACTTCAGCCATTAACTCAGAGCTGAGGCTTGATCTCCTCCCCAGGCAGCCTTCAGCTTCCTTCCCTTCAGCTCTTATTACTCCTTTTTCAAAAGGTCCTCTGCACTGCAATTATTTTTTTGTATGTATGCATATTACATCATAATTATTTTTATGTATGTGTCCCTCCCTGCACTGTTAACTCCACCAAGGGCAGGGGTCCTATCTTTTCATCTTTGTATAACTAGCAAACTCAAATCAATGCTTTGCCCTCAATATGCATTCAGTAATCATTTGCTGGATGAATGAACTAATGATCCACAGAATACATTCCATTTAGTGCCAAGGAAATGGTCACCATGGAATGGAGACATGAGATGTGTCCTGCCTCAGTGCCTTGTAATCAAAGTAAGGCAATCAACAGACAAAACTGGGATCAGAGATGGCCCGAGGTGACAGAAAATGGTAAACATTGGTAGCAGTTTTCTTAATTTCCCCATTAAGTAGGGTGGCAGGTTTTTTATTTTCTGTTTTTTTAATCCATCATCTAACCTCATTTAGCTAATTTAATCTTTTCCATCTTTGGGTTGCCTAACTGTGGATCTTGGCTATGATTGTCTTTATTAGCTTGGTAATGACTTTGTCGCGTGTAGGGGTCATTAATTGCTTGATAATTTGACAAACAGATGCAAAATATTCCCCTTAATTCAAAATTTGATCTAAAAATTAATTATATTATCTTTTTTTTGCTTCAGGGTTTATTTGTTTTCACATGAAAGGTGTTCTTTATTTTAAATTAAGTGATTATTATAACCATCTTCTGAAAATTTAAGAAGGGCACTTGCTCTTTTAATCTAGGTAATTATATCTGTGGTTTTGAATTAGCTTTTGTTTTTGGATGTGCTGGTTGCCTTCAGCATTTTGCTGCCTCTGTGTCTTTTGTGTCTACTCACAGTTTGTCATGATGTCCATGCCATTTAGCTTTTAATTCCCTCCAGAACTATCAAGCCAGACATTTAAAAAAATTTATCACATGCTTCTGCTTTTAGGAAAGTGCTCATTCTGTGGCTTTTTTGAAGTTATTCTTTTTTTTTTTTCCTTTTTTACATTGATGTCTACACTCCCCTGAAGGAAGTTATTTCTCTTGGCTTCACTCATTCCTGGTACTTTAGTGGCCCACTCTGATTAAAGAAGGTTAGAATTTCAATATCCAGTCCTAGAAAAAGAATGGAGAGAATACAAGACAGGTCATCAGGCTACTGAAAGTTTTGGCCTCAAACCTGTAAGTTTCTGATCTGCTGTCAGAGGCCCTGGAAACAGGCATGTCCTTCCCATCATGATACTTTTGGCTAGTCTTGTGAGTAAGGAGCATATGACTCCTTGAAGAGTATAGATCAGGAAATTTGATGAAATTTTTCTAATGTTTAAAACCAGCAACCCACAAAGCAGAAAGGAAGAGAGGAAGAGAGATGACTAGCAAACTGCAAATAATCATGTTTATTCAATGAGAAGAAAAATGTGAATGACAACCATAACAGTTCATCTTATTCATCATGTTCTTTACATTGATTAGAATTGAAAATAAAGAGCAGCTGGATTTTGCATATCAGTTGGAAGGTTGGGCTGCTGCAGATCTTAAATTCTTGTTCTCAGTGATAATAGAATCACAGAATCTTCATGCTGAGATAAACCACGGCAGTTAGTCATTTAGGCCAATGGTCATCAAACTGGGATCTCATGGAGGGAAATGCTTCAGGGACCCCACAAATGTTTGATTTGAATTTTATTTTAAAAATATTTGTAAACATTTAAAAAACCTGAGGCTTTAAAAAAAGTACACATACAAGTACATCCAAATGTGCAATATATCAAATTTAATACATTGGACACCATCGAAGCAATAACGTGTGCTGTAAATTAGCACAATAATCAGAACTGAAACAATAAGAATAGTAACCATTTATTATGTGCTTATTATGCATTAGGAATAATCTTAAATAATTGATGAATAATCAATTGACTAATTACTATTTGCGAATAGTCAAATAAATATTGGACATTTTATAATTTAATCATAAGTCATTTAATATTATTGTCTCTTGTGTTTTTATGATAATTAAATGAAAAGAGAAACATGAACTATTGAGTATAGTACTTGCACATAGTAAGTATTCAATGTATATTAACTATTATTAATTTTCACAAACATTTTTGTGGGGGCAGTATGTTTAGTTTTGTTATATTATCTGTAATCTTTAAAATATTTCAATGTAATGTGTATTAACTTTAATCTCTAGCCTGGGAGTTAGCTAACATTTGTAGTTCCCTAAATGAAAATATGCATCCTGAGGGTTATTTAGCATTTTAAAAACTCTAATGCAGAACTCAAACTCTACTGTCATTATTTCTGATCAACACAAGATGGTTTTCTAATTAGCAGAATGAATGTTAGAAATGACGTTTCATCAAAGAAATGAATAGTGTTCAAGAATGAATTGACTCGACATATTAAATAGGCACTACTGCCCTATTGAATGAAGAGGAAATAAGAACTTGCTAGCTCAATAGCCTACCCACTTCAAATGGTAACCTGTGCTTATGATTCTGATTTCTTCTGGTTGTAGCCTTTAATGGAGGATTATGTCACCTGATTGACTAGAAGGTTAGCTGAGTCCTGCTGCCAGAATATTGCTGCCCCTGCCTGAAGGGAGGCTTTCATGCGAAGTGCTTTCAAAGTGTCTAAAAGGGCAGAGTTGGCACTTCCCTGAGCTTAAATAAGATTGAATGTCTATTTATTATAATAATTGCTTGTATATATGGCAGAACTTGATCATTGTAACATGCTTCCTGTATCCAGGATGCTGTAGGAGAGACTTACTTCTACATATAAGAGGTTACCTCTATCTTCTCAAAAGAGTTTAGTGATTGTAAACAACCATATTAGCTTGGTCAGTTCACGTTGATCCTCATTTGTAAAACTAAGGCTGAAAGAGCTTAAGAACCTTGCTCAGGGTTAATTTACTGGTTAGTGGTAGTGCTGAGCTACTTCATGGTCAAAGCTTATGCTCCTAACTAACGTATTCTGTCTTTCTGAAGGAGAATGTGTTGAGTGAGCAACTGCCATGTGATGATCATATCATGTCATAGATTGTTTGAGCAGTTTCTGTAAGCTTTGGGTGCTTCTAGTCTGACTTCTGTATTTTGATAAGGCAGGCATGTGGTTGCCAACTAGTGTTAATGATTCAGACTTCAAACAAAATGTCCTGATCTCCTCTCCAACTTCTGAATTAGTCCAACTGAAAAGTATCCAGAGATATCAAAGAAGACAGTGAAAACACTGTGCCATCTACAATACTGTGTACCAAAAACAAAATAAAAATATAATTTGGGTTTTGAGGCTGACATAAAATGGTATCTGTCATTCATAACATCAGATACCAATCTTTTATCTTCGATGAACAGACTCCTTGTTCTCATGGACGACTTTATAACAAGTAGATATTACATCTGAAATGATAAAATAATAGCATATGACTGGATTCAAATCCAAGTGTTAATTATTCCAGCTCTGCGAGATTCAGTAAATAATTTAACCTCTCTGAGCTTTGGTTAAGTAATGTGTAAAAGGGATACTACTATAAAATTGGAAAGATTCCTATGAGGATTAAATAAACCAAAACTTGTGAAGCATCTAGCACAGTGCTGGCACATGGCTTCAAAACATGGAAGCCATGGGGCCAGCCGAGTAGCTCAGTTGGTTAAGTGCCGAAGCTCTGAGGAACAGGGTCGCCGGTTTGATTCCCACATGGGCCAGTGAGCTGTGACCTAGCTGAGCTGCTGCTGAGCTGCCAACAGGTGGCAGGGTGGCTCAGCTGGTGAGAGCACGTGCTCCTAACAACAAGGCTGCCGGTTCGACTCCTGCATGGATGGTGGGCTACGCCTACCCGCAACTAAGACTGAACATGGCACCTTGAGCTGAGTGGCCGCGAGCTGCCAACAGGCAGCCAGATGGCGACTGGACTTGGAGTTGAGCTAGCTGCGCCCTCCACAACTAAGACTGAAGGACAACAACTTGGCTGAAGGACAACAACTTGGCTGGTCCCCTTCCCCAATTCCTTAACACTGTTCCCCTCCCCAATTCCCCAATAAAATCTTAAAAGAAAAAAAAAATGGAGCCATGATTTTTTATTATTCTTATCATCACTATTATTTAATCCCGTGTCCCATGTGCCATGTAAAGCAAAAATATCGCCTCCACCATTCTTGACCTATCATAACTGAGCTTCCTTGAATGCTTCCAGTGATAGGAAGATCACTACTTCCTACTCCATTGAGTCTATATCTGTTCCTAGGAAGTTGCCACCTGCTAGTTCTAGTTCTGCTGCCTGAAGCAGAAGTCTACCTCTTAGATCCACAAAGCAACCCTTTAGCTGTTTAAAATGATATCTTCACGGGAGATGAAAGGGTGAGCCAAAGAGAACAACCTGAGTTTTGCTTGTCCTGTCTGATTACATAAAGTAGGTTACATAAAACTTTCCTGGGACATAAACCAGTTTCCGATCTAGCCAAGTTGAGTGATTATAGACTAATAACCAGAGTCCTCAAAATATGCATACTACAGGCAAGGTGGTGAGAGGCTTTCTGGAGAGGGCAATTTGAAAAGCCAGGGAAATCTTTCTTTAGAATTTGGAGGCTGTTTATCCTCAGGAGCCAAAAATAAATGCAAATTCCCTGGAATAATTAACATTCTACTAATTACTGCTATATATCGTGATCTTTTATGGGCTACGCACACATATTCCCATTACTCCCATTTCAGATGAAGAAGTGAGGCTTAGAGAGGTGAAGTCATTTGCACAAAGACCTACACATAGAGGTAAAACTGGGCTTCTGGCTTAGCCCTGCTGAGTCCGAAGTCCACATTCTTATCTCCTTAGCAATAATGAGTCACTTGAAGAATCTTAGTGATGTTTCCGGGTAGCAAATTTCAGCATGAGAGTGGAAAGCTGCCTCAGAGTTGTTACTTTCCAAATACGCCAAATATGAACATTTTGGCCACTAAATTTATCAGACCTGAAGTTCTAATTGAAATTTCTGTATTTTAAAATGTGGTAAAGAAATTTGTAAAAATATCATTTCTTCCTCAGAGACTCCAAAATCAAATTTCCATGTGGGATAAAAAAATGATGTGATGTGATATATAGAATATTTTTATAATTCCTGAGTTGGCACCCAGGTAAAAATTTGTTCAAACTATCGCTCGGTGCCTGAAACTTCTGTGGTGGTTGTCAGCTAACACATTTGCCTTCCTGAATATTTACCTTTAAGGCATAAAAGAAATAAAATTATTGGGAACCCTGAATATTTGTAATATTCCAATAATTTTTATTTTCAGAAGGAAATGCAGCAGAACATAGTGGTTTATAAAACGAGGGATTTGGATCAAACAGCTTTAAAGGTCCCTGATATGGAAAAGAATTAAGTTGGGCCCTCTACCTCACACCACATACAAAAGTTAACTTGAAGTGGATTAACCACCTAAATATGAGACGCAAAATTGTAAAACCCTTAGAGGAAAACACAGGAATAAATCTTTATGACCTTGGACTTGGCAATAGTTTTTAAAATATAACACCAAAAGTACAAGCAACAACAACAAAATAGATAAATTTGGCCTCATTAAAATTAACAACTTTTTTGCAAAAAGGAACATTATCAAGAAAGTTGAAAGACACCTACAGAATGGGAGAAAGTATTTAAAAATCATATATCTGATAAAAAGTTTAGTATACAGAGTGTATAAAGACCTATTAGAAGTCAACAACAAATAAACAAACAATCCAATTCAAGAATGGGCAAAAAACTTGGGCAGCCATTTCTCTAAAGAATATATACATTTGGCCAATGAGCCCATGAAAAGATGCTCAATGTGATTAGTCATTAGGGGAATGCAGATCAAAACCACGAGATACCACTTTATACCTACTAGAATGGCTATAATAATAATAATTTTTAAAGATGCTACTGAGAATGTGGAGAAACTGGAACACTTGTACATTGCTGGTAGAAATGTAAAACGGTTCTGAAATTCTATGACTGTAACCAAAGTAATAAAGCCATGAATAGGCTGTGAAATGAAGATGGGAAATGCAAAGAATGAGGGTTATTACATAAGCAATAGCACAACTCTAAAACAGCCAGGGAACCTCCTGGCCTAGATCATGAACTTTCAGCAGTGGGAAATCTGTTCGCGTCAAGGCCCTAATGCTTACATTCATACTGGAACAGTTTGGCTAATGTTTTCAGGCAAGAAGTAGAGTCTTTAAGTCTATAATAGCCTGTAAGTCACATGCAATAGAGAAACTTAAAAATAACCCACCATCTTTTATGTCTGCCTATCTCGTTAGGCATGGCATGGAAAACAACATGCTGTATTCAAGGCATCAAAGACATATCATCAAAAGTGTGTAAATGATCTAAGGTTCATTATTATTTTTTTTTGAGGCTATTCATGGTGTTAGAAGGGTAAGCATTTATTGTTTGTGATGGGCCCTCAGGGCAGATGCCACGGTCCTGACACTTTAGCATGCTTGTTACTGCTTTTTTGTATCCTAAATTTTTCAAGAAGGCGGAAGTGGAGGTTTGGAAGCTAATAATAGTGTCATCTCATTGGCAGGAGATGGAAGGAAGTCTGCCCTTGGAAAAACCGTAACACCGGGTGCCTTGAGGCATCCGCAAGGGAAATAGGGAGAGAAACGGGACAGGAAGGACCACAGTGTCAGTACTACAGGAAAGCAGAGACAATGAAAGCATGTGAGCCCCAAACGCAGCAGGAGATTAAAAAAAGAGAGAGACTGAAAAAAGTGTGAGAACTAAAGGCAGGAGGATCAGAACCAGAACCTGTTTGTCGTCAGAGAGAGTAGGCCGGTCAAAAACTAGCCAGGCTATTGAGCAGCATTCATTCATATCACTTAACGTGGTAGCTTCCCCTCTGGGGATCCGTGTTAAGGAAATGATCCTATTGAGAATACGTCTTTTATCGGAGACACCTAACTTCAGCAATGTGGGGAGCAATAATTAATTGAAATATCAACCACATCCTTGACCAAATATCCATTAGAAAGGATGTGGTCATAGAGTTCATAACAACATGGGAAATTCTTATTATAATTGTGCAACGGTGTATTTCTTATTTTTATGAAAGTGAAACATGTTAATTAGGGAGAATACAAATAACATCAAAAATAAAATAATGTATAATCCCACATCTAGAAGTAACCATAGCTGTATTTTGGTTGAATTCTTCCTCTTTTTAATGTAATTATGCCTATACATGCATATTTATAAAAATGGGTTTCATATATATGTACCATTTCAATTAGTTTAACTTAACTAAAATAGGTGAAACAAGTTACAAAATTATATATATATATATATATATATATATATATATATATGAATATATATATATATATCGGGGGGTACCAAAAAAAATGTGTACACATGACTTATATTTATCTTTTGTTATCAGTATATATTGAGTATTACAATTTAAAAATTTTAATAGTTTTATATATATATATATATATATATATATATATATATATATATATATATATCGGGGGGTACCAAAAAAAATGTGTACACATGACTTATATTTATCTTTTGTTATCAGTATATATTGAGTATTACAATTTAAAAATTTTAATAGTTTTTTCCTTTCTTAAAATATGTATATGTTTTTTTGAGATATATATGTATATATCATCATCATCATCATCATCATCAGATTAAGTATGTAAAACAAAGTAGAAATATAGAAAACATACTATAAAGAAATACACCATTGTGAGTATCTTCGTGTGTGGGTTGGGGAGAGTTCTCCCCATTCCTATTCCTCAGTAATTTTGATGTTTGTCTGCTTCCTTAATAGAATTGCTTCCAGGTTCTCTAAGGTTGGAAATGGTGGGAGTATTGGGAAAGAGATTTGGGACGGGATGGATGGCTGACTCCCATCCTGAGATTCTCCATTTGATGCCAAACGGCAGGATGAAGGCTTGATGTTATTACAGGAACTGGCAGGCTTCCTTACACCCAATGGCTGCCGTGGGATCCAAGCAGGAGGGCATGTCTGCGGGGGTCCTCAGGCTGCAGATTAGGAAACGATGCCTTGTAAACCTGGATTGTGCTCTTGTCGGTCAAGTTTCCTGATTATCTCAAGACCTTACTGAAGCCTCATTTTAATATCCTAGCCACCCTCCACCCACTTCTGGCTCCAACTCCTCCATTTGTCCACGTCACACACACACACACACACACACACACACACACACACACACACACACACAGAGTGCTCCCTCCACTGGCCCATTGGCAACTCTGAAGATCTGGATTTGCTTTTATTTAGAAAGAAACTGGTTTCTTTAAACGGTGTGTATTACTTTCACAGTGAGAAAAATAGTAAACTTTTGCTTAATGGATAAATAAACCTGGTGGGGGATATTTCTTAGGCTCACGCTAAGGATTCCACTAATGCTGTCGAGAGTTTACACTATCTAGAAAGTACTGCACCCCCTCTCAGGCTTCATGCTGACCTTGGGTCCCTACAGCTCTCACAAACGGGTCATGACCAAGATCCAGGTCAGTCAGACGTGCAGTGGCAGCCTGACCACTCAGCTCTGTTATTTGGCTGAATTCTGTCTCCTTTGCTACCGAGTCCATCCAGAGAGAGCAGACAGGCCCAAAAGGTTATTTTATTGGGGAAGACTTCGCCCTCTTCCCCGACACCAGAAGGAATGTATTTGAGGATTATTGTTATTCTGCTCCTTGACCTTATGTCCTTCAGTCTCAATAATCCCAGTTCTTTCAACCCTTTTTTTTTTGTAAGCCTCATTGTTTCCAACCCTTTAATATCCTCACAATTCTACTCAGAACCGCTCCCAGTCCTCCTCATCTCTCTTTAATTACAGGGCTCACACATAATATTCTAGGCAGCACTTGAGCAGCGCTGAGTAAAATGGAAAGCTTATCTCAAGATTTCTACATGCTGGGGTTTAGGCAGCCTGGCCAGGGTCACGCAACACTGTCTTTTTAAGCAACTGCTTAAAAATGTCTCGTGAACAGTTTATTATCTGCTAGGAGCAGAAGGCTGCAGAGGTGAGCATGGTGCAGGGGCCCCTCGGGGTGGCACATCATGACGGGCCATGCTGGTAGCCAGCACCTGTAAGTACAGAGGAGAGCACATGTGGCAGAGTTTGGCTCTGAGGGCCTGGGTCCCTTT
Organism: Hipposideros armiger; assembly: GCF_001890085.2. Classification (NCBI taxonomy): domain Eukaryota; kingdom Metazoa; phylum Chordata; class Mammalia; order Chiroptera; family Hipposideridae; genus Hipposideros; species Hipposideros armiger. Next base: position 915,775 of record NW_017731403.1, read on the forward strand.
CTGAGGACATTTACCTCTTTAGAAGCATCCTTGCCCACCAAAGAGACTGTCCCATGACTTTTCCGAATAAGAATCTACTGTCATCATTTATACTTTGCCTAAAACTCTGTCAAATGTGTTTCATTCCGGAATTTGCATTTTAAACCCTTTTACTTCTAATTGTGGAATGAAAGACTTTATTCACTATTGAGAGAATCTCAAACAGTAGCAAATGTATAGGAAATCCATTTATTTAGCTATCGTCTATCTATTATATTTATCTATCTGTCATCTATCTATCCACGCATCCTCCTGTCTTGTTCTTGCCTCTGAGCTTATTGGCCAGGCTGCCACTGATAGTTAACCCTTTTTTGTCAGGCTGCTGGAATATCTAGGGGCACTGAGGCAGGAAGGCTACAGAGAGAAGTGGCTATCTCTTTCCCTCCTTCCTGCCTTCCCTCTCTCCATTCCTCCCTTCCTTTTATTCACTCAACAAAAATCTGTTGACTACCTACTGTGCTCCTTCTAGTCTCTCAAACAGGTTCTGGGATTAAAATAATGAAAAAGAAATACAGCCTCTACCTCTAACGCCTCATAATTTGGTGTGAGGAGCCAGACACCTGAAGAAAAGTGTAATAAAGTATTGAGACACTGCCCTGGATATTATGTGACAAAAGGAAGCATTCTACTTGGCAGTGGAAAGGACCTCTGAAAAGGCTTCTTGTGGGAACTGAAGCTTTTTCTATACAATTAACCCACTTCCCTTCCTTACCATCCTTCTTTCCCGAACCTCCCAAGATGCAAGGGAGACAGGATATTTTTCTTCCTACTGAGCCACCTTCTAGTGGTATTCTTGCTTTCCTGTCCCCTCCAGAGCAGCAAAGTCACAATTCTGTAGACCAGAGGTTTTTATTTTAATTTCCTCCAGATACAGAACAGTGGAAGCCCTCGAGTATATGAAAGATTATGAATATATGTGTGTGTGTGTGTGTGTGTGTGTGTGTTGTTTGAGTGTTGTATATGGGACAAAGTATTAATAGAAGTCACATTCCTTGTGACATATATGGTGGGAGAATTGGGGAACCCTGGCCAGTGGAAACTAGTATCTCTAATTTTTCTATGCAGTACAGTAGCAAGCAGAAATCAAAAACATCTTTATTTACTCATCTTATGCTTTTCCATTTTTTTACTTTTCATAGGAATTTCTTATTTTAATATTTATGTAAACTATTTCCTCTCTACATCTCTACTCCTACCACTTCTGGCACAAGATGTGTGGATTTTTCCACACCAAGCAATTCTCCAGTTCTCAGTGGACACCAACTGGGTGTCCTGTATTCAACTCAGTTCTAACACCACCTGTCCACAGGTGGAAGGCTCAGTCCCACAAGGCTGCCCAGCCCCATCTAAGATGCTAATTACTAGTCAAGATTGTCACCTGTGCCTTTCTTTTTTTCTATTCCCTTGTTTTATTTTATTTTTTTAATTATATTTTTTTCAGTTACAGTTGACATTCGATATTATTTTATATTAGCTTCAGGTGTACAGCATAATGGTTAGACATTTATATAATTTATGCAGTGACCCATCTGATTAGTCTAATACCCACTTGCCACTATCTATACTTGTTGCAACATTATTAATTATATTCTCTATGCTGTACTTTACATCCCCAGGACTATTTTGTAACTACCAATTTGTATTGCCTGGCTATAAATTGGGCATTCCCCCAACACCCCCTCATTGTGTTTGATAATTTGCTAGAATGTCTCACAGAACTCAGGAAAAAGTTTTACTTACTAGATTACTGGTTTATTATAAAGGATGCAATCAGATATCAGAGATGCATAGGACAAAGTATGGAAAAGGAGCTTGGAGCTTTCATGCCCTCTTTGGGCATTCCTGCCTCCTTATATTCACCAACCTAGATGCTCTCTGAATCCTATTGTTTGGAGTTTTTTGTTTTGTTTTGTTTTGTTTTTAAAGATTTTATTGGGGAACTGGGGGAGGGGAACAGCGTTGGGGAGTCGGGGAAGGGGAACAGACAAGTTGCTGTCCTTTTGCTCTTCAGTCTAGTTGTGGAGGACATTGCTTCACTGGCCCATGTTGGTATTATCATTACACTCTTCCCAGGTGAGGCAGATTGGTCACCGGCCTCTGGACAGCCATTCACAGCGGCTCTTGGCAGCTCATGCTGGCTGCCGGCCACACACGGTAGCTTATGGCAACCCACTGCAGCAGGGGCTGCAGCCTACGCTGTCGGCAACTCACAGCAGCCCATCCAGGTCAAGCTGTTGTTCACCATCTTAGCTGTAGAGGGCAGTGTCACTGACCCTCATGTGGGATTCGAACCGGGGCCCTGCTGCTCAGTGCTGTCTTCCCAAGCCAGCTCTTAACCAACGTGCCACTCGGCCGGCTCTTGTTTGGGGTTTTTATGGAGGCTTCATTACATAGTCATGATTGATTAAACCATTGGCCAATGGTGATTGAACTCAATCTCTAGCCCCTCTCCCCTCCCCAGAGGTCAGGAAGTGGGCCTGAAAGTTCCAGCCTTCTAATCATGTGGTTGGTTCTTCTGGCAAGCACCCCCCATCCCAGAGGCTGTCCAGGAAACCTCAGCCACTTGTCATCTAATTAGCATACAAAAAGACACTTATCACACCAGAGAGTCTAAGTGTTTTAGGAACTGTGTGCTAGGAAAGGAGGAGGAGGTTGGTCAGACACCAAATATGTTTGTTATGTATTATTTTTATATTTAAACTTATCTTGACTATTAGACTGCAAGGCCCTTGAGAGGAAGGAGCCAGCCTTACACGTTGTTGAAATAACCCCTGGCTCTTAGAATACACTCAGTAAATATTTTGCTAAATAAATGGATAACTTCCTTACTTAAAACAAGTATTTTGGAAATGTTTGTTAAATGAGTAAATGAGTATATAAAGATTGATCTCTTGTAAGTTTTATTTAGTTTCCACAGTAAACTCTAGACTGTCGTTTCAGTGCAAGGGTGGGACCAGCCCAAGATGGAAATGGGGCGCATGTGAGGTGTCTGTAGTTGTCAGAATGATGGAGGGAACACTATTGGCAACGCATGGGAGAGTCCCACACAAATCTCAGTCCAGCCACGCCAGTAGGTGACGAACCTCTTTCTACTTATGAATCCCCAAACTAACCTGTAAACACAGGGTACTTTGGGCATCATTTTTATCCATGTTCATTGTTCCAGCAACACAATGACCATGTGAAGCAAGGGATAATTATACTTGGATTGTTTGGGACCTTTAACAAGAATTGTTTACCATATTAAAAAACGATGTCACTGATGGGGACACCCCCATGGTATACAAGTTGCCAACACAACTCTGCTGAATTTGTCAGCGTTTGTGAACCTGCATTCACAGCGCTTCTGGGTAAAGATACAAGCACCTAATGATTTCATTACATCTTGGTGTGGTTGTGTCTAAGCATTTGTGGACTGAAATACATGTCACCTTATTATAAGTTACTTTCCTTTTATTTCTCTTTTATAGTACAGTTAGGGTCCTATATTGATTTTTTTTAACTTAGGTGTGAAGGTGGTTATATTAGCCATACATTTCATTTCAAGATAATAAGGAAGGATACATGATATTTGTAATAAAATTAGACTTTAGGTCGGTATAGACTGAATGTTTGTGTCCCCCCACTCCCTACAAATTCATATGTTGAAGCCTAATCCTCAACATGATGGTATTTGGAGGTGGGGCCCTTGAGAGGTGATTAGGTCATGAGGGTGGTACAATCTTTAGAGAAGAGGCTCACCTTTCTGCCATGTGAGGGCACAGGGACAAGATGGTATGAAGTGGGCTCGCACCAGACACTGAATCTTCTATTGCCTTGATCTTGAACTTCCAGCCTCTAGGCGGTGAGAAAGAAATGTCTGCTGTTTATAAGCTACCCAGTCTCTGGTATTATTCTAAGACAGGGTCTGAGAAGGTTGAGAGTTCTTATCACTCTCGAATACTTTGTTGCTCTTACAATATTTTTTTTCTGCTCACGACCTCAAAAAATCATAGGGAGACTTGATTGCCAGCCTCTACATCTTTATCCCCCTTACATTTTCCAACCAGTCCTTCCCAACTTATTTAGGTGCCCCTCATTCATTTTACCTAAAGGGTACAGGGCTATCTCCCCAGATGTCCGCCTAGGATAACTCCTGACAGAGCCTCCTTCCTTAGAGCTTAGCCTCTCCTCTTTGTTTGGGGCAATCTTCTGCCAGATGAACAAGAAAACCCAAGCCAGGTAAAGAAGCTGGGATTAGCTGGCTTGGGGAAAGAGGTCAACTAAGGTCAGAGAAGTTGTCAAAAAGCATTGGCTTATTATCTCAACTCCCTAGAGCAACTTTTGGTCATATCCTTGTCTTACTATCGAAGGCATGTCTGCATCTAGCACAGCAGCTGGCACATATGGGGTCTTTGTATGAGTTAGAAAACTGTGCCCCTTTAAAGACAGGCAATTGCTACAAGGTTTCTCCCCTGAGCTGATGCAGCCAAACCTTGATCAGAGCCAGGTTGGATCTCAGCCCCCACTCTCCCTTGCAGCCTGGGCAGCCCCAATCTGGGCCTTTGGTGTATTTTTGGTGAATGATGACCATTTCGGGATGGGCTAAGGGACACGGATGACTTAACACAATAAGCACTTTATACATTTATATCTAAGTTTATAATCTATATATCAACCAATATATAAATAAACTGCAAATAAATGTCTTTATTGCTGCACTTTCTACGTTATATTAAATTGTGTTTGCATCTCCCCTGCTAAACTGTAATCTCTTAAGAGGCAGAACCATTTCTTATTCACATTGAATCTCCCACATCATAGCTGAGTGGCTGGCTCCTCCTGGCTCAGTGAATGGTGTTGATTACTGACTGATGAATGAATGAATGAATGAATGGATTCCTAGGGCAGAGCAGTGCCCTAGGATTCCACCTTCCCAGAGGGTCTTCTGTCAATATGAAGTAGAGGAATTAGCAGGAGCAATGAGGCTCCCCTGCCCTTCCTGGTCACCCCTGAGACTACCTACAGGCCAAGAGACTGTCTGGCTACCAATTGATGCTGTTAAATGAACAAACAAGGCTGTGGTCTTTGGGGCTGCTTGTCTGGCACCTTGCAGGAAAGTGAAACCGAGTGTGAAACACACCTGTTCTCCCTGGGCTTTTAACTGGGGGGGTGGAGGGCGGAGGTCCAGGTTTCGGAAAAGCCAGGGGATTAATTGTGTGTTTATGGATGGATGTCCAGGAGTTAGGGGAGCACCTGGGTGGGGGAGGGAGCAGGGCGCAGTTGCATATTCTGGCCCCTTGGTCTCTTTATTTCACGACTGTACGCCTTGTCAGAAGCCAGATGGCCCGGACCTAAATGAAAACAAATTCACTTCGGGAGGAGAAACCTTAGAGCATGTTCCTAGTGAGTAATGACCTGGGGAGGCATTTTCAAACTCTGGAGGCATCCTTTTTGTTCACATTTCAAAAAGTGAATTTTCAACCTCCAGCCAAGGCATTCAAGGCCCTTCAGCGTTTTAGGGTTTCAATGTCCATCCCCTCCCCAACCAAATTCCTCGCAGTCCTCCAGATCTTAGCGTGCATTTTGGCCTCTGCGCTGTTGCTATTATCTCTGTGCAAATGACCTTTTTCTCTTCAACTGCTTTGGTCAAAAACTTACCCATTCTTTAGGACCTCACTTAAATGCTATCTCCTTCAAGATATCTTTAAAATCCCCCTAACTTGGGCCACTTAAAGACTCTCATAGTTTCATGTACTTTTCCACCTCCCTTCACATCAAAGATTTTAACATGCACATTAAGTACAATGTTTTTACAGTAATATATAAACATATAACTTTGCGTATCAAATTATTTGTTATTTTATTTGTTATTATTTATTTATTTATTTATTTATTTATTTTTAAACCCACCCATCTCCTTCCCCGCCGTGGCCGCGGGCCACATTCCCCACCCAGGAGCCTCTCTGGGGCCCCAAAGCGGGCACCCCAACCATGCTGCCCTACCTCAGGAGCCACTCCTCACTCGGACCTATTATTTTAAAATTCATTTAATTTATACTTGGGTATAATTTTTCTGCAAATCATTGTTTATCCTTGGGAATTCTGGTAAGGTAAGAAAAATCTACTCTATAGATTTTCAATCTATAGTAAAATTTTATGAATATTAAATTGAACTATTGAAAACAACAATCATTAATTTTGATTTTACAGTTTTATTTACATATTGAGGAGCCAAAACGTTTTTCTCTTTGTAGTTCTCCATTTCCACGGGCCCTTGAAAAGCTGGGTGGCCCTGAGCTCTAGCCTATATCTTCTAAAGGGGACACAGTCTTGCCACCAGCAGGTATGCTCTTATTCTCCTGTGACCACAAGGCTCTCTGAACCTCTCGTAGAGCACTAATTTTTTATCATATTCTGCACTTTGCTCAACATCCAGCTACCTGCTGGATACAGATATACAGGACATGGTCAAACCAAGCAAAAAGATGCCACAGTTGTGAACCTATAGGCACTGGATAATATCTCATGAAAACAGAGAAGAAACCAAACATGTAAAATTATAGGGAGAAATTTACAAACTTATCATAATAGTTGTAGATTTTGATACACTCGTAAATGAAGAGTACACAAATTGGAAGATACAGGAGACCTGAGCAACACAATTACAGACTGATGTAAATATTTATAAAACCCTACACTTAACAAATGAGACTATACATTATTTATAAGCACACTCAGAGGAGGGTCCCTAGAACCTGCCGTACTCTGATGGCGATCTCCTCTGACTGAGCAGCACAGATGGATCAGTGACTCACTCAGCTTCACGTGGGAAGAATGGCTGAGGGCAGCTGTCACCAGTGGCATCTGGGAAGGCTGTGCAGAGAGGACTTGAAGAAATGGACTTATCAAGGAGGTTTAGAAGGGAAGAGCATGCCAGTGAGTGGAACTAGCGCATATAGATCCAAAAAAGCTCCAAAAGGGGAAAGAGCAAGTACTTCTATGTGACTGGAGCACAAGGAATGTTGAGGACAGACACTGGAAACTTAAGCAGAGACCACAGCAGAGAAGGCTTCACAAAGCAGGTCCAAACGTATATATTTCACCCTATAGGGTAGCATTTTCCAAACTGCTGATATCCAGATATAGCTACCATGATTTTTTGCCATATCCATTCACCAACTGCTTTTTTAAACTTAATCTTCTTTAAGTCAATCAACTCTAAAACTCAAATACATTTATTGAAAAAGAAATTATATATTACCACAGTAAAAGAACAACCAGTTTCCTTGTCATTACTACCAGTTAACTATAAAAATAAATACAACGAAAGCAAATCAAGATTACTACATTCTAGTTACGTATTATGAACTGTGGTGAGCACCCCACATCCCGTCTCTCCCACAAAACTATAAACTTTGAATATGCTACCACTCATGGATTAATAGTCACATTAAAAAACAGAGATTAACGCAATGGAAGAAATCTCTAATTGTAGACTCACAGGGCGTTCAGAATAACTCGTTTATTTAGATCACATAGGTAATCCTTCTCTTCACCAAATAGTTCTGTTTGTATTCGGCAAATTATGTCTCTATCTCAGTCCCAGAGTAAGGTCATGATAAATGTTCTCTTAATTAACAGGGTTATGGTAAGGTTTTAATGAGTCTGTGTAGTGAAAGTACTGTGGATCATAGTCTGATGTTTATTGAGTGCTTATTACAGACAAGGCACTCTGTTAAGTGTTTCATATTTATTATTTTATTTAATCCTATGGCAGCCCTACAAGGTAGGTGGTATTATAGTTACCATTTCACAGATGACTAAGCAAAGACTCAGAGAGGTTCATTCAGTAAAGTGCCCAGGGTGGCACAGCCAACAAGTCAGAGCCAGAACCTTAACTCAAAACTTCCTGCCTCTAAAGTTCTCAATATTAGTTCTAATAACAGCATTCATTTGAATGGTTTATTTTCATTTTCCCAGAGGCTTTCTGTTTCACCAGATTCCATTTAGATGTAAGAGATTAATACTACTAATATTATTGGGGAAAATCATAAACCCAAACCTGATGACCACCGGTTGTCTGGATAATTATTTTCATACTTTACTAAGTTTATTAAGTTATTAAAGTCACTTCCATTCAATCAGGAACAAAGAACATTCAATTAATTCAGACAAAAAAGTCATCCCATTAAACAGCTGAAGCTATCTGCCTCCTTGCCTTGAGGATGGTCTGTTTTTATCTAACGAACCTCAGTAAATATTTGGTATATCATGTTCTTTTCCTTGTGTTGGATACTGGAAAGCTCAAGGTGAAACTGTAGCCTTCTAGCTACAGATGACTTTTACACTGACCTTAGTCCCAGTTTTCTCTTATTTTCTAATATTATTGGCTCGTTGGCCTGATTGCCTCATCTATTTATTTGAGATAAGTCCTTAAAAAAATTTTTTTAATTGAAGTTTAAATTATATGAAAGTGTTTTTGTAAGTCTAAACTATTAAGACTCCAACAGAAATCTAGACAGTCATATGTGTAAATATGTTCACTTATTGTAGGTTAACCCTCCTTTCCACTTGAACAAGTTTCTAGATCCAAGTTCATGATTCCACAGAAATGTTGGTGATTGTTGTTGGACCTAAATGCCTTCCTCCATTGGAAACCCCCCAGTTTCCCTTTTCCTTTATTTTCATTAAATCTGAGATTCCGGGGCATTCGAAACGTAATCTGCTTGACTTCCTCTGTTTCAATTATTTTGTTGTGTATTTTTATAAGCTAACAAATTCTTTTGAGAACATGAAGTATAACTATGGCAATTAATTACTTCATTAACAAATGACTAGCCCTGAGTCCATTTCCCAGCTCCTCAATCATTTCCTGGATTGGCTAATCCACGGGCAAATGTGCACGATGCCTAAAAACACCTTCATTTTGTTTTTTTCAACCATCAAACTGAATAGATTATTACCATTACGAGAAATAAAAAAGCCTAATACAATCTGAGCTCCCTTTTATGTCTCTTGAGGGGTTTTCTTTTCTTTTTTTTTTTTTTTTTAAATGGGATCCGAACGGGGGCCCTCTGGCGTCCCAAGCCAGCTCTTAACCAATGCACCACTCGGCCAGCCCTCTTGAGTGGTTTTCTGAGACCTCAGTTAGACACTTGTTTTAATTCTTTAACAGAGGCTTGCCTTGGAAGGGCTAAAGGCAGGTCCAGTGGGCAAAGGATCAAAGAGGTTTGGAAGCCTCAGGCCCACCCAGCTGGAAGCAGAGGCCCCTATCTGGGTCAGGACCCCATCCCTGTGAACAAAGGGCCGGGACACCCAGCTGGCACCAGACCAGGGTGAGATATTAGCTGGGAGCTCAGACTGCCCCTGTACTATTGGGCACATGGTTTCTACTTGACCTAAGGAGTCAACTGTGTTGCACATCTCCACAGGTGGGAGAGCTCCCTTGCATGCATGCAAGGTACACCAGAGTGTCTATTATTATTATTATTATTATTATTATTATTATTTATCAATTTTATTATTTAAAAAAAATTTTTTTAAACACCAAGTAGGCTCATGTCTGATTACCAGTGATGGCAGAGGCTGTTAAGTTAGCAGCCTGAAGTGTAGAGCTTTGTATTTGCGTGTCTCCCAGGAAAGGTGAGTCCCAGGCCTGTAGGCGAGAGACCCCTCAGCGTGTCTTTCCCCAGCAGGGAAGGACTTGGCCAGGCAGAAGGCAGCCATTAGTTGGTTCCCTGATGCAGCATCACCTCCAACTCCATAGGAACCATAAGAAATCAGGCTTTCCCTGAGAGCAACTTTCATGGTCGAAAACACTCATTTATCCTAGTGAAGTAGATGTGATCTGAGCTTGCACCATAGCCACTTATATAAAAGGGTCTTTTCCTGTTTCCCTTATAAATGTCCTTCCATGCCATGTCTGGCTGATGGGGATTAAAGACAAGCATCTGGGTTTATTAGACATTGTTTCTTTTTTCTGGAAAAAATCATTGCCACACCTTTCAAATACTCTAATGCAGGGGTTCTCAAACTTTTTGGTCTCAGGACCCCCTTGCACTCTTAAAATAATTTGGGACACCAAAGACCTTTTGTTGATATGTGTGGATTTGTGTTGATGTTTATGAGCATTGGCTATTTTAGAAATTTAAAATGAAAAAATTTTAAATACTTATTCATCTATTTAGCAATAACAATAATAAACATTGTATGTTAACATAAATATGATGTTTATGAAAATAATTATTTTCAAAAAAACTAAAAAATGTAATGAGAAGAGTAACATTGCTCTATAGTTTTTGCAAATCTCTAATATTTGGCTTGATGGAAGATAGCTGGATTCTCATATCGCTTCTTCATTCAATCTGCTGTTTTATCATGTTGTGTAGCCTCTAAAAAAAATCCACTATATGCTAATTAGAAAATGAAAGCGAAAGAGGCAAATAACACTTTAGTATTACTATGAAAATAGCTTTGACTCTGTAGATCCCAACTCTGTCTTAGTATCCCCTCCTCGATGTCCCGGGGCCACACTTTGAGAACTACTGTTTTACTGTGTACCATCCTTCCTCTAATATACATGTGTTACAGGAAACAAGCCCTTTAGAACATATGATTTCATTGACCCATCCATTTTTGGATAGCCCAGAAGATCCAATTTGTCTAAGACCTAGCATTCCATACATTTCTTTTCATCTTAGACTTATTTCTACCAAGGTCTACCTCCCTTCCACCTTCTTAACTTTGAAATCTCTGACTTATGCCCTCAAGTACTCAACATGCAAATAACTCATGTTCTTAGTTCTACTTCTAAATTCCTGGGGAAGAACTCTCATTGGTTCACCTTAGGCTGTTCCACTGTTGTTAAAGACTAGGGTCAGAATTCAGGAATATGATTGGCTTTGTTTGAGTCAGCTGATCCCCTCTGGACCAAACAGCAATGGCCATGGTGGATCACACCCAATCATGATTCAATATAGAGTACATGGAAGTTATTTGAGATTTGAGTCATAAGGCAGGTTTGTATATGTGTGAAGTGTGTGTGTATATGTGTGCATGCTTTATATGAGAGAGTAAAGGGCAGTGAGGTGAATCTACAGTCTCTTGGTAAAAGATTTATTAAACTTCCTTCATCATTCTCTCTTATTGCCTCTCTGTTATTCCATTTTTCTGGACTCAACAATGCTTGCATTTTCCTTGTTCATTTGAACACTGATCGCTCTTCCTGGCAAAATGAGGAGCTGCTGCATACATTTTGGACAGCCAGTTGCCCCCCTTGACCTATTCAGACCCTAATTGAGAGTTTTTTTTCCTCTGTGGCTTCAAAAAGCAGTCACCCATATCCTGTTGATGGCAGCTATATACTGCAAGGAAAGGAGTTCCTGGAATTCATAAATGCAAAAACATAACAAAGCAGGGACCACAGTCGTTAGCACCTCCCACTCTCACCCCCAGGGATATTCAAGAGTGCTTAGGGGACTTTGCTGTTGTCAGTCAATCTTTCCTTGCCATCTGTGCCTTTTGTTTATAATACAGTTGATCAAATCTGTTTTATTTATCCTAGCTATTTCAAGTTTAATAATAAGGGGAAATGAGTTCCAGGACTTCCACGATAGAGTCATTTGGACTGTAACATCAATGGGCAGAACCCAAACAGAGTCCTTCATGCTGGATCCTCACCACTGCCTGCTCTGGGTTCCACTTGAAGCTTGTGGGCAGCGTCAGATCTGCTGCAGGGGCCTCTGGGAACTAAGACTGGACTCAAAGATCATATGCAAATATTGTACAACCAAGGGGACTAAATTAAGCCAGTTACTCCCTAGCAAAACTTAGTATGAGCCAGTGAGAGTAAGGAATTATAAAACAACTCTTTCATTTTAGTATAATATGTATGAATTGATGCCCAGAGAACATGGTCTTCTGAATCACTTTAGTCGTGAGGAATAGTCATTGCTAACCTTGACTGGCTTCCCTCTCAGCCAGGTATGCAGGTAGAGGGAAGTAGCTACAATTACTGTTATCACCCCAGAGGGAAACTGAGACTTAGAGAGGTCAAGTAGCTTGCAAAGATAACTTAATTAGTAACTCATAGATTCAGAACTTACTTTTAAGCTGTCTGAGTCTACTGCTTGACAAGTTAACTATTACACTATTCCAAGAGGTAGCTGGGGTGAATGAAAGTCATTCAAGTCATGATGTTTCACTGTAGTATAAGTTACCAATTAGGAGAAGTACTGTTGTCTGTCTTCCCTCCCTGTTTACCCCTCTCTCTCCCATACCTTCCAACTCCCTATAGAAGATAAACTCTGTGAGGTCAAGGACTTTGACTATCTTTTTTACTGTATAATCCACAGAACTTAGACACATAGAAATGCTCGATAAATGCCTAGAATGAATGAATGAATGAATGATTGAAATTGCTACATGTTTTTCTAATTTGTGACTTATAGGGATTTGTCTAGAGGACCTGACAAATGACAGCAGTCACAGCTTCTCATTTCCCTTACTCTTCCCAGCAGAAACCAGGATTTCCATTATTGGGGAAAGCTCCACCTTGGTGTACCAATTTTTTTTCCATACAAATAAATATCTTTTATTTATTTCACAAACACTTAATGAGTTCCTGCTGAGTTCTGTGTTAGCTGCTGAGGATCTAAAGGCTTAGTCCTTGATCTCATAGAACTTATGGTCCACAAGGGCTGTAAGTCGAAAAGCAAATGAGCAGTTGCAATTCAGTATAATGAGTGTTATAGGGGCAAGTTCTGGTTCTCTGAGAGGTCCACAAAGGAGGGCACCCAACCAGAGGCTGGGGTGGTGGAGGGGAGGTAATCTTAGAAAGCTTCCTGGAAGAAGTGACCTCCAGAAAAGTAGGAGTTGAGCAGGTGCATTATCCAATCAAAGGTCAAATAAAAATATTAGATTTTAAAAGTCACCACTTTCCACCTTTGAGAAAGAATACACCTGTTCTATATTTTGAGTGTTACCACTAAACAACTTCTTATTAGTTAAACAACATCTCCATCTAATATTAGAATGGAGTCAGGAATGAGGAAATCCTGATAGTTATGTATTGAAACCATCTGATTTGAACAGGTCTATAGTTCCTTTTGTTAATAAAGGTGAGGGATTGGCACACCCTCACAATGGTCCCATTGTCAGAATGAATCTTGGATCTGAGTGTGATGACATATCCAGAATGGCTGAAACTTGGCCTCCGAGAGGGGCAGAGACAACTGGGAGGAGGAGATCCCAGCAGCTGACAGGCAAGAGTAGGAAGAGGAAGGAATACAGGGAAGTGAACGGGGTGGATGGGGAAGGGTGATAAACAAAGAGCTGGGAGCCAGCAGGGCCCAACTATAGTGGTTCGAGTGGATGGGGCAACTGGTTAAGCAGGTGGGGATGGAGTCAAGTGGGACTTGAAGGTATTGAATTGGCAATCAAGAGCATGTTCCTTGGAGGGGCTAGGAAAAGAAGCTGCTACATGCTGTAATGTATACTGTGCTCTGCCCAAGGATGCCTGGCCTATAGTTTAGTTGGGGGCTGACATGCAGCCCACTCTGGACTCTTCAAGCTGGAGGCCTGTGAGTTTGCCTGCTCTCAGAGGGAGCACCTTTCTCTAATTTGCACAAAGCCACCTTATGTGCTAGCAGAGTCCTGCAGATGGACCAGATCAATGACTTAACAAAAAGGAACCCATCTCTAGCAAGTAATGAGATGCAGACAAGGATGGGGTAAGAAGGAAGAAGGCAAGATCCCAGACTCAGGGACAAAGGGCAAAATCATTTTTGATAGTTTGGCTCACTACTATATCCCTAGAACCTAGAACAGGGCCTGAAATAGTTCAATAAATATTTGTAGAGTGAATGAATAAATGAATGAATGAATGACTATCTAGATCAGCATTAGTGCTCAAGGACTAGGAGTGAGGATACTCACTGATGGTAGTGAAGGAGCCCCATCTGCCATGAGCAGAAAGCCAAGCAAGTGGTACCCCTCTCTAGTCTCTCTTCCTAGCCAGGAACAGAATGGGGCTAGTTATGTGGCTCTGCCCATCAGTGACAGTTGAGGATGGCCCTCATTGTATTGGTGATTTTCACTGCCCTGGTGTATTGCAGGGGAGGGTCATGGTTTCCAGAGTACAGCCTTTGAAGTCAGAAATGGCTGGTGCCAAACCTAGCTCTCTAAGTAGGCCCTTGCACAGACCATTTAACCTCTCTGAACAGCAATTTTATTATCCATCAAATCTGAAGAATACTGGAAAATCTAAATAGACCAACACTGAGGAAATTGAAACAATCATAAAAACCTCCCTCCAAAAAAGTAAAATTCCAGGACCAGATGGCTTTATTAGTGAATTCTACCAAACATTCAAAGATGATGTAATACTTATCCTTCTCAAACTCTTCCAAAAAATTGAAGAAGAGACAATGCTTCCTAAATCATTTAATGAGGCCAATATTACCTTGATACCAAAACCTGGCAAAGATATCATGCAAAAAAGAAAGCTACAGATGAATATCTCTGATGAATGCAGAAGTAAAAATCCTAAACAAAATGCCACCAAGTCGAATACAACAATGCATTAAAAAGATTATACATCATGATCAAGTGGGGTTCATTCCACGAACACAAAGATGATTGAACATATGGAAATGATCAACGTGATATATCTCATAAACAAAATAAGGGATGAAAAACATATGATCATATCAATAGAGGCAGAAAAAGTATTTGACAAGAAACAACATCCATCTTTGATTAAAACACTCAATGAAATGGGTATACAAGGAAAGTAGCTCAACGTAATTAAGTCCATATATGACAAACTCTCAGCTAATATCATACTTAACGATAAAAAACTGTAAGCTTTTCCTCTAAGATCAGAAATAGGACAAGGATGCCCGCTCTCACCACTGTTACTCAACATAGTGTTAGAAGTCCTAGCCAGAGCAATCAGGCAAAAGGAAGAAATAAAAGGCATCCAAATAGGGAATGACGAAGTCAAATTGTCATTTTTTGCAGATGACATGATTCTTTATATAGAAAACCTTAAAGACTCCACCAAAAAACTATTAGAACAATAAACAAATAAAGTTGCAGGGTACAAAATCAATGTACAAAAATCCATTGTGTTCCTCTATACTAACAATGAAATTTCAAAAAAAGAAATTTCAAAAAAATCCTTTTACAATTTCAATAAAAAAGAATGATGCTTAGGAATAAACTTAATAAAAAATATGAAGGACCTAAAAACTGAAAACTATAAGACATTATTAAAATAAATTTAGAAAGACACAAAGAAATGGAAAGATATTCCGAGTTCATGGAATGGATGAATCAACACAGTTAAAATGACCATATTACCCAAAGCAATATATAGATCTAATGCAATCACCATCAAAATCCTAATAGCAACTTTAGGAAACAGAACAAAAAGTCATCAGATTTCTATGGAATCTCCCAAAAAGCCCCAAATAGCCAAAGCAATCCTGAGAAAAAAAGAACAAGGCCAGAGATATCACACGCTCTGACTTTAAATTATACTACAAAGTGAGAATAATCAAAACATCATGGAATTGGCATAAAAACAGACGCACAAACCAATGGAACAGAATTAAAAATAAATAAATAAACCCATATATGTATGGGAAATAATTTTCGACAAAAGAGCCAAAAACATACAATGGAGAAAAGAAAGCCTCTTCAATAAATGGTGCTGGGAAAATTTGAAAACCACATGAAAAATAATGAAACTAAGCTGTTATCTGCCACCATACACCAAAATTAACTCAAAATCAATCAAAGACCTGAAACAATAAAATGCATAGAAGAAAACATAGGTACTAAAATTATGGATCTTAGCCTTAGTGAGGATTTTATGAATTTGACCTCAAAGACAAGGGAAGTAAAAACAAAAATAAATGAATGGAACTATATGAAACTAAAAAGCTTCTATACAACCAAAGAAACCATCAACAAAACAAAGAGGAGACCAACCGAATGGAGAAGATATTTGCAAATAACACCTCTGTTAAGGGGCTAATATCCAAAATATATAAAGAACTCATACAACTCAAAAACAAAAAACAAACAATCCAATTAAAAAAATGGACAGAAGACCTGAACAGACACTTCTCCCAAAAAGGCACACAACAGGCCAACAGATATATGAAAAGATGTTCAACTTCACTAGCTATTAGGGAAATGCAAATCAAAACCCCAATGAGATACCACCTCACACCTGTTAGAATGACTATTATCAACAAGACAAATAATAACAAATGTTGGAAAGGTTGTGGGGAAAAGGAACCTTTACACACTGCTGGTGAGAATGTAAATTGGTACAGCCACTATGGAAAACAGTATTTAGGCTCCTCAAAAAATTAAGAATAGAATTAACATATCACCCAGCAATCTCTTGTTCAGATGTCTGCCTGAAAATTTCAAAAATATTTATTCATGAAGATATATATACCCCTATGTTCACTGCAGCACTATTCATGGTGGCTAAGACATAGAAACATGTCCTTTGATAGATGATTGGCTAAAGAAGATGTGGTACATATATACAATGGAATTTCAGCTATAAGAAAAGATGAACTACTGCCATTTGCAACAACATAGGTAGATCTTGAAATTATTATGCTAAGCGAAATAAGTGAGATGGAAAATTGGAGAACCATATGACTTCACTCATATGTGGGATAAAACTGAAAGCAACAAAGGAAAAAGACAAACAAACAAACAAAAATTCATAGACACAGACAACAGTATAGCAGTTACCATACTGGACAGGAGGGAGAGGGGAGGTAGAAAAAGGTAAAGGGGGTCAAATATATGGTGATGAAAGGAGATTTGATTTTGGGTGGTGAACACACAATGCAATATACAGATGATGAATTATACACTTGAAACCTATATAAATTTGCTAACCAATGTCACCTCCATGAATTTAATTTAAAAATATTTAAATAAAAAACCTTTTTTTAAATCTGAAGAATAATAGGATATAATGGTTAAGACCCTATGTTTCACATTTTTAATTCCTGCATTTGAATCTCAACTACTAACTAGGTAACTCCCTCTGCGCCTTAGTTTCCCCATTTGTAAAAAGAGAATAATAAAAGTTCTTCCCTCATAGGCATGTTGTGAGCCTTAAATGAGTCCGTACAGGCAAAGCACTTAGAACAGTGCCGGAGTCAGCCATGGTCACTGCCAATATAATCCTCACTGCCTCAAGGGGCAGTCGTTCGGGATACACGGTGACAATGAGCAGGCTCAGCACAGTGCCTGACTCACAGTGACTCCCTCACGCTTGCTTCGTTCCTACTGTAATTACCCAATGTCTCTCCCTGTGAATTCCGCCAGGAGGTTCTCTGTGACCTTTATTGTTTGTATCCTAAACTAGTACCTAATCTAACCCCGTTGGCATGGGGAGATGAGGGTACGCAGGCTTCCCTTTCTTGTTCTTGTTCCCTTATAAGTTGCTATCTAGTTGGAAGGGCAAGAGGCAGTTACGCTCTCGTTAGTCCTCATGGCAGCCCTGAGGGAAGAAGCTGGTGAGAATTCTTGTTCTCCTGGGACAGGTAATAGGATAGACCCTGCTCCTGAGGGGGAAGATCATCTGAATCCCGGTATTGTTCCATTTATCTGTCTCCCATGAGATGAAGCTGAGCTATTTCAATCCCCACAGATAAGTTCTGGCCTCGGTAGTACATCCCCGCCCTCTCATGAAGCAGGGGTGGCGTGGCCTATGTCTTATCATTCTCTATCTTCAGGTGGGCTCTGTGCTTAAGAGAACTGAGGTCCCTCCACCAGGACAGGGATTCCCCCATCCTGTTGGTCACTGTATCCCATTGTCTTCCCCTGTGCCTGGGCCTGGCACAGGACAGCCACTCAGATACACGAAGAAGAAAGGAATGAAGGAATGCAGCCTGTCCGAGGCCCAGTGTAGTCAGATTTCAAGGTTTGAAACTTGAATCCAGCTCTGCTTGACCCCACCATATCCTTTCTTTACACTTGTATGTCTTAAGACTTCAGTGATCTGAATTTTGGTTTTGGGTTTTTTGTTTTGTTTTGTTTTTTGCATTTTTATTGTGGTAAGAAACACATGGCATAAAATTCACCATCGTAACCATTTTTAAATGTACAGTTCAGTATTGTTAAGTACATTCACTTTGTTGTGAAACACAACTATCTGAATTTTTAAAGTTAAAGTTTAATGACATAACACAGTTTATGTCTATTGCCCAAGAGCTCATGGAAATGTTGAGTTGTTGACATTTTGAATACCTTGCTGGGGTGTCGTTTCCCCTTTCACTGAAGTTTATTATCGAGTGTACTGCAGAGGCAGGTCCACCTCGTGTTTAAAAACATCAAGGAAAAAGCAGAAAGACTTCATTCTGTATTTTGATTTTGCAGACTCAAGACCATATGTTTACAAAATAGAGTCTCTGATCCAAATTTCACTGTGCAGTAAGAACCAAATTAGGAACTCTAGTGGAATTTTTCCAAATTCTTCACATCAAGGAAAACACTCCCGGTATTCTCCTTTAATTAAAAAAAAAACAACAACAATGTAGGCATATCTTATTAGTTTTAGTTTCTATTTTTAATACATCCTAGGTGACATAAAGGATTTCCTTTTTTGCTGCTGTTTAGAACATTTTAATCTGATTACCAGAGAAGAACATGCAACACTGCAAAAAAATTTCAACATTCAACAAATGTATGATTAAGAAAATAAAAATAACTTTAATTCAGCATGTACTGATAACCATTGTTACACATTCCTCTCTACTTCCCTTGAAAATGCTAACATACAAAGACATTTATAATAATATTTCATATATAATTTGGTACACATTCTTTTAGACTTCTTCTTTAATAGTGTACATCTATTTTATAGTAGTTGGCGATTATATTATGTATATTCTTTTGCAACTTGCATTTTCCGTATAAGTGTTTTGGACATCTTTCCATGTCAGCACATGCAGAACATTTTTGACAGCTGAGTAGTATTTCGTTGTTTGAACCATGATATCTCTATCAGGTCCTGTACTGAGAGACATTGGGCTATTTCCAGGTTTTTGCTTGTCCCTAAAATGCTGCAGTGAGTGTGGAGGTCATGTCTTTATGACACCCCTTGGTCCATGATATGAGACAGAAGTCTTTATACTTTCTCTCTTCAGTTTCCATTCTGTTGCCGTTATCCTGGCTCCCCGGATCACTCTCCTGGTGGCTCTGGCGTGTGTTACCTGACCTCCTGAACTTCCATACTATTACCTGTCCAAGGAGAATAAGAATCCTCACCAACTTCTTCCCAGGGCTAATGAGATCATACTTGCTGAGCACTTTGCATTCCCTCAATAGCTGGCAATATGTAAATAGAAAATGTTTTCAGTTCCAACAGTTTTTGGACTCCTTTCAGGAAGAAGTGAGGGCCCATTTAAAATGTATGTGTTGGTATAAATACGTACAGCTTGTCCTTTGTATCCTAAGTGACACTGCTGAGAGTGAAGAGCTCACCCAAGCTGCCAACATCTTCATGGGTTCGGGGTGCAGGTTGCTTCCTGGGTCCTGGTGGCTGTGAGGCAGCAGAGTCAAGAGGGCCATTAGCTGAGGGGCTGCATATGGAAATGGTATTCACTGCCCCAGATTTTAGATGAAAACAAGCAACTTGTGGTTTTCTGAGCTTTTTTCATGCTCACCCAGTCAACACTCAATTATCGAGGGTCTACCATGAGCCAGAAAAGAAGAAGGGGGACTCCAGCAATGAGCACAGCCTGCCTGCCTTCAGGAAGTGTAAAATCGAGTACAAAGGCCTCCATGGCCTTTGAGATATAGAAGAGCTGGGTTCAAATCCCCACATCCATGCCTCACAGAAGCCCAAAGCCCTCCAGATTGTGTGCAACCTGCCAGCTGAGGGCTGGCGGCCTCGGCACCCTCTCGCTGCATGATTTCAGCTTCCACACTAGTCCCTTCCTCTTATGTCACACACCACGCCCCCAGACCCAAAGCATTTATGAGTTTAAACAATCTCACTAAACATTTTTAAGGGGTGTGATAGGAAGAAAAAGAAGCTTGTACATCACTGAAAGGCAAAGAACTTCAAATGATAATAACTCATGCTTCATTGGTGCTTACGCTGTGACAGGCTGTGATCTAAGCACTTTACTTTGTTCACCTACATGAACCTCCCAATAATTCTGAGGTAGATAATATTATTGTCCCACGTTAGGGTGAGAAAACTAAATGTAGCAGTCACCGTGGGGTCCTCCCCATATTCCTTCAGCCCTCATTTCAGGGCATGCCAGCCCAAGTTTCAACTGCCAAATACCAGCCTAAGTTTCAACTGCCACCATCGCTGTGCTAAGTGCTTTCTCTGCCCACATGTGGCAAGCTAGGCATGCTGGGAAATTGCTGAAAGTAGCCCTCAATGAATGACTGATGGGAGTTGATATATGACTCCCTTGGCTCCCTCACCTCTTGACTGTGATAACTCAGAGGCACATGTTGTATGTGTGTCCCCAGAATCGCCCCAGGTGGCTTACACCCTAGCTGTTTATAGTGGTAACTTGCTTAGTGACATACACTTATTGGCCTCCTTCCCTGCCCTGTCTCACTTCCCCACTCCCATGTGCAAATTTCCTGGAATCATCTCCAAATAAACTACTTGCATTCAAATGGTTATTTTAAGGTCTACTCCTGGGGAAAGATGAACTCAGATGTTGAATCATGTAACCAAGGTCACACAACTGCCTGAATTCAAGCCCAGGGAGTCTGGCTTGGAGTTTGTGGTCATTCCTACTATATCACACGACCTCTAAACTCTAAACAGGATGCAAGGCACACCCATTGAAAGGCATTCCTGACCAAAATGGCGGAGTAAGAGACCCCAGCCTCCATTCTCCCACAAAGATCAACAATTAGACAGCTATCTACGAACAAAAATTGCTTTGGGGAGCTCAGGAGTCCACGTAAGAAACTTCAGCGGTGCAGTGGAACAAAACATCTAAGAATAACTGCACAAAAAGGAAAGGAAGAACTGCTTCATCTTGTTTGAAACATCCCATCCCTCAGGCTGAGAGCATTAAGAATGAATTTCCCAGATCAAAAGACTTCCCTTTCCTGGGAAAGAGAGAGCAGGATGAGTGAAGAGCTTCTCCAGCCTTTCAAGACACTATCCGAGGACCCACTTCAGTTTCACCCCACCCAGAGTAACAAAGCTGAGATGTATAGAGATGACAAATAAGATCAGGGACTACAAGTATCAACCACACAGTGGGAGTGACTATGGTTGCCAGTGGCCCGCTCTGCAGAGGAGCCCAGCAGCATTGGCTGCTGAAGAAACCAAAGGCCAGCACAGCCACTGTGGAGCCCCTGCAGATCTTACCCCTAAGGTTTTTCCACCACGGGTTTTTTAATTCATGGATGCCACCTCCTAGTCCCTCCCTACTTCCTCCCCTCTCCTTCACTTTAGCCCAGGGTGCACACTGGAAGCCAGCCCTGGCCTCTGTGGCTATGAAAATGCATGACATCAGCCTAGACTCCTGCAGCTGACCCCACTGCGATGTGCACACTCAGAACTAGCCCCTCCAGCTCTGTACCAACACTCCTCAGGCCTGACTTCCATCACTGGCCTCCACTGCCACGCACGTGCCCATGGTGAGACCCTGCAGTCATGGAGTGCATACTGACAGACAGGGCCCCTGTAGCTCTGCACCCACATCCTGCCCAACCAGCTCTTCTCACTGGCCTCTACTGCAATGCATGGGCCCAGGTAAGATCCTGTAGCTGTAGAAGGACATGCTGACAGCAGGACTCCCATAGCTGATAGTATGCCTACAGTTGGCCCCAGCCCCTGCTGGCCCTGGCCCTCACCACTGTGTGTATGTCTACAACCAGCCCTTACCACTACACAAGCCCCTGCAGCTGACTGTGTGCATACCACCAGCTCTGGCCACCACAGCTCCCTGCCCTGGTCCCTAGCCACTGGACCTGGAGGCATTGTTGAGGACCCCAACAGCCTTTGCAGTCACTTCAGAACCTCTGCAGTACTTTCCAAGGACCACAGGGTTTTCAGTGTTACAGACCGAGACATCAATCTAAGACAGAGGGATTTGAGTGGGAGTGCTTAGCCTCTTACCAGAAGGAGAACTGAGTGAAGGCCCCTTGTATCAGTATGGTGCTTTTGCCTGTAACAGAATATCTGATGAACAGTAGGCTAAATTGTAAAGATGCTTAATTATCTCACACTTCAAGAAATCTAGAGGCGGATGTTCCAGGGTTGTTTGGATGTTCCACCATATCATCAAGGACCCCAGGCTCTTTCCATCTTTAGCTCAGCCATCCTTAGTGTGTTAGGCTATGTTTCTCCTTGTGGTTACAAGACGGCTGCCTAAGTGCACAGTATCACATCTTCACGTTACATCAGCCTAAGCAAGCAAGAAAGAGGGTTGGTTGGGGAAAGGGACTAGTTTTGATTGTAGTGATCACTCCCTGGGGCTATACGCCTACGCATTGCCACTTGAACAAACCCAGAGTTCTATTAGCAAGGAAGAGGTGGCATTGACTCTTCTTCCATAACCTAGGAAACCAACAGTGCCTCCCATAGCCTAGGAAACATTACTGGGGAGCATTGGGGGGGCGGTGTATTCTAGTTGGGAGTACAGGAACACATGACCTCCCAGGGTTTTTCCTTCACTCTGAGCCAAGAACCCCACTCAGGACAAGCTATCCAACATATCCCCACAACCCACTTATCACCTTCCTTCTCCTCAGTGAGAGTTTCTCATTGACAAGCTGTGTTGCCTGGGGGAAGTCACTTAACCTCTCTGAACTTTGACATTTTCATTATAATATCTACTTTCCAGGGTTGTTTTAGGGATGATTTGAAAGTCTGTCGTCTTGTACCTGGCACATATGAAATGTGACATAAATATAGGTTTAATTGTAATGACAACACGAGTTTGCATATGCTGATGACCAGGTTCCAGATGCCCACAAGTAAGAGCACATGGAAATGTTGTAAGGGGCTTGGTGGCGCCTGCACAGTGAGCTGGCGATGAGTCAACAGATATTTATTGTGTGAGTTCTCTTTCTTGTGTGTGTTCCCTTTGTCCATGGTGACAGTTAAAATCGCTGGGCCTGTTAAGAAGGATCTGCTTATACTGGCAATTTTGAGCAGTTTGGTGAGGGAGATAAAATTGTGGTTGCCTTCATTTAAAACAAGTTGTCAGGGCTAGAAAGTAGCAGCAGGACAGAGGCAGGGCAATGACAAGGGAGGGACTTCCTAACCACCTGGGGTGGATATGGGTCACTGACCCTTTCTCACTGATAATTGGGATCTCGACTTGAAGCTGGGATGCATCCAAGTCACCATCAGGGCACGTGTTCCTGATGGGGCTTATAGACACTCCTCATCTTACCCAGGTGAGCCCTGTTTCGAGGCCAGTTGTGTACCTAGGACCAGATGGCTCTTACCCACTTTCTTATCTCAACCTCAGGACTGCTGAGAGTCCTGCTGAGAGGGGATTGGGTGGCTAAATCCAGCTGTGGGGAGGAAAAGGGGAAGAAGTCAGGAAGATGTCTGCTGCTCCATATTTACTGTTGAGAAAAGTGGTATTTTG
Source organism: Hipposideros armiger (assembly GCF_001890085.2). Taxonomy (NCBI): domain Eukaryota; kingdom Metazoa; phylum Chordata; class Mammalia; order Chiroptera; family Hipposideridae; genus Hipposideros; species Hipposideros armiger. The sequence continues at coordinate 939,426 of NW_017731403.1, forward strand.
TTTCTTATATACGTATCCCCATGCTCTGCCCCCTCCAAAAACAATAATCTACAGACAACATAAACATACATAAACTAAACCTCCACTTTCAGTCATCTGATCTAAGGAACTTGGAAAGGCTGTTGGTTCCTTTCCTCAGGAACTTCTCCTGTGAGGTCAGCAGACAAAGCTGAGTCAACTATATGGGGTCTTGCTATAGAAAGTGAGGCCCTGCCCCAGGAGAATCAGCACCCCCTGGGAGCTTGTTAGAAATGCAGAATCTCAGGTCCCTCCCCACCCACTGAATCTAAAGCTGCGATTTAACAGGATTCCCAGGTAATAATATGCACCTAAAAGTTTGAGAGGTTCCTGTCTCCAGTGCCGCGCTGCCTATTTACCTGATCACTGATGACAGCAGACCATCGTGGGACTTTGCAGTTGATACTATGGCTCCGCTAGTAAGCCACATTTTTCTAATGTTTTCTCACTTAGGTGCTTTCTTTACTCAACAGTTATCAGAATCCTACTGTCCATAAAGAACCACCAATACTAGTTGAGTGTTTAACAATTAAATACATGTATATACATGATGTATGACAAATTTGAGATCATTCACTACAGGCTATTTTGGAATCTGCCATTTTCACTTTGCAATATGACACAACAGTCCATGGTTTATTGCATCAGTTTTAATCCCTGCATGGTAGTCAGCTTGTACGGATTTACTCTGATTGATTTAATCAGTTCTCAGCTGTTGCACATCAGGGTTGTTTACATTTTTATTAAAAATAATATTATAATGAGGGGACAGGGTGGGGGATGGAAGAAAAAGGTGAAAGGGAATAAGAGGTATGAAATTCCAGTTATAAAAGTAATAAGCCATGGGGATGTAGTGTACAGCACAGGGAACAGCCAGTAGTATCGTAATAACTTTGCACGGTGACAGATGGTTACTAGACTTAGTGTGGTGATCACATCAAAGGTACATAAATGTACAATCACTATATTGTACACCTAAAGCTAATGTAATATTGTATGGCAAACTATGCTTTAATAAAAAAGTTTAAATAATACAATGAATATCACTCACACTTAGTCTTTGTTTCCAGCTCAGAAACAGACTTATGTACATATGGTAACGTAATATATGATAAAGTGGCACCACAAATCAATCAGAAAGGGGAGGTTTGTTAGGGAGGTGGTATTGAAAAAAATGGAAAAAAAATACTAAACCTTTTTTATGACTATGCTCAAGAGTGAACTCCAGATGCTGTGACGACCAAAATATGACATATAAAATCACACAAGATAAAATGCAAGATAATAGCTTGTGACCTGAGATTATAGATGGACTTTGTGTGCAAAACTGAAAAAAAAAGTATAAACCACAAGGTAAAAAATTAATATATTTGATTATATCAATTTTAAGGATTTCTGTCCAGCAAACAATACTAGGAACAAGGCACAAACAGACTAGGAGAAGACATCAGCAATGCCTAAAGCTCACGAATGACCAATCTCTAGGTTCTAGGCTAGAAGAAACTCCTGCAAATCAAGATAAAAATCAACAATAGCATTAGAAAAATAGATGAAGGATAGCAACTGTCAATTAACAAAGAAAAGAAAACCCAAAAGGCGAAAACAGCATATGCAGAAATGCTCCAACTCATGAGTAATCAGAGAAGCACAAACGAAAACAATAGTACGATCCCTTTACAGCTATTAGGCTAGAAGAATTAGAAGGTGGTTAATGTCAAGTGCTGGGAGAGATGCAGGAACAAGAACCCTGATCTATTGCTGGTGGGAGTATGGACTGGTGCAGCTTTCCTGGAGAGTTATTGGGCAAGATAAAGTAAATTTAATGTGCACACACCTTATGGCCCAGCAATTTCACCCCTGAATAGATATCGCAAGGAATTTCTTATTGATGCCCGTAAAGGAACATGCATGAGGTTTCATCACAGTGTTGTATGTAATGACAAGAGGTCGGAGGTAACTTGGGTAGGTATCACTGGAGAATGGTGAAGCAAAATGTGTTGCCTGTGGAGCCTATGCAGCATTTAGAAGGCACAGATATTATTACACATTGCTACCGACTAGATCTTAAAAATATGGTGGTGTTTCTAAGAAACAAGAAACAGAATAAGTTATGTATCAGTACTGATTAAGTGAATTAAAATATATATTAATACAAAACAATATGTGTTTTGCAAGTGCCCATGCAACCAAAAAGATGCACTTTAGACACACACACACACACACACACACACACACACACACACACATACACACAAAAAAAATAGCATGATTGCCTATGTCAAAGGAAGGGGAATGAAAGCAAGGAAAAGGGGTAGAAGAGAATAAACAAAACCTGAGAGAAGCACAGAGGTGTATGAATTACTCAGCCCTTTCTTTGCATGGAGGGGGGGAAATCCTGATTTATACTCATAATTATTTTATAAGAATGAATTCCTGGAAGAAAGATGATTTCACCTCATCTTAAGTTATGAGCAAGACAGAAAAGCAGCAGGGTTCCCCCAGGGGCTGGAGGAGGCTCTTGAGCAGTTGAACAGAGGACCCTCACTTACAACTTTTGAGCCTGGAGCTTGGGGCTACTTCCCTTCTCCCCCAGAGCAACAGGGGCTCGTGAGCCTGGAGCACATTTCAGCCTCCTGTTCCCTGGCTGGGCCAAGAGATAAAGGCGCCAGCCCAGCATCTGCTCTGAGATGTGGTTGCCGATAAACACCAGAAGAATCAGATCATGTGTGTACAGATTATCTCATGACAGCATCAGATTAGCCTTGCACGTTAGCATCACAGGATCTTAGACTCAGAGTTGAAGGGGTCTTGGGGTTTGATCTCCCTCCCACCCGTGGCTGGAGCCCCTAGATCACCTTCCCCTACTGCTTCACCACAGGTGAAGAGCTCAGTGGTGTGTGTGGCAGTTCCCCACCCCCCACCCCCATCCTCCAGTCCCCTGTCCTCTACTCCTCCAGCCCTCTCTTGTATGTCTGCAAGTCCAGACCCCTCACTATCTCAATGAATTCCTTCTAGTAAAGGTCAGCCAAACTGGTGGCTTTGTAGACAGCCTGTCTGGGCTCTTACTGTTCCTAAGACTATACCTAATTGAAGAATCAGACTGCAGCTCATATACACTGTCTGGAGATGACCCCCACCTGGGCCTGTCAGCATGGCGACCTCTCTGCCCACAGAGCTCCAGGGAATAGCACACGGCTGCTGTGGTCAAATGCAGCCCCCCAGCCAAGAGCTAAGGATGATGTTATACGCTGAAGGCTGTGTGTAAAAAAATAAAAATAGAAAGGAGAGCATGCGACAGAGACTGTATGCCTCCCACAAAGCCTACAATATTTCCTATGTGGTCCCTTACAGAAACTTTGCTGACTGCTGCCCTCGATCCCTCGTGACCACCAGCAGCATTGGTATCCCTTGCAAGCTTCTGAAAAATGCAGGGTCTCTGACACATCTCAGAGCTTCTGAATCAGGACATGGATTTTGACAAGAGTCCGTGGTGAGCTGTGAGTGCACAGGGAAGTTTGGGGAGCCTCTGCCTGGGCCTAGGTGTTTCCAGGGTTAACCTGGGGATTAAGGGGTGGGCTCTGGAGCTGGACTGTGTGGGTTTGAAGCCTCATGCCACCACGTCCTTGCTGAGTGACTGAGGAAGCCATCTTTATTCAAGACCTGTTTCCTGTTCTCTGAACTGGGATCATCCTAGCTTTCACTGAAGAGGGTTTTAGTCAGTCTTGAATTAGAGAAACATGACCAGAGTAAGGGCTGGATAAATGTTAGATTTCATTTCTACTGCATTGTTTCTAATGTCAGCCCTTTGGTTCTTTCTGCCTCAAAATGGGGGAAACATACTTTGCATAGATTAACCAGAACTTGTGTGCTGATGGACCTGGATGTTTCCTCAGAATCCCATTTATGCAAATACTCTGAGTCAGCAGGTGAGAAGGACAAGGGCAAGGCTGGGCACAGCCCCACCTTGTCAGGCTGTTTCTCTTCTCCGCAAGGAGAGGGAAACGATTGCTTTCTGACTGTGGACAAATCGGTTTGTGCTGGCCAGCATTACAGGCTCGGGTTCCCCTGAAAGACAGTCAGGGCCTGGATCAAAGTGAAACAAGGTTAAAACACATGAGACCCTGCCCTCCTCTGGGAAGCGGCCACAAGCAGGCTGCCTCGCACGTGACCGTGCCGCCTGCTGCCCTTCCTTAGGCCATAAAATGGTTGCATTGCTTTCTGATTTGCATTTAGTATCTGCTTTTCCTGCCCAGGATTCAAGATGAAACTGCTTGGCTGGGTCCCAGGTGAGGGCAGGTGGGAGCAGAAGGTAGAGGGGAACGTGGACAGCTATTTAAATGATGAGGGGCTTGGAGAAGCTGTGTGCTTCCATGATAGGGCATTGTTCCCGTTGAGATTTGCCAAACTGTTGTTCCAAATGACTAGCTAAGAGAAAGGGAGGGCTCTGTGCTGGGGAGGCCTTGTGGGGGACAAAGGGTGTCATTTATTTTCTGCAACAGCATGAGCTTTGCTTCCTGTGTGACTTTTTGAAGGCTGCTTGTTGGGATTAAGGAAGTCCACCCAAATATTTTCAAGAATACAGTCTCTAGAAAAGGCATTTTCCCCCAAGCACTGTTTACTTTAATAATACATACACAATTCACACAAAGTGACCTCAGCACAAAGCAGTTCTCTTATTGTGCTTTGTGGACTTCCCAAGTGTGAACTGGATGATTTTTAACTTATGATCATTTTCCCCATAATGGAAATTTCACATACATTTTATAGGGGACACATCATGTCTATTTTTCGGGGAGAAAAATGTAGCCATATATATGTACATAGTGAAAAGCTAGCACAAAATTGGGCATATAGTCACTTAGTTTTAAGATCATTTGGCAAATTGGAAGGAGACTTGGCCTGGTGGAGATCCCACTACAGATTTCTAACTTGGGCTCTTCCATGAACTTGTGGTGTAACCTTATATCATCCCTTTACCTCTCCATGGGCCCCAGTTCTCTTACCTGTAAAATTAGAATAATGGGTACCACCAGTGACGCATTGAGCTCCAAGACCCCCATTGGCTGGGGCTGCCACAGCAGGTGGGTGCGACAGTAGTGAAAAGGGTGATGTGTGTGTTGCGGGGTCAGCCTCCTCTACTCCCTTCAGTTATAAGAGCTTCCCTGTTTTCCGTTTTACACATCAGGCCTTAGGAGTCAGTTTCTGTCTTCCACGCTAGGTGAAAGCTGGAAAACTACTACTTTAGGTGATCGCTAAAGTTGAGTGATCATACATATTGATGTATGCATATGATCATCCACATAAGGACATTCTGAGATTGGAAAGAAGGTGCTATTAATAATGACACTGAGACAACAGATTTAAGTGGGACCACCCCAGACAAAAAGAGATGTGTGGTCACTCAACCACTGAGACCTATGTAAGCTCAGAGGGCCTTGCTTCTCTCTCCTATAATTCTATGGCTTAACTGTTTCTTTTTCTCAGCACCAGGCAGAGTTCGGGTAGGTCGCAGCCCCAGGGACAGAAGCAGTCAGGAATAGCCTCTGGGAATGAAGTCATTAGGTGACAGCCTCAGGGACAGCAGCCATCGGAGACAGTTCCAGGGATAGAAGCCATCGGGAGACAGCACCATGCTTACTTGCTGGAGCACGTAACTGGAAGAAATACACAAGGCTACCTGCAAGTGACAGATGACACGTGGGTTCAGCCTGGTTCTTGTTCAGAATCATGTGAGCATCACAAGTTTTATGGTGAACACATCAGTGAATCAACCAGCTATTACCCAGCAAGCAAGTGCCCACAAAGAACTCAGCCCAGGAGACAAGTACTGGTGGTGAAAGATTAAGCAAACAGCCCAAATCACGGGTCCTCAGAGTGGAGGAAACAGTCAATGGAGGAGAAGGTCACAAGGCAGAAAGAGGGCTTCAGAAGGCAGGCTGTCAAATAGAGTATTGTGCCAAATTGGAAGAATCCTAGGAGAATTTCTGCAGAAGAAAAAAAATACAGAGAATGGGAAATGTATCTCCTCGCCTCCCCGACACATGCACAGCACAGGCCCCGAAAGGACTCCTATCCAGTTGCTTCATTAAGTTCCTCACCCTTTTCCCACCCATCCCATGTTTGCTGCTATGATGTCCTACCTAACGTTTCTACTCTGGCAATGCCCTGCACATTGAAATGACCCGCCCCTCCCTTCTGTTTCAAGGCTCACTGATGGTGAAGTTTATAGCAGAGTGACACAGTGAGGAGAAGGCTAGTGATATAATGAGTTGTAAAACAATAACATAGGAGGTGCTTATTTACTTTTGATTTTTTTTTTTTCTGGTTGCCTTTCAGCTGGCAAATAATGGAAACTTTTCAGCTAGGAAAAGAAAATGGTTTTGCAGTCTAATCTGCACTTCCCTACTTGCTAGGCAAGTACTGTAATCTATCTGGATCTTGGTTTTTTATCTGTCATATAGGGATATACTACTCCTTCCTTCCCTTCCGCACAAGATTGATGAGTTATCCCCCAAGTGTCCCCGTAACTCTGCTATCTCATGCCTCTTCCCCATCCCATGCCCAGGTGAGTTCCTTTGGGATTGTTTTCATGGACACTTTAGCTTCATTCAAGCTCTGTCCCCCTTACATCTCACTCTTTGGGTGGTTCTCCTCCTCAGCTTCCAGTCACAAAACTCCTCTATTTCCTTAATTTTTGCACAAAACAACTCACTTCATGCATATGCTAAGTCACACTTCAGTGACTTTGGGGAAACAGAAGGACTTCCCATCACAGCTCCGCAAACAACAAAAAATTAAATATTGGACTTTCATTTCTGTGAACCACCTTGGCCATTTCTGCCAAGGGCATCTGCCTTCTCCTATACTTCATGCCTTACATCCTGTCCTCCTCTCAGCTCTCAGCAGGATAAAAAAAATGTTCTTGGAATCATTTTGCAGAGCGATTCAACTCCTTCAGCCTCTATCTCCAAATTCAACCCTGGCTTCCCTTGCCATCTCCAAAGCCTCATTAATACGCTGGGCTAACCAATGTACAACGTTCTCTGTGTGGTTTTCAATAAGAAAACGTTTTTCTTCTTTTATGCAAGGATGACACAGTATCCAACTTAGGAATTGGGTTGGGATCCATGGGCTAAGAAGACCCCGTGCGTTGAGCCAAGAGAGAGACTGATGGCCAATGGCAAATGCGTCCCTCAGAGTTACCGGCAAACTGAGACGGGTGTCATGTAGGGAAGGGAAAGGCAGGCCTGAGAGGACCAAGAGGCACACTGCTGACTCCCCTGAAGAATAAGCTCAAATCCTCAGCTACCCTGAAGGTAGGGGACACCTCTGTGGGGGAATCCAAGTTTAAGAAGCCACATCAGTGGCACTGTGGCTCTTGCCTTCTATTCTTTCGTAAACTTTCCTAAGGCCAAAGGAGTTGCAGTGCGGAGGGAGAAGAAGGGTGGGTCCCACACTCTTCCTTCCAGCGCCACACACAAAAACCAAACCTTTCCAGAGTCCAGCCACGTGCTCTACTCCCAAGAGAAAAGAGATTGGCTCTTGGCGTGCTATGGGCAGGGACACGTTTGATTTTTCACTGGTGTCCGATCGACTAATTTTGTCACTGCAAACAAGATAATGTATTTGAAAGCTCTTTGAAAACTGGAAGATGGGGGCCGGCCGAGTGGCTCAGTTGGGTAAGATCTCACTCAAGCGTGCGAGCTCTGAGCAACAGCGGTTCAAGTCCCAGCCCGAGCTGAGCTGCCGCTGAGCTGCCAACAGGTGGCAGGATGGCTCAGCTAAAACAAAACAAAACAAAACAAAAAACTAATTTCATTTGAAAACTGGAAGATGGAATACAAAGGATGGAAGGGTTTAATTAATAATCATTACCGCTCAGGTGGGATTAAGCCTGGCTTGATGCTAGACCATCGTTAGGGCCCGGGGAGCCATCAGCATTCCGTCAGGTGTGAAAGGCAGAAATGAAGCCAGTTATTATGGCTTTGCTGTAACTAATCTAAATGAGAATACCCAGGGCAGTGAGGTCCAGTATGTTGGTGCTGCAGCTTGAAGTCTTATATAAATGCTAACAAGGCAAGAATGGGATTTCGGCTGGCAGAGGTGGCAGATACCAAGGAGCTGGCTGCAGCTCTCATTTCCTCAGACAGCAGCATGGTCTCACTTTAATTTGCAGATATTTTAAGCATTGGATGCTGATACCTGGAAGGCAGGCTGGAAGCAGGTGCCTCCTAATGGATATAATAGATTAAAGCTGAAATCCACACGATTACTCCAATTTCAGAAACACCATTGTCTGTTGTGTGCCCTCTTATGTGTTTCATTCACTTATTCCTTGCAGTACTTGCTGGGAGAGATTTTATTTCAGGAATGACACAAGACTCCTCAAATAAATGTAACATATTCAGGGGCCAGTGCTCACAAGCATGGACTTCATAGCCAGAAAGATCGGTTGTGAGTCCGGAGCTATGTTATTTTGAGTAAATATACAGAGGGTGCCAAAAAAATGTATACATATTTTAAGAACGGAAAAAAACTGTATTAAAATTGCAATACTCAATGTATACTGATAACAAAAGATGAATACAAGTCATGTGTATACATATTTTTGGCACCCCCAGTATTTAGCTTCTTTAAGCCTCAGTTTCCTCATCTGTAAAATGGGGCTAATGAGAATGCCCAGGGTATCTTTTGAGGTTAATTGAAATATATATGTAAATGTTCAGCTCAAGGTTTGGTATACAGAAGATGCTCAAGTGGTACATATAATTATTATTGTCATCATTATTGCTTGGTGACTTATTCATATGGCAATGCTCAGGAGTAAACTTGAACCAGGATTGACTTTGCAGGGAATCTAGGCTATGGTTGTTGCACCATCATATGCTTTACTTTCTTCGCCTAGAAAACAAAGCGTCCTTTGAAAAAGGAATTGCTTTCGTTTCCCATGAGAAGTAATTTCTATAACCCACGAGTAAATGCAGTCTAATGACTAGAATGTGACAGTAGCTATCAAGAGTGAAATGTTCCATAAACAGTACTGCCTCCTAAAATTACTCACTCTCAGTGCACTGTGTGAGTCTTTTCTTGTCCCATTCAGTCTTCGATGCTGCTTTTCATCCTCCCACCCACCCCACCCTGCCCCTATCCCATTTTGGTATCCTTAGACTTGATTACTGCCACCCCCAAATTTCTGAAGAGCGTGGGGTTGCCTGGGGATTCAAAGTAAAGCTCAGAGGCCTAGATGCAACTCTGCTTATTCCAGTGTCCTGAGGGATGGGGTGTGGGGGTCTTGATCCAGCAAAAGGCGGTTTGCCAATGAGCAAACCGGTGGACCGTGCCTCATACATTTTCAGAGAAACATCATTTAATCTCAGAACATCTGCAATAGTCTGCAACACATTTTCCCCAGGGTTTTACTCTAAGCTGACAAAAGATGGCAAACTCCCCCGGCTCCGCGCCCCACCCCCACCCCCGGCCAGATTCTGGGACATATCTGGGTATTATTGAACAAACATCAGTTAGGTTCTCATCTTGGAGCAGTGTCAGCATGAATAGGAAATATGCCAACGCTCTTATCATAGCTGACAGACTCTGTAACTCACCTGCTGATAGTGTCAGTAACACAGCTCCCTGTTGTGGGGTCTCTTCTCCCACTTTGAAAGCATTAGTTTCAGGCAAGCAAAAAATTAAGGTGTTTTGGGAGTTTATGTTTACTTTTCCAAAGTAAGCAAGAATTCCAGGATCAATGCAATGCACCTCGCAGACACGCAGGACATGTCAATGAGTTCAATACTTTTTGAAACACATCTAGGGTTTATTTTTCCAGAGCTTAAACTTTTTCCCTGCCTCCTCAATAATGGAAACTCTAACGCTAAGAGAGTGTCAGATTGAATGCCTTCATTTTACAAATAAAGAGACTAAGGCCCAGAGATTGTTAATTATTTCGCTGGGGCCACACAGACAATTGGCAGCAAAGCAGAGCCAGAAGCCCTGAATTTAGGACTCACAGGCCAGAGCTTTCCCTACCATTTCTCACTTACTAATGCCATTCATTTCATTACTTGCTCTGAAAATGGATCTTGTCTCTTTATTTCTCTGTCTCCTAAGTTAGAAACCACATACAACATGACATATCTTTTGTTTGACCCTTGAAGTTTAAAACTATTTTCTAAATTAGTTAACTTTTTTAAACATGGAGATTTTTTCCAATATCTACATTTCTGGTTTCTTTCAAAATGTGGACTATCTGACAACATTGGGTTTGCATTCTTGCAAGACAACACTCAGCTGGGGCTGGGTGGCAGCTGTCTCCTTCTCATGGAACCTGTTCTCTTGCCGAAGTCCCCATCACTTCCTGCTGTCTCACGTCCAATCTGCTTTACCCTTTTACCTGCCTGACTGCTGTATGCATTCAAACATGACCCTGGGTTGAAAACATAACAAACAACTTTATAAATATTATTGCTCCAACCTAGATATCAGCTGGAAGCCCCCTGCTCCTCAAGAGGTGCCTAAAATTGCTTTAAATCTCCAATTCCATGGCCCAAGAAGATTTTCCCAGTAATGTGTGAATGCTAATAGATTAATATTCTCATGGTCTGCTTTGCCTCTAGCGCCTATGGTTTTGACTCATGACAACTTAAAAGGAACTAAATTTTTCCTTGGTCTCCTCTCCCTACCCCAGGCAGTTTGGATTTATGAGTGGACTATAATGATAGTTTTTTTTCTTTTCTTTTCCTTTTATTTTTTTGGTGGAGAGGAGTGAGGGGGGTGTTATGGAGTAAAGATTTGAATAGCACCCTTCACAGAAGATATAACTTAAAAATTCATCTTCCATGAGGATTTTTCTCTGGCCTTTCTTTGATAGAGAGTTCTGTCATTCCATCTCCTCCCTGCTCCTCAGTGACCCTAATCCATTTCAAATTTCCCTCTCTCAATAGCAGAGCAATTCAGCCTTCTCCCAAACGTGCTGTTGCAAACCCATCAAGGTGCTCACAGAGCAGAGGCCTCTTCTCTGTAAACACTGTCTGAGTCTCCTAGAGAGAAGTCAGGATTCTAGACAGCAAATGTTTTGCCAATTACACTTCCAAGACCTTCTACAACTACGCATTGGTCTCCAAGGAGCTAAGTCCCTAGGCTGTTATTCCTGGTATTATTCAGCCCGATTCCCTGACTTTAGATATGCATGAATCATTCAGTCCTAAATATAAAAATCCTACGTTTATCTGTTCACATGGCTGCTTTCCCTCCTGGACTATATGTCTCTTAAAGTCAGACACAGTGTCTTATTTACCTTTAGGTTTTCATTACCTACACAGTGGAGAGGGGAGAGGCAGCAGTCAGGGAACAGTGAACACAGAGACGGTGTTTAATAAACAATAGATGGAGGAAAAAGGGAAGGCAGAAAGGAAGGTTGCACACCTGATATGATCGTACCTGTTGTTCACTGCACAAGGGGGCACCAACCGGATGGTGCAAATGGGTGCTGAAAGCCAGGATGTGCTCTGCTCACCAAGTTCAGCTGCATCTTTCTTCCACTTACCTGTCTTGCCCCCATATGCTGCCCTGCTCTAGAAAAGGCACTTTTTCTAACTCTCACAAAGGTGCTATATGGTCTGGGGAATGAATGTTACAACATTTTGTCAAGGAAATGTGTATTTTTTTCACACCTCAATTTGTGTTAAATTCCAAGAAAATGACTATAACTTTGTCAGTATTTGTGACACCAGACTCTGGTATTGAAGCCAAGACCCCCATTCTCACGCCCCGAGAAGTAGTGGGAACCCAGCAATGGGAACCCCCAAATCTGAATAAAGTGGAGCATTCGAGCCTGAAAAGAAATAAAAATCCCTGCTGCTGCACCGCCACCACCACCACCACCACCACCATCCCGCGGTGCATCTGTTGACCCCTGTCCTATGATAATCCCCCTCATGAAGCTCAGGAACACAGCTCCACCCCTTCAAGGTCCAGGCCTTTCTGGGAGATGTAGGCTCAGCTGGCAGTCGCTCAACCTTGCCCCCAGCTCCCAGCGCTCAGCCTGTCGTTTCCCATCACCAGAGCTCTGGTTGGGGACGAGCATCTGGAGAGGAAGTGTCTGCTGGCCCAAGGGGTGAATTTGGGTTGGATTTCAAGGCTGAGCTAAGCAATATTTCCCCTGAGTTCCGGGAAGGCGGGCGCTGAGGCCATGTGTGAAATGAGCCCTCAGCTGAGCTGGGGGAACACACGAGTGGCGGAGGTGGCGCCCCCAGGCCTGGGAGCGCTGCACCGAAGCGCGCTGGGCTCAGCTGGGTAGCCAGGAGCCAGAGGTGTGGCTCTGCGCCCGCCCCTGCCCTTGGCTCCAAGATGCTGCTGGAGGCACAGGGAGATTAGCTAAACGCGGCCGCCAATCCGCCTGGTTTAGCCTCTCAGTGAGCCACTGTGAATGCTATGCGAAGTCTTTGTTCACGACCCAGTGCCTTTGCCTTCTCAGCAAATTAGGGTCAAGGCCAGAGGCCTTCCAGAAAACATAATCACAGGAAGGGTACCTCAAAGCTATTCTCTCCTGTGGAGTGGTTAAGAACTCAGGACCGGGGCTCTGATGGACCAGGGTTGGAAGGCTGGCTTCACCACATGCTAGCTGGTTAGTTAATCCCTCTGGGTCTCAGTTCCCCCTAATGGAAAATGGGAGTTATCCTCAATAAGAGCTATTTGTAAGGCTCTTTGAAAATTAAGTGAGAAAACATGGTTATAGCCATCAGCACAGTGCACAGCAGGCTCTAAGGGGTCACGTGTCGACGGTGATGTATAATATTGACTCTAAATCAGTGACATGTATTTATAATTTTTCTCTAAAGCAGCGGTTCTCAACCTGTGGGTCACGACCTCTTTGGGGGTTGAACAAACCTTTCACAGGGGTCGCCTAAGACCATCGGAAAACAAAAAGATATTTACATTATGATTCATAACAGTAGCAAAATTACAGTTATAGAGTAGCAACGAAAATAATTTTATGGTTGGGGGTCACAACAACATGAGGAACTGTATTAAGGGGTTGTGGCATTAGGAAGGTTGAGAACCGCTGCAAAAGCCTCAGCTACTCAAAGCGTGGTCCGTGGACCAGCAGCATAGGCAGCATCCGAGAACTCCTTAGACACACAGAATCTCGGGCCTTACTCCAGACCTTTTGTATCAGAGTCTGAAATTTAACAAGACCCAGCCATTTGTATGCACGTTGAAGCTTGAGAAGCACTTCTCTAGAACATTCCAAGGCTTCAGTCCATCATAACCAATTATCAGCGGGTGTTTTAGGCACCCCAACTCTCCCTTCAGTGGCTGTACTATTTTCTTCAGGGCTACCCTCTAGAAGCAGAGTTTTGCTACCAGCGTTTTATTTCCTCTGGATGCCCTGAAAAGAAAGCGCTGAGGAGCAGAGAAATGACCAGAGGGGGCAGATGGAAGGAAGGAGAAGGAGAAGCTAGAAGCCTGGGTGATCCACAGTCTGGGTTCTCAGCCTCCCTGAAGTTTCCAGGGGTTCCTTCCACCCCTATGGGAAACAATAGGGTGAGGGCCAGAGAGTCTGAGGTGCAGAATCGACCTGATTTTTTTCTATATTGCATGGAGATTCAGCCTTAGGGATCCTGGACCTTGAACTACTTTATAGACTTCTTGGGATTCCGTGAGCCTGGACCAGGGCTGACACCATTTATTCATTCAACAAATATTCACTGAATGTCTACAACCTGCTAGGCACTATGCTAGGTAAGACCCAGATCTCTGCTCCCCCGATCAAGCTCTTGCTAGGCAATTAGTTAAACTATCATTCTAGGTGAAGTTAGGTGTGCAATGGTGGTGGGATCCTAGGTGTACAGCCCTTCCTTGCCCCGGCTGCTGGAAGTGCTGGTGGCTGAGAGTTCTCAGCTTAGTCCCTCTCTGGGATGCCCTTGGCTAATGTCACATCCCCCCAACCTGGGCAGCCCCAACTATAGTCTGGTGGATGGGGAGGGCGCACTTGCCTCAATTTGGAACACTTCTGAAGAGCCAGAGTTGATTGACTGAGGCCTGCATTGTAAGTGCATGACAGGACTGTATGTAACTCTCTGCCCAATCTCGCTTCTGTCATCCCTCACAGGTACTGCTCCTGACTGAGCGGGTTCCCCATCAAACATTTGCCAAGAAATCTCAGAGTGTCAGAATCTGTTTCCTAGGAATAGACAGACCTAAGACAATTATTTTCTTCTAAGCATGTCTATGCCTAAGAGACTCTGGCTATGGCTCAAACCAATGTATTTGCATTTTTGGAAAAACATTTTCTTGAAGCCTTTTTAAGAGCTCCTAGAGAGAAGAGGTTTTCAGATGTGTTTACTTACTTTTTCTAAAGTTTAAAATCCATAAAAAAATATATAATACAATCTCATTTTAAAAGAGGTGAACAATGTAAAAAAGTACACAATGAAAGCTGAAAGACACTTTTGATCAGGTTCCTTCTCCCATCCAGCTTGTTTTCACAGAGCTAATCATTGCTTGGGTGAATCTTTCTAGATAGGCTTTTTGCTATGTATTTGCACACATATAAATGTATACAAACATACTTATTTTTAACATAATGGGATAAAATTGTTTAAGGCATTTATTTTTTAAAGTTTTGAAGCTTGAAGATCTTTTTGTCGCTAAATACAGATGTACCTAATGTTTTTTAATGGCTGTATAATATTCCACAGCAGGGAACCCCCATTTAGCCATTCCTTGGGGTTGAGACTTTTAGTGCTCATCTATATCCAGTTATTTTCTCCTCTGGACATGTGAGAGGATTGTACTTGCTGCTCCAACACAGTTACTTGGAGCCACATGACTAGCTCTGGCCAATCAGAGAGAGGAAGTGCCCTATGTCACTTCTGGGCTGAAGTATTTCATTGTAGGTGTGAGGCCCTCCAGCAGTCTATCCTCTGAGATGATGGAAAAGGCCTTCTATTGAGATGGTGGAGCCACAAGATCAAGACAGCCTGGATTGATGAATCGCAACATGAACGAGAGTTGCCCTGGATATAGAGCAAAGTGAGTGAGAACTTACCCTTTGCTATGTTAAGCCACCAATTTATTTTTTTTTAACCACTGCATAACCAAGCATATTCTGACTAATGCACTCCCCTCTTGGGCATTTAGGTTGCTCCTAATTTTACACTATTAAATAAAATGCTGCAGTAAACATCCTTTATATATGTCTCTGAGTACATGGTAGGTATTTCTATAGAATAGATACCTAGAAGAGAAATTGATGGTGTCTTAGCCTGTTTGGGCTACAATAACAAAAATATCATAAACTGGGTGGCCTATAACAACAAAATTTATTTCTCACAGTTCTGGAGGCTCAAAGTCCAAGATCATGGGTGCAGGCAGATTTGGTGTCTGGTGAAGACCTACTTCCTCGTCGAAAGCTGTCTTTTTGCTATAATGTCACATGGTGCAATGGGGTGTTCTCTGGGGTCTCTTTTATAAGGGCACTAATCCCATTCATTAGGGTTTTGCCTTTGTAACCTAATCACCTCTCAAAGGCCCCACCTGCTAATAACATTACCTTGGGGGTTAAGTTTCAACATATGAAATTTCGGGACACAAACATCAAGTCATAGCAGATATCCAAATGGTATTCATATTTAGTTTTGAAAGAAACATCAAATTGTCTTCCATGGTCTTTGCTAATTTACATATTCATCAACAGCATCTCCTCTATCAGCAGATATTGTCTTTTTGTGTGTATGCGTGTATGTGCTAATTTGATAGAAGAGGTATTTTGTTGTTGTTTCAATTTGTGGTTCCCTGATTATTGGAGGTTAAACAATTTTTCATATTCTCATTGGCCATTTGTATTTTTTTCAGGAACTCATCTATCCATATTTTTCCATTTACTTTCAAAGTTAAAAAAAATTAAAGATCTCTAGAATAAAATATCTTCAAAAAAGTTTTTATAATTGAATTCTTTGTAATCACAGATATCTCCCCCTCTTGACTTCCCAAAGATGTCCCTATGTTCATTTATTCTTTCACAAATGTTTATTCATTCTTTCTTTACAAATATCTATTGAATAGCTGCTCTGTGCTAAGCACTGGGAATGCCCTGGTGAGCAAAACAGACAGAGTTCCTGTCCTCATGAAGCTTTAGGTCTATCAAAGAAAAGTGACATTGAACAAGTCCATATTCTTTGTCTCTGACCTTACTAACAGGCAGTAAAGCAATTAGAGGGACCCTGTGATATGTGTGGGATGGAAGCAGTAGAAGGAGGGTATAAAAATGAGGCATCGCTTCTTCCCTTGACATTTAGTAGCAGCAACAAACATTTTCTGAGCCCCAGTGTAAGCTATTAGAGTCATGGAATAATAGATTGTCAGAATCCCCATTTTAAGAGGCTTGATCACTGCACTGTACACCTGAAGCTGATGTTGTATAATATTGTATGTCAACTATAGTTGAACATATATATATATATATATATATATATATATATATATATATATATATATGTATATATGGTCACGGGACGTGGAGCATAGTGTGGAAGTGGAGGCAAGGGAATTGTAATAGATATGTATGATATTGGGGGGAAGTGGGGCAGTGGATTTGGGAGAGGGGGGTTGTCACTTCGAGGGGTAAAATGTATAACTATTGCACTGTGTTATACAGCTGAAACTAATTCTAAAAAATGTGTATTTCATAATAATAAAAAAAAGAATTCCCATTTTACAGATGAAGAAATTGAGGCACAGAAGCAAAGTGACTTGCCCAAGGTCTCCTGGCTCCTAACCTAACGCTTTGCCCACTGTCTCAAATTGCCTGCCTGGTAGGCCTCTGCAGCTATACCAAATGCTCATAAACCCTTCTAGGTTCTGAGTGATGGAAAGGTAAGTACCTGTCCTGGGAGATAGAAAAAATATATTCCCCAACTTCGAAGGGCTTACAATCTAGATACTGCAAATTTCTTTCTAAAATACTATTTGTATCACTTGGCAAAAAAACTTATTTTCCATGATACTAAAGCAGCGATTCTCAACCTTTCACAGGGGTCGCCTAAGACCATCGGAAAACACATATTTTCGATGGTCTTAGGAACCGAGACACCGCTCCTCTATCCGTCTCCAGGACTACATGCAGATACACCCACATACGAGTACCCGGCGACCCCTGTGAAAGGGTCGTTCGACCCCCAAAGGGGTCGCAACCCACAGGTTGAGAACTGCTGTTAAAGGAAAGCCAGCTTATGCTAGAACTTGCTTATCTAAATGCTTGAAATTGTCATTAGGATGATGGTTTTCAAAAGGAAGTTGAAACTCTCCAGACAGGAAGCTGTCACTGAATTTTAAAAAGTAGGATATGCTTCCCAGTATTGACTATTCATCCTGAAATTTCACTTGCTTTCTTGGGAATAGAAAATTCCAATGTCTATCAGGGAACTACCACCTGTAAGAATTAGTCAATGTTTCCCTGCAGAACCGTGTAAAAAGCCCTGGGAATGTCAGAGGAAAAGTTGGGCAACACATATTGGGCCCATTAACCATATTCCTTAAGCCTCGGTTTTCTCAGAAGTAAAATGAAGTAATAAAATGACCTCATAATATTGTTGGGAGGATTAAAGATACAGCACACAAATAGTTATGTCTATTTGAGAGTAAGTGATCAATAAATGTTAGCTATTACTGTCATTCTGTTCAATGCCATGTCCTGTTCCTTATGTATCAACCAACAACCTGGACATCTGAGCAGCCATATCTGAGAAAGCAGAACCATAAACCACAGCCATCTGCCTTTGTTTTGAATATTTCAAAAGCCGATGAACCCTGAAGAATAAACGAGGCATCAGTCCTTGCGAATGAGTCATGGACCATGCATGGTTCATTGTGTTTCACGCATGATGCAGATCACACGCCTCTGCTTTCAGGTGTTACGATCAACTGAGATTTCAACAATTCAGAGCTTTGGAGCGCATCCCACCACGCTGTTCTGCCCACGCTCAATCGTCCCTGTGCTTCTCGCTTATATTAAATGTTAAGTTCTCTTTCTGTCTCTTATTTAAGCTAGCTTACTTATTCTACTCTGCAAAGAAGAGCAAATTCACAAAACTAACATTTTTTTCTTAAGTCCTTATGTGTACAGATATAGAAATCCCCCTTTTTGCTCAGACTGTCAGGAAGGGATGCATGGGTGGCTTGCTGGACAGGGGTCAGGAGACTCAGGTTTTATTACTAGCTGTCTCACTGACTCAGGTTGACATTAATTTCTTTGGGCCTCAGTTCTCTCCTCTGGAAACAGGGCAGGCAGGGTTGACAAAGGATATTTGTTTCTGGTCAGCCTCATAAGGCTGTTGGGAGAATGAATGAGATTATGTCTAGAGAGCCATTTGAGTTCCTCAGAGAAGGGCGCTCTCTAAATACAGGGCATGATTATGTGTCAGTCACAGGAAGAGGGAGTGTGAGGTTGTCCAGGCGCTCCAGAACACATCTCTCAGGCACTCTCTCCTGTCACTGTAATTGCAGAGATGCTGTAATAATGGAGGCAGAGCACTCACTGGTCAGAAGGTGCAGGTCACAGGTGCGGGCTCTCTTTGAGGACATGTGCAAGCTTTAATAACAGCCTAGGGGCAGGGAGCAAAACAGAAGCCGGAAATCCTTCCCTCAGCATGGAGGACTCCCACCTCCAGGTGAGAATCCTGAGCAGGCTCACTGGCAGGCACTCAGTAAATGCTCCTGGAATTGAATGGAAGCAAATACTGTGTTTCCTCGAAAATAAGACCTAACTGGAAAATAAGCCCTAGCATGATTTTTCAGGGTGCTTGTAATATAAGCCCTACCCCAAAATAAGCTCCAGTTAAGATCGTCAGCCAGACATGACTGTATTTGAATAAATGTAGATTTTTGTACATGAATAAATGAATAAAATGCGTCCTTTGGAGCAAAACTTAATATAAGACCTGGTCTTATTTTGGGGGAAACACGGTATTAAAAAAATTCTCTTCCTCAGAAGAACAGTGGTCATGCTTTTTTCTGTGTCAAATGTTTACTGACAGGGCTGGCCGAGTGGCGCGTTGGTTAAGAGTTGGTTTGGGATGCCAGAGGGCCCCGGTTCGGATCCCACATATGAGGGCCAGTGACACATGCCCTCTATAGTTAAGATGCTGAACAACAGCTCAACCTGGAGCTGGGCTGCCATGAGTCTTCGGCGATAGTGTAGGCTGCAGCCCCTGCTGCAGTAGGTTGCCATGGGCTGCTGTGTGTAGCCAGCAGCCAGCGTGAGCAGCCAGCAGCCGCTGTGAGCGGCCGTCCAGAAGCCGGCGACTGATCTGCCTCACCCGGGAAGAGTGCAATGATGGTGCCAACTTGGGCCAGTGAAGCAACGTCCTCCACAACTAGACTGAAGAACAAAAGGACAGCAACTTGTCTGTTCCCCTTCCCCCAATTCCCCAGCGCTGTTACCATCCCCCAATTCTCCAATAAAAATCTTAAAAAAAAAATTCAATCTTTAAAAAAGAAAAATATTAACTGACACTCAAAGCCATTAATGGGTTAAGGGGTACTCCCTAATGTATTGGCAAGTGTGAGGGGTGACAGGGTATGAGGCCACTTATTCGATGCTTCTTTGCTATCACTTCCGGTTGAAGGTATGTAAGGGAAGGGGACTATCAGATGGGCCCTGTGGTCTGGCATTGTGGGGACACAGAGTTGTGAAGAGCTGAAGGTGAGTGAGGGGGAAGCATCATTAGAACAGCCCATTTCAAAGAAGGAAAGACAGTCGGCAGTGTCCTGGAGGAGTTACTTGGAAGAGAAGCCTAAGGCCCATGGTCAGAGAAGGGATGAGAAGAACAGGATCGCTGGGGTAGAGAACCCAGGAAGATACGCATGTTGCCTGGTCTGCAGTCTCTTGAGCCTTTTTCCCCCAAAACTAGGGTCATTCAACCTCCACCTTCAGACCTAGCTCAACTTCGGGACTCCCACATTCAACCTTCGTGTCTTTGGAGTGAAATAAAATTGGATTTAGATCCTAACTCTGATTTTGTATAAATGTTTACATTCTAAGCCTCAGTTTCTTCATCTATCAAATGGAGGTAATAATATCTACTCTCCACACTTGTGGGGAGGACAATGGCTGTCACAATAAGATTCCCACAAATGAGGATTGATGGCAGTGGTAGGAGGACAGTAGCAGGATTTGGGGAGATCTGGTCTTACACACAAGATCACTGTGTTATTTGAGGTCTCTGAGTACATGCCTTGTTAATCTGCCTGGCACCCCAGAAAGATAGCAGCAGTTCCATCACTGATCGCTACTCCCTGCAGGCATCCTTATAGAGCTCCTGTTTCTGTGTATACTGAGCATCACCTGCCTGTCATTCATCCTCTCAATAAGTACAGATAGTAGCTTACATTACAGTGGGAGAAGACGAATAATAAATAAACATGTAAAATATGTACTATATTAGATGGTAATAAGTTATTTCCGAGGGTGGGGAGAATAAAGAAGAGAAATGGAAGGGTGAGGTTGCAAATTTAAAGAAAGTGGTCTAGAAAGGCCTTACTGAGAAGGGAGTGTTTGGATAAAAACTCTGGCCTGGGGATAACTTCTCTGACATCATCTGACAAGTTCTAGGACTGCCTACTTACTGTCTGAGCCACACACCTGGACATACCTTCAGCTCTGCCCAAGGGTCTGGCCTTAGACCAAGACAGACAGACAAATGTTAGCAGTGTCATGCAGGAGCCAATGAAAGGAGACTGGGAACCACACCAGAAAGGACCCTCGTTTTTGACAGACCTTTGGTAAGAGGTGGGAAGGAGGGGGAGATACAACCTGCAGACTAATAGTGGAGAGACGGCAGCAACCTCTTAGAAGCTAGATTCAATGTTTTAGATACTCGCTTCTCAGAGTGTGATCAGACCAGTGTTATCGGCATCACAACTTGTTAGAAATGCTGAATTGCAGGTCCCAGCCTGGACCTAGTGAAACAGACTGCAGTTTAACTGTACTCCCAGGTGACTAATATGCACATAAAAGTTTGTATTTGCCAGATAGAGCATGGTATGTGTGTATACCTCAGCTGTATAGTGTATAAGCTGAGGTTACCTTGCTGTACTTGAGGAGAGTGGAGCAGTTGATGGTATAATGGTGGAATACAGGATGGGAGGAGAAACCATTAAGGAAGGATATGGTAGCTCCACAATCTTCAGAGAACAAATTTCCTTGCTCTGCATTTTCCTTCCTTGAATTCCTTCCTATGGACAAATGGCTGTCTCAGCTCTCATTGCCACACCCACATTCTAGTCAACGAGATGACAGAACATGATGAGAGGAGGGCAGGTTCCACTCTTTTTATGTTCATGACTTTGGCTCATATCCTATTGGTAATGGCCACACATAGCTGCAAAGGAGGCTGGCAAATGCAATCCTTAGCTGGGTGACTACATTCCTAACTTCTATTACTTCTAAACCATAGAAGAAAGGAAGAATAGATTGTGTGCTGATAACAAGCCATCTCGGTCCCACCAAGGAGAAGAGTCACTGGGGCAAACTAAAGAGTAGGCTAGAACAAAGCCTGAAACATAGACGCTCAGGTAACTTGGATCAAAGCACTATCAATCAAAATGCTGTGAACTTCAACCAGAAGATTGCTCTTATGCCAACTCTGAGTATCTAAGAAGGCCTCATCCAAACTGTACAGAGGCAATACTCACTGGTAAAGTTGTATGAGATATGGCTAGCATTTGTTCTGCATGACCCATGCCCGTTCTATATGAGTTGTTAAATATTTTGAATATCCCTCGCTCCTACTCTTCTCATCCCTTGAGGTTCTGCAAGGCTGAAATGAGATTTTCTCTTACTCTCACTACCTAACTCTCCTGAGAGACTGAAGAGAAGCAGTAGGTGAAAAATTATAATCCCTAGTAGGCCTCAGGGTATTTTCTTCTCCTTCCCATACAGAATTTTACTTTAACTTTTCATTTAATTGACATATCCAAGGATAAAATTGTCAGTCTATTTCCTCCACTCCGTCCTCCAAGTCCTGCTTTCTGCTCTACGTTTAAAGAATTGTGTCTCTGAAGAAGGGGACAGTGTATAGGTTGGGGGAGAAAATGGTATTCTTGCCCTTTTTTCCCTCCCTATTTTTTCTCTGTGACAAGAAAGGCAGAGGCTAAACAGGCAGGTGCTCACAATGGGTTGCTCTCCTGGCTACTTTAAATTCTACTTGAATGATGGAGAAGTTTCTCTGCCACCCCAGGCTCAGTATTATCAACTTTTATTTGCATGTAAGAAAACCTGAAGCAATCGTGGGAGAAATAGGCAAATGAGAACAGGTTTGTTTACAACAATGGCAGGCATATCTCACATTTACTGTTCCCTAAGAGGTCAGAATGCAGTTTTTATTTCTGGGTGTCGATGGTAATCAATGCTACATGGTGATCAGACTGTGGGTACACTTGGGGAGGCTTCTTTAAGAAAGGGAATTCCAAAATATATGATTTTTGCAAACTTTACAAAAACATGTGAGCTTATGCATAAATTGTTAGCCTGGGCCCCACCCCCAACCCATACACAATGTCCCTCAGGGCCTTGAAAGGGGCCTGTGCAAACCAGAGACCCTATAGCTTACCCTAGGGCTTCTGTTTCATTAACTTCCTAGTAAATATGCTTCTAATTATAATGAACCACCTAGGTGTTTACTTGTTTGTTTTTTTTTTTGTCTCCCAGCTAGGGCTCAAGCCACATTACTGTATTCATCATGCATATCTCACATTCCTAGCACAGCGCTTGTTTATAGGAGGCAGTCAATAGACATTTGTTCGATAAAATTGATTACTGGAAGGCAGGAAGGGGGAATGACAGCCACAGTCCTAAGAGCCATTCTGTTCCTAGTACATGGAGAAAGCTGAGCAGGTTCAAGGTGGTTAACAAACAACCTTGGGCATTACTACATTCCAAGGGAACACAGGCCCTCTTGACTGAGGTGTTGGCTCTTCCCCCACCTCCCTCCCATGGCCTCCCTTGATGGCTGAGAGCTATTCCTTTATCAAGAGCACTGCAGATGGCCTCCAGTACTCTGGAAGTCCTTGGCCCAAGGCCTACAGCTGTGGGGTCCAGAGTTGGGCGACCTTTGGAAAGAACTTCCAGGCTTATTCTCTGCTACAGGCTTGTCTGCAGTAGCCTTGATAGCCAGTGACCTTTTCCTGAGGACATCCTTAGAGTTGTCACTGGGAAACCATCTACAGTATTGTGGAGAAAAACCTACCTCTGAGCTTAAAATGCCTCCTGACATGTCCACCAAGGAATGCTCCCAGGCAAGAGCAGTGATCTCTGGATAAATTCATGAGGAGAACACAACACCCTTTTTTCAAAGGTCATCAGCAGACACCATCCAGAGAGCGGGGTGATGTCTTCGTATGCACCACGCCACAGTTTGGTTCTTTGCGGGAGCTCCCAGTACATTGCTGACCTGCTAATACTGCATTTTCATTTCTTTGTCTCTGTGCCTCAGGCAACTTTGCTTTGATGCTTTGAAAGCATCAAAAAGCGCATATGAGCTAGGGTGAGGACCTTAATCATTATATGATATTAGGCATATTTAGAAAAGCCAGAGTGGTAAGAGGAAGGAACGTAATAACAGGGATTTAGAGATTAAAACAACTTAAGAGAGAGAATGTGAACAAAAGTAATAGAAATAAAACTTGACATGGATCTTGATGAAACACTGTGTTGCAAAAATACAAGAATACAGAAAAGAGCTCCTCTACTGTCTTAACAGAGCCTGGTTGGAACAACCCAGAGGTGCCTTTTGCAGTCTGCATCCCTGGGTTTGAACCCCAACCCTGGCTCTTTCTGGTTGTGTGCTCTTGGTCAGTTCCTTAATTTATCTGAGTCTTATTCTCCATATCTGCAAAGGGACAAATCAGAGTACCCACCTAATAATGTAGTCAGGTTTTAATGAGATACACACATTGCTTGACCCTTAGTCAGCACTCAACAAAAGGTAGCGACGGACCATCACCAGGAAACTACAGCATACCTAGAAGAATCAGTCAAGTCTATCCATTGAAAAGCAATTTCCTGCATATAGATGGGTTCTGAGCAGTCTGACTTCAGTGCATTCTTCAGGCAGAGGGGTGAAATGTGAGTGCAAAGTATTAAATGTGCTTTTCAGATGCAGAGAAAAAAAAGCATTAGGTAACTGGTGACTTCAGGAGACAGCAAAAAACCAGTTTTGGATAGTAGTAAGAAAGAAAAAATTGAAGGGAGGAAGGAAGGAAGGAAGGAAGGAAGGAAGGAAGGAAGGAAGGAAGGAAGGAAGGAAGGAAAGAAAGAAGGAAGGAGGGAAGGAGGAAGCGAGGGAGAGAGGGAGAGAGGGAGGAAAGGAGGGGGGAAAGGAAGAAGGAAGAAGAAAAGGGAAGAAAGAAGGAAAAAAGGTAGAGGAGGAGAAACCTGGAAAATATCTGCTTACAACAGCATGACAAGGGTAACCCACTGGAAAGGAGCATAATAGTGATGAAGAGGAAGGTTCCTTTTTGCTACATCAAACGACAAAAGACACCATTGACCACCTGAGCCTGCACCAGAACCACCCAGGCAGCAGACAGCAAGGACATGTGTATGGCACAGGTGACTCTTCCTGTCCCTTCCCATAGGGAAGGGGAGGCACTGCTCCCCTGTGGGTTTCCTATCCTGCTGTAGAGGCCTCTCCACTGGTTGGTGGAGACACATGCATCCATTGTTCCAAAGGTAGGTCCACCAACCTTGGTCTTACTGATCTTGAAGCAGCCCTGTAACCTGGCTCCAGTTTTCACAGACATGGTTTGGTGGCAGTCTGTCTGCCTCAGGGAACCATCAAGAGACATACTTGTCTGTGCCCCTAGAGGTAGGCTCACTAGCCTCAGTTTCACTACAGATCTTGACGTGGCCCTGTACCCAGCCCCAGCCCTTCACAGCCATGGTCTGGAAGCAATGTGCCTACCCAGGGACTTGGAGGGGTCATGCCTGTCCATGCCCTTGGAGACAGGCCTGCCAATCTCAGTCCAACTGTGGATCTTGAAATGGTCCTGTAACCTGGCTCCAGCCCCCATCTCTGCTATGGTCTGGGAGTGGGCCTGCCCAGCCTGGCAGGAGGCACTCCTGTCTGTACCTCTGGAGACAGGCCTGTAGACCTCTGTGCCAAATGTGGATCCGAAAGCAGCCTTGTTATTCTGTTCTAACCCTTCTCAGCCATGATCCTGAGCTGATTCTGCCTGCCTAAGGACCTGCCCAGTGAACTATCAGGAGCCCTTGCCAGGACCCAGCAGGAACCACACTCACTTGCTCACCTGGTAACAGGCCTGCTGTCTGCAGACCCTGAAGCTGACCCTTGTCCCTGTGCCAGCCCTACTAACCAAGGTCCAATAAACAATACCATCTACTCAGATGCCAGGCAAAATCTATGCCTACCCCAGCCCCTGGCAACAGATCCAACTGCAGACCTCACTATGGACCATGCAGCAGCCATGAGGCCAACTTTAACCACAATGAACTGTGATCCTAGAGGCAATTCCATCAGCTGAGATATCCAACAGGAAAAGCCTTCACCTGCTGAAGCCAGTCTATAAAGACTAGAATAGGTGTTTGCTCGATTTCAAATGCACAGACACCAATGCAAGGCTACAGGGATCATGAAAAATCTGGCAAACCTGACACTTCCAAAGGAAACTAAGGAAGCTAATGGTAATCATCTCCACAGAAATGGAGCTCTATAAAATGCCTGCCAAGGAATTCAAAATAATCATTTAAAACCTCAATGAGAAGAGAAAACAGACAACTGAAAATCAGGAACACAATGCATGAACAAAATGAGAGGTTTAACAAAGAAATAGAAAGCATTAAAATGAAAAACAAAAAGAAATCTTAGAGCTGAAGACAGAACTGAAAAGTTCAATAGAGAACCTTAAAAGCAAACTCAGTAATACAGAAGAAATAATCAGCAAACTCAAAGACAGGTCATTTGAAATAGTCAGCTAGAGGAATACTATGGCCTGGATGTTTGTATGCCCCTCAAATTCTAATGGATAGAATCCTAATGCCCAACGTAACAGCATTATGGCATGGGGCCTTTCAGGAGTGATTAGGTCAGGAGGTGCGGCCCTCATGAATGGAATTAGAGCTCTTACAAAAGAGACCCTATAGAGCTCCCTAGCACTTTCCATCATGTGACGACACTATGAGAAGTCTGCAACCCACAAGAGGGCCCTCATCCCACCATGCTGAAACCCCAATCTTAGACTTCCTGCCTAAGAGCTGTGAGAAATAAATTTCTCTTGTTAATAAGCCATTCAGTCTGTGTTTTGTTATAGCAGCCAGAACCGACAAAGACAAGGAACAAAAAGGAAAAAAAAATGAAAGAGAACGGAGATAGCATACAAAACCTATAGAACGCCATCAAGTGAACAAACAGACAGCAGTCCCCCCTTATCCATGGGGGATACATTCCAAGATGCTCCCCACAGTGGATGCCTAAAACCACGAATAGTACCAAACACTATTATATATACTATGGTTTTCCCTATGCATACATACCTATAATAAAGTTTAATTTATATATTAGAGTAAGAGAATAATAATAAATAACAAAATAGAACAATTACAGCAATATGCTGTAGTAAAAGTGATGTGAATGTGAGCTCTCTCTCTCAAAATATCATATTATATCATACTGTACTCACCCTTTTTTTGATGATGTGAGATGATAAAATTCCTCATTCAGTTGAGATCTTTCCCATTTTTACTTAAAGGAGAAACTTCACAGCTTCTCTTTGGCATATCTAACTTGCCAGGATCACTAATCTTGCTCTTTGGGACCATTATTAAGTAAAGCACTGTGATACCACGATAGTCGATCTGATAGCTGAGACAGCTAGTAAGTACTAAAGAAAACATGACTTGAATAAGACTATAGACAAAGTGAACCTAACAGACATATATATAGCATTCCATCCAAATAACAGAATAGACATTCTTCTCAAGCACATATAGAACATTATCCACAATAGATCATATTTTGGGCCACAAAACAAGACTTAACAAATTTCAGAAGATTTGAATCACAGCAAGTATCTTCTCTAGCCAAATAGTATGAAATTAGAAACCAATAACAAGGAAAATGAAAAATTTACAAATGTGTGGAAATTAAACACACTCTTGAGCAAGAAGAAATCACAAGAGAAATAAAAAAGTATCTTAGGATAAACAAAAATGAAAACACAGTATACTAAAATTTAGTATGAAGAAACTAAGTAACTTGGTAGAAATTAAATTAGGATGCAGCAAAAGCAGTTCTAAGAGGGAAGTTTATAGTGTTAAATGCCTACATGAAGACAAAAGAATGATCTTAAATAAACAACCTAACATTGTACCTCAAGGAACTAGAAAAAAAAATTAATCCCAAAGTTAGCAGAAGAAAGGAAATAATAAGGATTAGAGATGAAATAGAGACTAGAAAGACAATAAAAAATATCAATAAAGGTAAGAATTGGTTTTTTGAAATGATAAACAAAATTGACAAACCTTTAGCTAGACTAAGAAAAAAAGAGAGAAGAGTCAAATAAATAAAATCAGAAATAAAAGAGGAGACACTACAACTAATACCACAGAAATACAAAGAATATTAAGTGACGACTGTGAACAATTATATACCAACAAATCTAGAATAAATAAATTCCTAGAAACATACAGCTTACCAAGACTGAATCATGAAGAAACAGAAAATCTGAAATGACCAATAACGATTAAGAATATTGAAGGAGTAATCAAAAGCTTTCCAGCAAAGAAAAGCCCAGGACCAGATGGCTTCACAGGTGAGTTCTACCAAACATTTAAAGAATTAATGCCAATTCTTCTCAAACTCTTCCCAAAAGTTGAATGGAGAGAAAACGCCCAAACTCATTTATAAGGCCAGCATTGCCCTTATACCAAAGCCAGATAAGGACGCTACAAGAAAAAAAAAATTACAGGCTAATATCCCTGATGAACATAGATACAAAATCCCTCAACAAAACACTAGCAAACTGAATTCAGCAGCACATCTAAAGGATCATACACCATTATCAAATGGGATTGATCTCTGGGCTACAGAGTGGTTCTACCTACACAAATCATTATATGTGACACATCACATTAAAACAATGAAGGAAAAAGTCATATGATCATCTCAATAGATGCAAAAATGTTATTCAACCATAAAAAAAGGAAATCCTGCTTTTTGCAACAACATGAATGAAACTTGAGGACATTATGCTAAGTGAAATTAGCCAGACACAGAAAAACAAATTCTGTATGATCTCACTTATATGTGGACTCTAAAAAAGTCATACTCAGAACCAGTGAGTAGAACAGTGGTTGCCAGGGGCTGGGGTGTGGGGAAATGGGGAGATTTTGGTAAAGGGTACAAACTTCTTGTTAAAAGATGAGTTAAGTTCTAGAGAGCTAACATACAGGATGGTGATTATAGCTAACATACTGTATTGTATACTTGAAATTTTCTAGGAGAGGTGATATTAAGTCTACTTGTCACTATACACACACATTAAAATAGGAACCAAAAAAATGTTTCTACCAATGTTCATCAAACAAAAGTAATTCTCACACCCATCTTACTACATTGATCTGTTCAGTTTTATTCGTGAGGGCAACCATGACAAAATCTAAAATGTCCTTGTTTCTTTGTGTTCTTGTTTTTGACTGCCCACCTCTCTACCGTGTGACTATAATCTTTATGAAAGCATGGGCCCTGGTTACTTGCTTCACTGTTGCATTCTCATAGTTAGAACAGTGTCTGGCACATAGTAGGCTCTCAATAAATATTTGATGAATGAATGAATGAATGAAGTTAGCTAGAGTTACTCATTTGAATAAGCCATTAAGGCCAGAAGTCACCATCTCCTAATACATCTTTTTTATCAACAATTTTCTTCCCTGTTACAAAAGGAAATAGGGCTTCACAAACTGCCATGTGAATTTCATCGGGTAAAACACGGGCAGATTGTGAATGGTGGTAAGTTTTGAATGATCAGGTAAAATAAAGAAGCAATAACGAAGCTGGCAAATATCTCCAAGAGCAGACACTTGTGGATTGGTGTTTTGGCAAGAATTGGCCAGCTATGGATTAGGGCATCTAGGGATGTGGCATTTGGCTGAGCATAGTGGGTGCCTGGTGTGATTTGGGGTGTGTGTGTGTGTAAGGTGAGAAGATTATTCAGTAGATCGTAGGTTGATACAATCCTCACAGAGCATCTATTCTCAGGGAGGGGAAGCCAATAGGAAGGGGAATCTGCTCCCCAAATTATAATCAAAATGGTTGTGTGTGTATGGCGTTAAATGTGTCTTTTACACATACTCCATTACTTGTTGTGTCATCTGGTCCAGACTCTGTTTTCCTCCTGGGCACCAATTTCATTATTCAGGAGTTGCTAAGCAAAATCAAAACACTTGACCTTTGAACTTATAATTGTAAGGTTCATTTTCTGAGCCTGTGAGCAATCTGGAAAGAGCAAAGAATCATTGTAAACACAAATACCATATGGTCCCTTTTCTTAAATGAAGTAGATGAATAGCTGAATGCAAGTAGGGTTCCATGTCTTTCAGAGAGCAATTTTGCCAGCAGCAAAGACTTATTAGTGGGAACCACCTGTGAGGAGAGTGACAGGGAGAGAAAGATGTGGCTTGGCCAACTGCCCCCTGACCTTCACTCTCTGCCACTGCCGCCACCTCGTTCTAGTCACAAGGCCAGAAACCTGGAGCGTAACACCTTACCATGAGGCCCAGGATTCCGCAAAACACAGGAAATGCTAGCTGCGGAAATAGGGTCATTTAATTCAGCCAGAGGACAGCTCATTTCCCGCATACTATTTTTGTTTTGATTTCTAATCAAAATTGCTTTCAGCCTTTATGTATATTTTTTAAGTATCAGGAAAGCAGGAAGTTGCATAGCAGAAGTTTTCCGAAAGTCCAAGTTTTTTCATTATGAGCTGCTTTTCTGACAGCAGTTGTTAACCTTAGCTCTATATGTCACATTTTCCCAAAAGGACCCAAAGGGAAGAAATGCATGCAGTTGGATTGGAAATATTATAAAAGACAGGATAACTTGGATGTAAACCCAAGATCTGTAATTATTTTGCATGGAAACAGGAACAAAGACATTTTCTTCCATGGATTGTGGTTATTTTAACATTACTAGGAAAAGTCAAATATTTAGTTACCTACATCCCCTTTTCTTTTGACTTTGGTGAATGAGTAAGTCTGTCATCCTCAAAGTGAGGCGAACGACAGGAATTAGGTCTAAAGTGACTCCAGAAAAGGCCAAAGTGAAGCCATAATGTTGGACAGACCAGCATACCACAGTCATCATTGCTCTCTCTGTGGCCTTCCCCCAGCCCCTTCCCCCATCTCATATGA
This sequence comes from Hipposideros armiger, assembly GCF_001890085.2. NCBI lineage: Eukaryota > Metazoa > Chordata > Mammalia > Chiroptera > Hipposideridae > Hipposideros > Hipposideros armiger. Next base: position 969,871 of record NW_017731403.1, read on the forward strand.
AAACAAGATTCAATTCACTTAGGATTAAATTGATGGAAAAGAGTATAGCCATATTGATTTACACAAGGTTAAACACACTGGAAAGAAATTACTGTAATCTGGAAATTGTAACAGTGGAAAGAAACAGAATGGAAGTGAGGGTGCAATTTGGAAGGAGAATGTGGTAATCATGTAAACACAAGGCCCAAGTGGAATATTGAGGAAGAAAGCGCAGGGTGATTTTGAAGTGACGCATGACTACACTCACCCAGCACCGGGCAAGTGCAATGCCCAGCTCATCTTGCTTACGCAGGCAATCTGCTTTGCAGGAGAGGTGAAGGGCAGTGTAGAGCAAGGGGGCTGCTCCCAACCTGCTCTGGGTGGCTGCACGTTTGACTGCTCTGGCTAGCCTTGTCTGCAAAGGAAAACCAAGACCAGTAAGAAAATAGTTTGCAATGGACACAGATACATCAGTTTACAGGACAGGAGTCTTCCCCACATGTAACATTGAGCCTGTTCTTGCCAGGTGATGTTTGGATGCCACAAAGAAGTTTATAAGAGAAAAACTGCTTTCACTGTGGGGGTGACCTATTGACATTTTTGTTTAGGAGGTAGAGTTGAGCTAGAACAAAATATGAGTTTAACAGGGTTTCAGGGACAAAGAAAATGACAGAGGATCAATGACAACTCCTTGATCTGCTCACAGACACCTGAAATACTGAATATTGAAGGAAAATGAGAGGAAAAACTAGCCTTTATCGAATACCACAAACCTTGAATATATGATCTCATTTGCTCCTGACATCAATTCCATGATGTAATATGATTAGTATCCCCTTGTTACAAAAAGGACAGTGGGACTCAGACAGGTTATAAAGGTTACTTTTATGTGTCAACATCACTGGGTCACAGGGTACCTAGATATTTGGTCAAACATTATTCTGGGTGTTTCTGTAAGGGAGTTTTAGATGAGAGTAACATGCATTGGTAGACTGAGTGAAGCAAGACTGAACCTCCCAATGTGGTTGGGCCTCATCCAATCAGTTGAAGACCTAAAAAGAGCAAAAAAGCTGAACCTTTTCTGAGTTAAGTGAGACCTCTTCCTGCCTGGCTGCCTTCAAACTGTGAGGTAGGCTTCTTCCTGCCTTCAGCCTTGAACTAGAACGTCGGCTCTTCCCGTGTCTTGAGCAGTCTGGCCTTCGGACTGGGATTAGCCCAGTGGCTCTCCTGGTTCTGCAACTTGCCCACTCACCCTTCACATCTTCAGACTTAGCCTATCTAGTCACATGAGCCAATTACTTATAACAAACCCATACATGTATATACGCATACATATATAAATATACACATATACATTCACATATATACATACACATATAAATACACATATTTAATACATACACATACATACATATATACATATAGAAACACACATACATACACACACATACATATCCTATTGGTTCTGTTTCTCTGGAGAATCCTGACTGATACACAGGTTAAGCCCATACCCAGAATGACACAGATGGTGAGTGGCAGAGCCAGAATTCCAACCTGAAGCTGCCTGGCTCACTTTAAATTCATGTTGAAATATAAATAGGTGATAACAGGGAAATGTAAGTAGGTGCTAACAAATATTCAGCTGAGAACAATTCTAACTTGTACGATTGTAGATTATGACAGGGCAAACATATAATAAATACCAGAACACTGAGAATCTCAAATGAACAGAAAAGGACGCTGGAGGAGGCGAAAGGGTGAGGCAACCCCCCAGATTTCTCCTGGGTTCACTGTCTCTTATGTGAGATTGCGAACAATCCTATTAACCACCATTTCTCAAGCTCTTCTAAAGTCAGACATTTTACACACATCCAGTGTTTACAATAACCTCTCAGGGTACATATTATTGTTCCAATTTTGCATAAAAGTTCACACAGGAAGTGGCAAAGGCAGGATTCAAACTCAGGTTTCTCTGGCTCCAGGGCCCACGCCCTTCCCAGGAAGTCAGACCTGCGATTTGGGGACCTAGTCCTAAAGCAAGCCCCAACATTGGCCCACCGCCTTTAACATTTAATTGGTGCTACTACTTTTTGTGGGATAATAAATTTCTGAACATATGTAGAATGTGACATAAATGTATAATTTCCTAAACCAATCCCTGGATTAAATTCAGACTTCTGTATGCAAGCAGTAGGCAAGGGATCTGGTTTCAGAAAAAAAGGAAAGAAATTATATCAAGGCTAAGATGTTCATAGCAAATCATGATAACAGGTGCTTGCTAATAATAATTCTGTTTATGTGAGTTATAAAAGTACAGGTTCTGAAAATATAAGACCAAACTTATCCATTTAGACTTACTGAGCCTTAATAATTACAGAAGAACTATTGTCATGAGGCCAGTGAGTCAATAGTATGAAGTCATCCTTTTGTATTGGGCTTTGCTGTAAATTTCATAAAGAATTTGGGGGGCAGTGGAGGGTTGACGGGAAATACAATAAAAATGAAAATAATAAAATATGTTTCATGTTTATTTTATTTCATAGACTCTAAGATGATATCAAGTATGAGATTCAATATTATGTTATGTGCCACAAAGAAAGAGAAAATGCTGACAAGTATAATGGGGAGATGCCATGCATTGTAAGACATTCTGATTTCAAGAATGGTAAAATGCAAAAAAAAAAAAAAGTGCATCTTAGAATCAAGCAAATATCATACATAGCAGAGAGGGAAAGAGAGAAAGAGAACTCATTAATGTTCTCTTTCAAGGCCAAAAGTCAGAGCAAGTATTTAGACAGCAGTCTCTGAATTTGAACTTAGTTGAACTCTAATTTTTAAATATCACAAACAGATCCATTTTGACACAATTCTTAAGTATTAGGAAAATATAGACCATATTTTTCCCATGAAAATATTTTCAACTGTGTTGCCAAAAAAGATGTTTCAAACACAAATTTGTTCAAAGTTTACATTTGTTAGTTTCTATAAGATCTCTGTAAAGAAAATAAAAACCAATTTGTATTTTTCATTCGTCTGTTTTCTCTCTTTTTTTTCTTCGTGGTCAACTCATAGTGTAAAAGAAAACTTCTCCATCCATTTAAAAGAGCTGTTTTTACCCACTTCGGAAAATGTCTTTCATAGGTCATTCTTGTTCACCACCATCATTCTAATCTTTCATCATAGAACTGAGAGTCTGAAAATGTCAACATTATATGTCAAGAACTTCAAAGACACAGATTTCTACAATTTGACCCTGCAGTTCTGAGATGGTGAAATGGGCTTTATGAAAAAATATATGCTATTATTACCCTTGTGCGAGGGACATCTGTAACTCAGAAGGCTTCAATTGCCTAACACACTCTTCTTCACTCAAACCTCCTCTCTGAAACCTGGGAACTACTCTCCTACTGAATAATCTGCCCTTCTTATTTATAAGCATTTCAACAAGAAAATGTTAGAAGGCAGTTTAGTTAAGTTAAGCTAAGGGAAGGGAAAATAAACGGGCATTACTTTCGCAGCAGAGGACATGGTTTGAAAGTGCTTCATGACAATTGCTCAAAAACCTTGTAAGATGTGTTTCCCAAGGGAAAGATCTTTCCATTAGGGGTTCTCAGGGGTCTGCAGCACCTAATTACACTCCCCTTAGTGTGATCACCTTTCTGACTGGTAGGGTCATCAGGGTGGTGTGCATTGGGGTTTACTCCCACCATACTGGTCCCAGGCCAGTGGTTCTTGGCATAATTTTTTGCTCACATATGCAATTGTTGGATGATGTTTCCATGAAGGACATATTCTTTTGTGCATTCCCAAATTATTTATTCAGCAAATCACATATTGAGCACCTATTTTTTGCCAGGCACTATTTTAAGCACTGGGATTACACAGCATTGAAAAAATGCAATGTCTCTGCCTTCATGGAGTTTATTTCAGTGAGAAGAGACAGAAAATAAGCAAATACACCAGTAAAGATATATCTGACAGGTGGCGGTAAATACTACTGAAAAAAGGAAAGAAGGGTAAAAAGACTAGAAAAGCAGCTTACTGCTAAAGGCTTTATGAATAAGAGAATTTTTGAGCAGAGACCTCAAGGAAGTGATGCCATGTGGGGGAATAACATTCCAGAGGGTATGGCACGTGCAAAGACCCTGTCATAATCTTATGAATTAGGCAGAAGGCAAAAGGGAAACTGGGGGGAAGAAGTATAAGGTTTGGACATGGCATTTATTAAAGCTTTTAAAAATCATTTAAAAGTATTAAAAATATTTTTTATGAATGAAAGTGAATTTATATGTATGTTCTAAGTTTTGAAAGTTTAACTTTATTTAATAAAATAAGTCTTGATATTTTAAACCCACTACTCCAAAAGTAATATTAATACAGCAGATAGATACGTGCTATTGAAGAATAGTAAGAATCAAGCTTGCTATTTCTAGCCTGCACATCTCTCTAACAAGTAAATGTGAATAGAATATTAGAAACTTCACCTGCATCATCACTTCTTTGATATAGTCATGATAATTTTGGTATTTTTACTAACATGTTTATAGAGGAACTTGGCAAACTACAGCCTGTGGGCCAAATCTGGTCTGCCATCTGTTTTTGTATGGCCTGCTAGCTAAGAATGGTTTTTGTTTTTTAACGGCTGGGGGGAAAAAAATCAGAGGAAGAATAATATTTCATGATATGGAAATTGTATGAAATTTATATTTCAATGACCTTAAAGTTTTATTGGAACACAGTGACACCTATTCATTTACCTATTGCCTGTATCAGCTTTAGCACTATAGAGTTGAGTAGTTGTGAGAGAGACTGTATGGCCTGCAAAAGCTAAAATACTTACTATCCAGTCCTTTACAGAAAGCTTCCTAACCATGACCTCTGGTTCATAGCATCATTCTTACTTTCATACCATACAGATGTACATGCCTTGCATTTTGGAGGCAGCTTTATTGGGATAGAATTACATATGGTAAAACGCATCTATTTTATTTATTTTTTAAGTTCATTGGGGTGACACTGGTTAATAAAATTATATAGGTTTCAAGTGTACAATTCTATAATACATCATCTGTATATTGCATTGTGTGTTCACCACCCAAAATCAACTATCCTTCTGTCATCTTATATTTGATCCCCTTTACCCTTTTCTACCTCCCTCCCTCCTTTTCCTCTGGTAACCTCTAATCTGTTGTCTGTGTCTGTGAGTTTTTGTTTGCAGTTTTGTATCCCGCATATGAGTGAAATCATATTGTTCTCAACTTTTTCTGCCTGACTTATTTTGTTTAACATGATAACCTCAAGATCCATCCATGTTGTTACAAATTCCAGTATTTCATCTTTTCTTATGGGTGAGTAATACGCCATTGTGTATATGTACCACATCTTCTTTATCCAATCATCTATTGAAGGACACTTTGGTTGTTTCCACGTCTTGGCCACTGTGAATAACCGCAATGAACATAAGGGTTAATATATCTTTGTGGCTAAATGTTCTCAAATTTTGGGGGTAGACACCCAGAAGAGGGATTGCTGGGTCATATGGTAATCCTATTCTTGACTTTTCGAGGAACCTCCATACTGTTTTTCATAATGGCTGTACCAGTCTACATTCCCACCAGCAGTGTGTGAGGGTTCCTTTCTCCCCACGACCTCTCTAACACTAGTTATTGCTTGTCTTGTTGATAATAGCCTTTCTAACAGGTGTGAGGTGGTATCTCATTGGGACTTTGATTTGCATTTTCCAAATAGCTAGGAAAGTTGAACATTTTTTCATATATCTGTTGGCAATTTTTATGCCTTCTTGGGAGAAGTATCTGTTCAGATCCTCTGCCCATTTTCAAATGGATTGTTTGTTTTTCTGTTGTTGAGTTGTATGAATTCTTATATATTTTGGATATTAGCCTGTTATCAGAGGTGTTGTTTGCAAATATCTTCTCCCATTTGCTTGGTTGCCTCTTTGTTTTGTTGATGGTTTCTTTAACCATGCAGAAGATTTTTAGTTTGATATAGTCCCATTCATTTATTTTTGTGTTTATTTACCTTGCCTTTCAGATTGCATTCATAAAATCCTCTGTGAACCCAAGGTTCATAAGTTGAGTACCTGTGTTTTGTTCTATGCAGTTTGTTGTTTCAGGTTTTATATTTAGGTCTTTGATCAATTTGGAGTTAATTTTGATGTATGGTGACAGATAACAGTTTAGTTTCATTCTTTAGCATGTGGCTTTCCAATTTTCCCAGCACCATTTATTGAAGAGACATTCTTTTCTCCATTGTATGTTTTTAACTCCTTTGTCAAAAATTATTTCCCATATATATGTGGGTTTATTTCTGGGTTCTTAATTCTGTTTCATTGGTCTCTGTGTTTGTTTTTATGCCAATTCTATAGTGTTTAACTTAGCATAATGCAATATTAGACCACATATTATTAGTTCATACCTTTTTATTGCTGAATACTATTCCATTAGATGGATATACCACAATCTATTTATTCATTCACATGTTGAGGTACATTTGGGTTGTTTCCAGTTTGGGGATCATTAATAAAGCCGAAAAAAATTCATGCAAAAGTCTTTGTGTGGATGGATATATGCTTTCATTTCTCTTGGGCAAATACTTAGGAATGGAATTGCTAAGTCATATTATAATGACACAGATTTTAATGGCTATATTATTTTGCATTCCCAAAAATACATGAAAGTTACAATTGTTCTACACCCTTACCAACACTTGGTTTTATTACTTTTTAGTTTCGTCATTCTGGTAGGTATATTGTGGTATATCATTGGTCGTAAGTTGCATTTCCTTAATGACTAATGATTCTGAGCATCTGTTCATGTATTTGCTTGCCATTCACATATTTTCTTTGATAAAGTGTTTGTTCACATCTTTTGCCAATTTTTTTACTAGGTTGCTTATCTTCTGTTTGTTGAGTTGAACGAAATTTTTCTATATTTTAAATACAAGTCTTTCTGCAGATGTGTTTGTGCAAATATTTTCTCCCAATCTGTATCTTGCCTTGTCATGTTCTTAATGGCTCTTTTAAAGAGTAAACATCTATAATTTAATAAAACCCAATTTTGCACTTTTTCTTTCATACTTGTCAAGTTCTAGTCTAAAAATTGTTTGCCTAACTCCAGGTCACTAAGCTTTCTCCTATGTTTTATTCTAGAATTTTATAGTGTTTTGTTTTACATGTAGATCTAGGATCCACTTTAAGTCAATTTTTGTATACAATATTAGATAAATAATTATTTTTTTGTGGCATATGAATATCCAATTTTTCCAGAACCATTTGTTGAAAAGGTTTTCCTTTACCTTGTTAATTGTCTTAACATCATTGTAAAAAAACCAATTAGCCATATAGGTTTGGGTATGTTTCTAGACTCTATTCTGTACCTTTGATCTATATATATTCATATATATCTATCTTTATGTTAATACCATACTATTTTTATTACTTTCACTTTATAATAGGTCTTGAATCAGGTAGTGTAAGTACTCCAGCTTTGGTCTTTTTTTGTAAAATTATTTTGGTTACTATAGGTCTTTCATGTTTCTATATAAATTTTAGAATTGGCTTGTCAGTTTCTATTTTTAAAAAGCCTATTGGGCTTTTGATTAGGATGCAATGAATCTATAGACTAACTTGGAGAGATTTGACTTAACAAATGTTGGTTTTCTGACAATTAATCTGCATATCTCTCCTTTTGTTCAGGTCTTTTCAAGATATAGGTATTACACATATTTTGTTAAATTTATCTCTAAGAATTTCCTATCTTTGATGTTGTTTTAAATAGTAGTATTTTTAAATTGCCATTTATAAATATTCATTGCTAATATATAGAAATATAATTGAAATCTGTGTATTGGTTTTTATTCTGCAACCTTACTAAACTTACTGATTAATTCTAATAGGGGTTTTTTGGTAGATGTCCTACAATTTTCTACCTAGAAAACTATACTATCTGTAAATAAAGACAGTTTTTTTTTCCCTCTCTTTCCAATTTCTATGCCTTTTACTTGCAGTTCTTGCATTACAGTCCTGGCTAGAACCTACAGTGTTTAATACAAGTGGTGACAGTGAACATCTTTCAAAAAAGGAGTGGGACTGGCTTGATGCACAGGAACACAAAAACTTTTTAAGAGCATAAAAAATGTCATTAGGTCTTAGTCTGTGTCTTCTCTTGGCTCTACCTACCTATATATGGGCATGACCATCAGGCAAATTTTCTTCACCTGAAATCTACCAGCAGTGCCAGGCTTACACTTCACAGTTTCAGTCTAGTGCAGCAGTTTTCAACTGTGAGCAATTTGGCAATGTCAGGAGACATTTGGTATTGTCACAACAGGAGGTAGGGAGTTGATAATAGCAACTAGTGGGCTAAGGCCAAGGGTGCTGTTAAACATCTTACAACGCACAGGGCAGCCCCTCACAACAAGGAATTATCTCGACTTATATGTAAACAGTGTTGTAGTTGAGAAATGGTGTAGTAGAAAGAGTTTCTCCTACCTAACAATTTTATCCCAAGTCCCAGGATTGATCCCCATTGGACCAACTTTTGTCACATGTTCATCTCTGAACCAATCACCATGGCCAAAGCATTAAAGACACCCATTGGCCTGATTTAGCCCATGTTTTAACTGCTAGGGCTGGTTTCTGACATATCATAACTACCTAAACCACATGAATTATGAACATAGCAGTGGATAGCTTACCAAAATTTAAATTAATGCCTGGCACCAGATGAAGGGGGTAATGATGCTGGGAAGACAAGATGTTCAAATAATCCCCTTGGGAGAGAAGACTGGTAACAACCAGTTGGGTCAATAGGGGTTAAAGTCCTACTAGAGCCTTGGCTCAGACAAGACAATGCAGACCTCTGGCCCACACTAAAAAGGGAGGCCTGGGGGTTCTCTAATACTCAGGGGTCACATGGGGGAGCAATAGCCACTGGACCTGTTCACAGCAGGAGTTCATTCCCAGCCTCACTGTCATAAATTGGGACAGGAAGGGAATGAGGGGACTGACTCTTTACGAATTAACTCAGAAACAACAATAGAATTACGTGGTCTATGGAGGGCCTCAGTAACTCCAGATGTAAAGTAACAGGGAGCAAAAAGAGTGATGCTGCAGGAATCTCAGACCCACACCAAAAGTATTTGAGCATCTCTTGCTCATATTCTAGTGAAAAGAGTACTTTCACTACTGCAACAGATTAAAAACAGTTATCATTCAGATAGTTTCCAAAGCTGGTGATATTGTGGTGATTATTTCAAACTTCTTTTCTTTTTCTCCTCTAGAAAGAAAACTGGCAGCCCTGCATTTCCCAACAGGCTAAGTATAAGCATAATACTTAAAATGATTGCTCTGTGTAAGGCTACACTTTTCTCTCATTCAGTATTTTCCAACAAAAAGGCATCCTTTGGGGGGAAAGCTGGGATCAAAGGTCCATAAGGTAATAATATCACTTCCATTCAACAGTTCTCTATGTAAAAAGTTAATAAACCTTCAGAAAACACCTTAAAGAAGTTTTACAGAGAGAGAGAGAGACAGAGAGAGAGAGAGAGACAGAGAGAGGAGGGGGGAAGTAATAAAATTCAAAATTCTTTGGTGCAGAAAGAAGATGCGATTGATTTTTTTTTTTGTCATTAAGGGTTGGACAACTCTACAACTTTGGGATCCATCTATATAAAATATTGCAGAAATGTAAGATTAACACCAATTCATAATGAATATTTCTGACTTAAAAGACACCAAAGGACAAATATATTTGTGTAATGATGATTTTGATCTGAGTGGTAATAAAATGGGATTTTTTTAAAAAACCACTATTCATTTTCTTTCTGGTTTCCAAGGGGATTAGATTTTAGAACAAGGGAGCAGTTTAGAATCAATTTACAAGGTGCACACAAGGACATGGCAAGGTGGGTCCTGCCCAAGATTATTCTTGTACAAAAGAAACCTCAAAAGCAATTTCCACTTAACTTTCTCTGCCATAGAAAATCAGAGGCTCTGGGAACATTTGAAGAGTTAAAATTGGGTAAGTAGATTAGTATAATTCCCCAGTAGTTTATGAAGCTTTATATAGAAAAGTTTTTTAATGTCACTCATTACCAAGCCTCAGAAACCTGGAAGCACCACTGTCTGAGGACAACTTTAGGCTCTGTTGGGCTTTGTTTGTTCATGTTTTTATTTCTACAGTCCCCAAGAAATTCATCGTTAATTTTCACTCTCACCTACCCCTCCCATCAGCCAGGTTTTGAAGAAAGGGTCAGTAATGCATTGTCCACAGAAGAAACTTTAGGAGAGAAAATCGTATTGTTGGTGGTTGGTAGTGGGGGAGTGGGTTGTTCTTTTTTGCCTTTTTTTAGGGTATGCTCGCTCCTTTCCTTAACCACTCCCCACCACCACCACCAGAGGTATTTTGGTTTCCTTTTTCTTTACAAAATTGAAATTTACTGTTAAAATAACTAAACAACTCCATCTCCTTGATAAAGGAACAGTCAGGTGCCCAGCGTCCGCAAGCCCTTGGTTGTGGAAGACAGTGGCTTAACTCCCAAGGTACAAACAAGCCTTCCTGTCACTGTCTTCACATTACAGTGAGCTCAATGTGAGGAAGCATAGAGGAGAGAGGGACAGATACTGCTGGTTTAGTTGCTCTTTTGGTGTCTTTGAAAAAGAGGATGTTTGTAGCAAGGAACAAAAGCCTACTTTAGGTTTAGCAAAGGGGGAATTTATTGGTACTGTTGCATCTGACCTCAAGGACTGATGCATTCAGAGCTTAATTCTGTTGGGACTCTCTTCCATCTCATCTCAGCTGCTCTTCATATGAGTGGCTCGTTTTCTCAAACCAGATATCTCTACCAGGCTGGCAGAGTGACTGCAAAATCTTCAGGGCCCATGAATTCTTTGTCACCAGAGATGAAGCACCCTCTTCTCTTCTGCTAATGTTTAAAATTCCAGGGTGGTCCACTGCTCTGTCTCATTTGGGTTTCATGCTCACACTCTGTAGACAGAGGAGCATGATTGACAACTCAAAGTAGGACCACAAGGTTGGAGGGAAGAAAGAAGTGCCTCCCAAAACCTGTTTCTTAAAGAAAAGGAGTTCTGAATCTAGGCAGACAAATAGTATAGTACATTTTAAGGATCTTAAGGAACTTCCCCCCGACATTTGAACATTGCTGAAATCATGATCAATGTCATGTCACGTGTAATTGGCAGTAGTTCACCTTTTTTAGTGTTAACATAAATAGCGGTTCATCTTATCATCGATGGTATCTTAGACTCCATTAAATATGGTATGTCTGATGGCATGTGATGGTCAGAAGCAGCGTCAGAATAATAGCAGACAAAGTAGCAATAGATGTGACTGCCTGGATCAAAGAAGAAAATACTAAGGATCAAAACATCAAAACTAAGGGAGGGATAGAGAGGTTAACGCTGTGCAGCACTGTCATGTTTCTCTAGATGAAGAACCTGAGCTCCTGTCACTGACTCAGACGAGTTGCCTGAGGGAAATTGTTCAATTCCTGGAGCCTTTGTTTCCAGCTTAAGAACTGACAGTTCAGTAGCTTGCCTACATCTCCGGAATGCTGTACAAGTCCAAGGGTTGACAACCTGCTGAGTGTAGGTCTCTTACGGGTGCTGGGACAATGGAGATTGTTTTTAACACCCATGGGTACCCAAGGAACCCCTCCTCAGGAGTTAAGGATTCCTTGCATTCAAGACCTATAATGTTCATGAGTCACTTTAGTAACACATTATCTTCTTGCATCAGTTCTAATTGCTCAGAAAACAGTAAAAGGGCACTGTCGAAGCTACAACCCAAATGACTTTGCAGGGCCTCCTGCTGTGCCCTCCAAGTCTGTTTTCAAGATTTATCTGCACTCAGAATTAACTAGAAGGAGGAGGAGGAGGGGAAGGAAATGCCAAATAGCTGCATCATGTTACAACAAATTAAGTTCAGTTTCCACAACGGCAACATACACTGGGTGCATATTAACCAGGCAGTTTATGGAAGTGACTTTTCTGAGAGCTGATTTTGTTTTTGTCTCTTATAGCATTTCCAGATCCAGTGTCCTTGCAGCCTTTTTTGGAGAAATCCAAGTTGACTGAGCATGTTCTCCTGCTTGTTAATGGAAAAAGTCCCATGGTTCCAATGTGCCAAGGAAAACCGAATGGTACTAATGAGACTGGGAGATAATTGGGAGGTTTGAGGTGCATGTTCCCCACGACATACACTCTGGGACGCTGGGTAGGCATGTTCAGGAGAGAGAATGTAAGACCCAATGAACAGCAATTGAATGGTTTTGCTGGAATGCCACCTCCCAGTTTCCTGGGTATCACCACACTGGCTTCCCACGTCACAGTGGGAACCTGGGAGAGAGGGTAGCAATGCATGAGGCACATCTATATTGTAGACATGAGACTGTAAGAAAAAGGGATACGTCATCCTTCATTCCAGGAGGATTATAAGCAACTGGAGTGTAAAAGCTCTGTTCTTATTAGAGACTGGCACTCCAGGGCTCCATTGAACTCTGTGATTGATTTGCAGTGAACGCTAACATTGCATGAGTCATGTGTTACTGAATGAATGACACGACTCACCCAAAGGACTTCCTACACACTAGTCCCTAACCACAGTGTGCCCACTCTCCCATATCATGGCATCCTGGGCAACACAGGCTACAGGGGCATTTATTCATTCTTTCTATTATTCATTCAACAAGTGTTTATTGAGTGTGCCTATCATTTACTCAGCTCCATTTGAACCCTGGGGATACAGCAGTAAACAAAGCAAATCCAAAACAAAACAAAACTAAAATCAACTTCCTGTCTTTATGAAGCTTACAGTCTAATGGATATCACTGGCTTTACCTCTGTAGCATCCCAGCACTTTAGTGTCCCTTTGGGGAGACACTATGGAGGAGACGCTAATGGAGGTGGGGTCGATTAACACTTGGTTGCAGAGGCAGGTGTGAATTTTTTCACACCTGGTGCTCTAAACTCCTCATTGACCCTGTGAATTAGGAACTGTCATTTCGATAAATAAATTTCTATAGAAATCAGCTAAAGTAAGTTTCTGTTGCTAGAAAATCAGCATCCTAACTGATACCCACTTGTCCACAAAAGCCTTTCAAATTTACATCCCAGTCCTGACTTCTCACATTTTCTGAACCTCACATCCACATCTTGTTTTTAGCCAAGTATCTCCACTTATATCCGCCACCTCCAAATTTACCCAAGATAATTAATTTCTTTCCTGAACGTCAACTCTTCAATTTCACAAAATCATCAGTGGTATCTCTGGTGTCCTGGACTCTCACTAGTAATTAGTGACCCGTGAATCTAATCCTTGACTCCTTTTTCTTTTACATCTTATGCCCATTCTGTCCCTCCATAAGATTGGTTAGGTAATAAATATTTATGGTATGCCTACTGAGCCTGGGCACGGGGAGTGCTGTGATGAGCCTGATAGACACTGGCCTTCAAGGACCCTGGTTCCAGTGGGGAGTGGGGGGGTCTTCTTCTTTAATGGTTCCCCAAACCATCACAGATTCTTCCTCTCCAAAGCATGTTCATCTTGTTCCTGAACTATTAGCAACACACTGCTTGCCTTGGGCTGTTTTCTTCACCAGCCTATTTAGTGTGCCTTCCTCTGATGTATTTTGAGTCACATCACATCTCTTGTCAGACACCCACAGTGGTTCATTATAGTGTTGCAAATCCAATTAAGGCCTTAGTTATTATAATATGGCCTCACAGGCCCCTGATGGGCACTCTCTCACACCTCTGTTGCCTCTTACTAAGCACTAGACTCAACTTGTGCTCTATCTCACCCAGGCAATCGACACTCTCCTCCACTCCAACCCCAGGTCCCCCTGAAATATAACAGCCATCTTTCGGCTCTCTGAGCAGCACCATGGCAGTCGGCAAGAACAAAAGCCTTATGAAAGGTGGCAAAATGGGAACCAAGAAGAAAGTGGCAGATCCATTTTCTAACACAGATTGACATGATGAACAAGCACCAGCTATGTTCACTTTCAGAAATATTGGAAAAACACTAGTCACGAGGACTTAAGGAACCAAAATCTCATTTGATGGTCTCAAGAGTCATGTTTTTGAAGTGAGCCTAGCTGATTGGCAGAACAATGAAGCTGTATTTAGAAAATTCAAGATAATTACTGAGGATGTTGAAGGCAAAAACTGCCTAACTAATGTCTATGGCATGGGTCTTACCTGTGACAAATTGTGCTCCATGATCAAAAAATGGTAGACCATGATTAAAGTTCACATTGATGTCAAGACTACCGATGGCTATTTACTTCATCTATTTCTGTGTTGGTTTTACTAAACAGTGCAACAGATTCAGAAAGACCTCTTATGTTCAGCATCCACAGGTCCACCAAATCCAAAAGAAGATGATGGAAATCATGACCCGAGCGGTGCAGACAAATGACTTGAAAGAAGTGGTCAATAAGTTGATTCCAGATAACACTGGAAAAGGCCTGCCAATCTATTTGTCCACTCCATGATGTCTCTGTTAGAAAAGTCAAAATGCTGAAGACGCCCAAGTTTGAATTGGGAAAACTCATGGTGCTTCATTGGAAAATTCATAGAGCTTCATGAAGCTGTTCTAGAAAAGCTACTGGGGATAAGACAGGTGCTAACGTTGAACGAGCTGATGGATATGATTCCCAGTCCAACAATCTTTTTAGAATTCACACTTTTAATGGTGACAAAAAAAAATCCTATTTGTAAAAAAAAAAGTAACAGTCCACTCCCTACCTGGATTCCTTCTCTAACCCTAAATCAGACAGCAGAATACTCCTGGGGGGGTCTTCTCACACCAGTGCCATCTGACTCCAGTCGTTCTAGAGATTCCAGCATCCCCTGGGCATGTGGATATTTCCCTATACAGATTTTGTTGCTTGTGCTCTTGACACTGTTGGGCATTTTTAGTTTATGTTTTTGGGGTGGGGGTATGTGTATATATTCTAATCATACAGACTATATATTTCTTAAAGGCATGAACTGTGTTTCTTATTTGTAAGTCTCTCCTTGCATATATTACAGTTAGAATAATAATAATGGCAGTAATGTTTTGATTTTGCCTTATTGTTTACAGAGCTCTGTCACCAATATTATAAATGCTTCTAAGCAACATTTTGAGGTGGGAATAGAAGAAGCATGGAAGTTAAGGCTTTAGGCTCTGGATTAGGCAAATCTAGTTAAATCCTGACCCTGTAACTTAATACAGGCATGTGTCTCCAGTCTGAAAAGTGCCAGGCACATAAAATGGGCCCAAATAAGCATATTGCTATTGTTGTTACTGTATGTTGCAGTAACCATTTTACTTTACAAATGAGGAAAGGGAGGCTCAGAAAGGTTAAGTAATTTGCGCTTTAAACTTTTGGGATTGCCAAAAGGCAAAATGGGATTAGAACAGGCTGTAAGATGCTAAAAAAGAGCAACACCCAATATACTGTAGGTCCTCAACAATTCAAAGCAGCAAATTGTACCCACTGGGAGACCTGGATAGACACAGCTGAAGTTTATGCTGGACTCCAAAATGCCAGGAATGGTGTCTTGGAAAGCAACTACGTAGACTCCAGTGTAGATTATTCTGAGAAAAAGTATGAATTCTTCCTTATTCACTTATACTTTTAAAAAGTGAAAGCACTCCCACCCAACAGATCATAAATGCTGAGTAAATATCTTGGGGGCTGGCCGCCAACCACTGCAGATAGAACTGGAGGGAAACTGCTGGGGCACAAAACCCCTCTCTTGGGCACTAAATTTGAGACTATTTTTTATTCCACCTTTCCTCATTGGTGAAGAGAAGGAAAGCAAAGTCCCCAGAGCAACAGGTTTTTCAGGTAACTCATCCCCTCACTTAATCAATATGTCACTTTTCTGTTGTCACAATATATAACAAGGAATGAAACAGCCAACTCGCAAAGAAAAACAGTCACATTTTTGGAAAGAAAATGATTGTCCACAAGGACATTCTAATTGAGAGGCCAATTGGGATCCGGAAGAGAGCCCAGGGCTTGTCACACACTGAGCTGTGTGACCCTGGACCACCCAACCAGCCTCAGGGGCTCAGGTATTTTTATCTGCACAATGGAAATAAAACCCCCATCACTGAATTATTGTGGGGATTAAATGAAATAATGGACATAAACACTCAGCATTGTATCCGGATTCTAATAGCATTCAAAATGGTTTTTTTTTTAAATTCTGGGCTCTGCTCAGGATTGGTCCAGGCTCAGTTCACCCAGAGACGTAATGGAGCCCAGCAAATCTGGGTGGGAGCAGTGTCAGGCAGCGGGTAAAACATCCCAGCTCAGCCACTGATGGCTCTCTGTGACCTTCGGGGCCTCCTAGTCTGAGCACCTTGCCAGCTTTGGACTGCCCAAACGCTGAAGATTGTAGTTTATTGTATTTTACTTTCCTTTTAGATTTTGACATATATGTTTTATACTATAAAGTGCATAAATCTTAAGTGTACAGCTCAATGAATTTTTATGCCATGTACACACCCGTGTTACCGTGGTCCAAATCATTATAGAATATCTTCATTTTCCAGGGTTTCCCCTCATCTATCACAGACAGTACCCCCTCCACCCCCAGAGATAAGCACTCTTCTGGCTTCTATCACCTCAGGTTTGGTTTACTTATTCTCTAAGAACTTGTTTTCAAAAGAGAAAGAAAAAGCGCTTCGTCCTTCTGTAACACCTGCCACCATCACCAAGAACAATTTCATTGTAGCCTAAGGTTCTCCTGACGTTGTGGAAAGACGTGGGAAGGCAGAAAACAGACTGGTGAGGAAGGCAGGCGTCAGGAGGGGCAGGGCCTTGGGAAAGGGTGCCTGTCACTTGAGGGAAAGCCCTGGAACCAGGAGAGCAACATGGATCAGAGAAGGTGTTTACACACTGGAGGGTTAATCAATGCCTCGGAAGAATCCTGAATACTCAGCCCTCTGTTTATTAATTGCACGGAGAACGCAAAGACCATCTAAGCTGGTGTGGCAGCGGATGGATTAAAGAAAGCCTTCTGGGTAGAAAGTCCGTTTTGCCAATTGCCTGCAGAGGTGAGCACCTGCTGTCATCAGGCCTGAAAAGAAGCCTCACCGGAGGAGGGGGTTGACCCCTGGGAGGGGGAGGTGTCCAGGCTCCACAGAGAAAGAGGGGAAAGAAAGGGGAGAAAGAAGGCGATTCCAGACAGTGTGTCTATAGCTATTCATGTTCAAACAGCTCCATGCAGTCCTTGAGCTTCCACATCTTTCCCTTATTAAGCTGCTGGGGGATTACATTAACTATTCAGGGTTCCTCTGTTGACACCTGGATTATTGGTGCTGATAGAAGAGAGGACAGGCCAGCTTCTGAGCATCAGTGGCAGAGGAAGAATGTGGCCAAGGTCCACATGAAGCTGGCCGAAGCAGTGGAGGATTAGGGTGAGCCCGGCCAGCGCAAGGAGCCACTGTGAGAGTCTTTCAGGAAACAGGGCTCCCCTCACTCCTTTTTCTTCTCCAGCCCAGCCTCCACTGAGAAGGAATCAATCTATGGGATTACCCTGGGCCCAACGTTAGGGCCTCTGGCCTTTGCAGAGGGATCTAAGGTTATGGCTTCTAACCTGGTGGCTCAGCACAATTAGATTCCATTTATAAAATGAAATTAGTCTTACTATAGGTAAAGATATAAGGCCTGAGGGACCGATGCTTTTCTGTGCCTTCACTTCCTTGCAACTGACTACGGTTTTCAAAGCCACCTCAAGGTATATTCCAGCAGGCTCCAATTTGTTTGTTTGTTTGTTTGTTTGTTTGTTTGTTTTTTAGCTATATATCTTTAATGAAAGAAATTTTAAGCATGCCCCAAAATATACATATCTGTTTCTAAATTACATACATGAACTACTCTACCAGTGTATTCTCTATTGTAGAAACAACAAACAGCAAAGTTTTCAACATTTCAAACAATTTAAAAAATGAGGTAAAAAGGCAAAATAACTATTTCTTAAACTTATTTTAATTTTATTTTCTATCCATGCAAATACATTTTGCTTTCATCAAAAAGAATTAGTATGTTGTAGCAAGAGCAGGGGTTCAGTAAATCTTTGTTTAACTCATTATAATAAAACAATTTGATGAGCTGGTTCTAGCTGGTTCTAAGCTAAGGCAGAGAGCTCAAATCTTGGTTCTCAAGACTCTCAGAATTGAAAAAGTTCCCTCACCAAGGGACACAGAGACAAGAGAAGAAATGCAGCCTTGGCTGGAATTAATGAACTGTGATAGCTTATTTTTTAGATTCATTTGTAAATTATGCAAATTTTGTTGAATTTTTTTTAGGAAATTTGTATCTTCCTTGATGTCTATCATTCTTACAAAGTAATCTTGCACTGTTCTTATACTGTTAGTATTTTTAACAAATGAGTTCAAAGCCCACTGAAGCTCTTAAAAGGTCTTTAAACAGGTTAGAAAATTATATTTCCAACATTTTAAAGAGTGATGACATGTGGCACATTTATACTATTGGTACCAACAGATGAAAAATTCAAACCATTTCCAAAATGCTCTTTTAGTATATGTTTCTTTAGAAAGACTCTCTTGTTAAAATGTCACCTTTACCTTGAGGGGACAGATGAAGTGTGTTTATTTTTTCAAAAAATATCTGCTTGGTAACATTTCTCATCTTAGTAAAGGTCTGCAAATACAAAACACTCCTTTCTTGATAAAGAAAAGTGTGGAACTCATCCTTAAATTCGACAAATCTATCCAGAACTTTCCCAGAAGACAACCAGTGAAACTCTGGGTGGTTCAAAATATTTTCATGATCACGCTCGATCTCAATAGAAAGTATCGTTGATTCTACTGACTCAGATACCCTCAGATACCACACGTGATTGGCAGCAGCTCTCAATATCTGAAGAGGATGGAAGGGTAAGGGCACATTGTCAATTCACTGCCTTGGAAAACTGCTCTCTGCCCAAAGGTATCTCCCATGCTGTGTGTGACAAGTAACCATTTGACATTCAGATTGAGGGTGCCAGTGACTATTCACATAATATATTTTTTGTTTTGTTTCTGGGTGAAAAATAAATATAGAGAGAAGCTTGAAATGTCCCATGGCTCACACTCCACTATGGAAACTTGTGATGCTCTTAAGTAGCTTGACTTTGAACCTTCATCCTTCATCACTCTAGTTGTGAGACTGGGTAAGTTACAGAACCGTGTTCTGCATAGGTTTCCTCTTCTTCAAAATTGGGATAATAGCAGTACTGCCCCCATACGAGCATTACATGAGGTACTGCATGAAATCACTCAGCGTGGTGCCCAGTACAATGAGAACTGGATATAATAATGCTTACACTTCAGGTTCCATTAATCAACAAGCCCAATTTCACCAGATTTTGCCAAAAAGAGTCTACCTAGGAAAATCTATCCTTTTTTTTTTTCATCTCATTTCCAACCTCTCCCAGATCTGACTTTGGGCATGGCAAATATATTTCATATCACGTGTTGGATCCAATTCACTGATAATAGCTATTTAGAGCACTGGGCTGAAATGAACTTTGATGTTGAGTCTGCATTCAAGGTGCTGTCATTAATTATCAATGTCCACGACAGACACAGGAGGAGGAAATGATGGCAAGTCTCTCAGGTACTACTGATCCTTACCTCATTTCTGAGCACCTTCAGGACCAGGAGAGTACCTTGGTCATCCTTACAAAACCAGTCCCTAGTATGCAACATGCCTGCGAGTCAAACAACGTTTGTTGAATAAAGTGAACACATAAACAAATGGGTCTATCTTACGTGTCACTGCCATTGCCTCCATTAGCTTGAAGGAAATTGTTTTCTAAAAAATGTTTTATCATAGAGAGCTTCCCAGAGGTTCCAGAGTTGGACCAGCAGGTCTGACCAGGTACCTCAAGTTGAAGAAAGGGTACTGAAGAACACAAACTGAAGTCTGGCAAAGTCACATTATAAGCAAAGTGATTGTATGTAATTCTTTGAATTAAATAAAGGAGTATTTTATATGCTCTTAAGCTAATATTGTTTTTTATTTATTGGGTAACACAAATAAAACATTACTTCTGTGACTGTAAAGGGCTTAAGAATTATGAGGGTAGCTGTTCAGTGCTCAGAGTTGTTCCTATAAAGGTTGTTGATCCTATGCTGGATGAAAACAGTCGGTTTGTAAGAAAATTTTACCTCATGTAGCTTGATCCAGGAGACACTCTAAAGCTCAGGAATTTGTAGAAATATGGATGAAAGAGATCATGAAGATTGAATTGAGAAGTCAAACCTTCCAAGTGCAAAATTTAGAAAATATTTCCCTTTGTTTTTTTTTGACACAATTGCCATTTTTCTAGTCCATCTCACCATCCTACTGCCAATGTGGCATACAGTCTATCTTGTTTTTTTTAATTGAAGTGAATTGACATTAATTGAGTTTTGGGAATTTAAATATGGGTCATGCCCTCCTGAAGTAAGCCAAGACTCTTTGGGTGTTATAAAACTTGAACCAAGAATGAATGTAAGCTGTGGGTACACATATAAAACAAAGGTGCATTTATTCACGTACGTTATAGTTAATGTATAATTACAATTTAATGTCCACCATTAACCGTTGAGTAATATTCATCAGTCACTGTAAATAGGCAACAGAAAACACCCACTCAAGTTGTTAAGCCTGACTTTGATTTCCCAACTCTTTCATGCCTGGCTCAGTAAATTAAATCGCTTAGTGGGCTCCTCTAGAGAAGAGAGGTTTTCTTGCCATTTGTTTAATAATGGACATTCGTCAACCCTTGACTAATGTTGGATATGAAGTTACCCATTAGCCACGTATTAAATATTGTCTGCTGTGTGTACAAAGTGTAACTGTACAGCATAAGCTTCATTTGGCATTTGAGAGAGACCAGTAAACAGCACTCCTAGGATCAAGTTCTGAGCCAGTTGAGAAGTCATACAAAAGGCAGCCAGGAAACTGAATCACCTTTTCCTCACCGATAAAGCTGGTATTGGAGAATGTAACTTATTTATATAAATAGTTGGGTCTTTTGAGACTAGACTCCAGAATTAGGCAAACAGTTTAGCCAGTCATTGACAGGCCTGGATGACCACAGACGCAGCCCCCCTAAAGTTATGGCATGGAAGAGCACAGAAGCACCGTGTGCACCTGCAGAAGACAAGGACAGCTGGGCCCCAAACCCTGGCGTCACCTCCCAGGCTGACTAACCAGATAAAGTCACTTCTAGTGTCTCTTTTCCAATGTCGCCCTGGCAGTTGTGAAGTTGTGACAAAGGGACAGTGCCCAAGTCCAGGTTCAGAAGAAGGACAGTAGAAGATGATGAAAATACTGAATAAGAGCAGACCATTCAGGAAATACGATGTCAGTCACTTGAATATGGGCTCCATGAGGGCAGGAATCTTTTCTGTCTGTTCACTGCCATATGCCAAGTGCTTAGGAAAATGACCTGGTGCACATAAGGTATTCAGCAGATATTAATCGAGTGAAAAAAAGGAAGGAGGAAGCGAGCAGGCAGAAAGGAAGCAGGAGGATTACCCATGTGGTGCTCCCCCATCATGAAAAGAAATGTCCTTTCCCACATATCTAGGAGACGTTTAAAAAATAATAACCCTCCTAGGGAAAATGTTTTTGATTTGACGACTTTGCCATCACATGATATCATAGAGTTATTTGTGAGTAAGCGAAAAGAATGATACTAACTACTAATATGTATTGAACATATATTAGGTGCCAGGCACAATCCAACTCTAAACTCTTGACAAGTATTAACCCCTCTAAATTCCAATGCAATCATTTGAGGTAGGTACAATTATTGGCCCAGTTTATGGATGTATGAGTATGAAAGGACAGTGTCAAGTGTAACAAATTCAAATGCAGGCATTTTAGTTCTTGAGCTCATACTATTAACCACTGTGCTGTATTTTACTGTCGGATTCTCTCTCTCTCTCTCTCTCTCTCTCTCTTCCACCCCCCTCACCCCCCTCTCTTGGCCAAGGTTTCTTCATCTCTGTGTGACTTACTTTCCACCTCTACATAATGGCTATTATAATACCTGTTTGATGCAGTGGAACTAAATAAGCACTTAGCATAATGCTGGAGATATAGGAAGTGGTTTATAAACAGCAGTTATTGACTGTATCTTTAATATTGGCATTACCCCTATTGCAAAGCCTTTGTGCCAGGCCTCCTATACATCTATAGACTGGCTACTCTCAGGTCAGACACCCCTGCCCCCCACCAGATCAGCCTGCTGCAGCAAGGATGATAGGCTCCTGTGCCCATTTTCTGTTGGATTAAACTATGGACTTGGTGGGTTCTGAGTTCTGCTTCATCCTAAATACATGGCCTGAACTTTCATCCTGGTGAACTCTGACTGTTGGTGTGCCTCACTTTCCATTTCCTAAGGGAGGCCAGTGCTTTCCCAGTGTCTATTCTCATCATACAGTGTTTTCCGTGATGGAGAAAAGGATGCAACAAACCTACAAGTCGCTGTGTGGGGGTGCAGAAAGCAGCTGTGCAAAATAAGCTCCTTTGGAGTCTGAAAGAGCCCAACAACCACCACCTCTCTTCCCTGGCCAAGTGTGTTTTGAACCAATTGAGATACAAGACAAAAGAGCAAGACAACCTGAAAACCAAAATATTACCTATATTTACTGAGAAAGCTGATATTGGAGAATGTGGCTTACGTATGCAGGCTTCTTGATACTGAATTCCAGAATTAGGTAAATCGACCTACCCAGACAAAGGCAGTGCTGGAACAGTGAGTCCCTGCAGGGATCAAGAGTACTCAAGTTCAAAGGGATGGCGCTTGTCAGGGCACAGATCTGTGCCTCAACTAATGTGAGCTATTATTGTTATTATAAAGAAATGTGGTTTCCAAATGAAAATGAGGGAGCTTGGTGTTGGGGGTAACATACATGCTGCATGACCTGTCATTGTTTTCTAGGACAGGGGTCGGCAAACTTTTGAGACAGAAGAGCCGCCAGGGGTCGGCAAACTGTGCCTCGCGAGCCACATGCGGCTCTTTGGGTTCGTACATGTGGTCCTGAAGTAAAATTGAAAACGAAAATAAAACTATCATAGTTTCATCTATAATATTACTTTAAATTGTCCTTATTTGTAAAAATATATTTATGGCTCTTGAATAATTTTTAAATTGTTGTGAGGGACAGGATTGGTTCTTCCAGGGGTTGGCAAACTTTTGAGATGGAACGTACCCAAAGAGCTGCATGTGGCTAGCGAGCTGCAGTTTGCTGACCCCTGTATCTAAGCTAAGGACTAGTTTCTCCACTTCTGGCATGAAAGGCCTTGAATGCCCTGAAACTTGATTTCCATTAACCCTGGAGGAAGTGGAAGAAAAGTGCAGATTATTATGGTAAACAGAGTATAAACCCCTTTCCTAATGTGCTAATGCACCCAAGCACTTTTCCCCCTGAATCTCTACAAGAAACAAAAGGCCCCAAAAATGTACTGGAAGCCTTTGGGGACATGTGATCCCAAAGAACTCAGTCATCATCGGTGGTCATTAAGGTGAGTTTCAGTCTGTTTTGGAGCAATGCTTTGAGGTAGCATTTTAATACTTTTCCTTCCTTCCTTCCTTCCTTCCTTCCTTCCTTCCTTCCTTCCTTCCTTCCTTCCTTCCTCTCCTCCCTCCTTCCCTGCCTCCCTCCTTTCTTTCCTTCTTCTGTAGCTAAAGAGCTGTAAGCAGGAGAAGATGGCTTGGTGCCAGCAAGGCGCCAAGGTGAGTTAACGCTGATTCCTCTAAGGAAAAATGTAAAACTGCTAATAACTTGTTTGCAAAGATAGGAGAGGTGGAAAGTGTAAGCCTAATGCCTCCTGCAAGTTGCAGCTTGCTTTTCTGGGAGGAGAATGTTTTCAAAAGTTCCAGAATGCATTGTGCACCTGCCGACTGTCCATTGGCCGAGTTCACCAGCTCTCACTCTCTGCTATGCCTTTGGAAAGAAGCCGCAACATTGTCTCATCTCCCTCGTGGGGTGGTTGGGGCTTGTTAGCTGTTGAGTGTTTTCTCTTGCTGTGGGGACCACATGGTCTAACAGGACAGAACCTGCCTGAAGGAGCTGTCACAGGCAGGTGGGCAGTAGGATGAAGAATACAGGACGTTAGGATCCCTGACTACCCTACTCCAAGAATTACTTTTCACCTTAGTCATTTTATGTACTCAATTCAAGTTATAGCTCTTAGGTCTATCAAAGATCACCTTGTTTCCTTATTCATTTATGTATTGCCTGTTTTCCCCCACAAGAATATGAGGTCCCGTGAGGACAGGGGCCTCATCTGTCATGTTTACTTTTGCAACATTTATGTTTAGAGCTGGTCCTGACTCACAGTAATTAGGAGATAAATATCTGCAGAAGGAACAATTGAAAAGAGGAATTCTGTCCTACCTGCTCATTTTGTAGAAGACACAAAGTAACACAGTGACTTGCCTGTAGTCACACAGGTGGAGAATGAACCTGGACTAGAACCCAGTTCGTCTGACTCCCAGCAACATTCATTGTCATTCCTCACCTGCTTCAGGTCTTTAATCAAAAGTCACCTTCTCAGGGGCCTGCCTTGGCCACCCTGTAGAAAACTCTATACCCTCCACCAGCCAACATATCACATTCCCTTCCAGGCTCTATTCTACACTCCCCCAACCCGTGAGCAGTTATCATGACTCTATGTATTTTATTTATGTAGTTCACTGTGTGTCCTTCCCTGTGGAATATAGACTACAAGAGGACAGGCATTTTTTTGTCTGTTGTTTTCACTGCTGTATCCCCAGCACTGTGCACAATAACCATAGTAGATAATAAATATTTGCTGCTGAGTAATGCATAAGCAGGACTTTGGTACTCAGCCTTTAGGGATGCTGTAGGTCACAGTTTCCACAGGATGGATGCAACCTAAGTGAGTGACAAGTACAAGGTCTGACAATTAAGTTCACGACCTTGTTGCAACAATGTTACTAACCTTTTTTTTTATATCAGGGGGATTATTCATTATGAGTTTGTACCAACTGTACAAACAGTTAACCAAGTTTACTATTTGGAAGTGCTGAAAAGGCTACCTGAAACAGTTAGATGACCTGAAGTTTTTGCCAACAATTCGTGGCTCTTGCATCACAACAACGCACCAGCTCAAAGGGCACTGTCTGTGAGGGAGTTTTCAGCCAGTAAATAAAAAACTGTATTAGAACACCCTCTCTATGCACCTGATCAGGCCCCCAGTGACTTCTTCCTTTACCCGAAGATAAAGGAAATACTGAAAGGAAGACATTTTGATGACATTCAGGACATCAAGGGTAATGCGACAACAGCTCTGATGGCCATTCCAGAAAGAGTTCCAAAATTGTTTTGAATGGTGGACTAGGCGCTGGCATCAGTGCATAGCTTCCCAAGGGGAGTACTTTGAATGTGACCATAGTGATATTCAGCAATGAGGTATGTAGCACTTTTTCTAGGATGAGTTCATGAACTTAGTTGTCTGACCTCGTAGATAGAACTTTAAAACTAAACTTGTGTGCTCAGTACCTTTGACCTTTTGGCAAGTTGGCCTGAGTCTCAATTCTCCCATCTATGTTATGGGGTTATATATTGACTAAATGATGTCATTTCTGTAGACACTTCAGCATGTGCTTTGCTTATAGTAGGTGCTCAATAAACATAATTTCTCCCTTGCCTTAATATGACTCTGTGAAGATCCACACTAGGGTTCCTGGATCTAAGAATCCAAGGAAAACGTGGGAAGCCCCTTGAAATGAGTGTGAGAAGGTAGACATTATGAGCAATGGGGCGCATGTTGGGGAACCTGTGAGAAAGCAGCTTTTTTCTCTCCTTTACTCCTTGCCTGTGCCTTCATATCAGTGTGATGCACACTTTACTCTGAGGGCAGAAGTCAACCCGTTAATCATGGTGAGAGGAACAGCACTGATGGGCTGAGACCTTCCCTCTGGGAGCATTTCAAAAGCGGTATAGGTCAGGAGGCGGGTCTCCTGAGAAAGTGACAGAGCGAGGCCAAGGGAGCCCCCCTACACTTATTCTGCCTCCTGTCTTCTTGTTTAAAGGTCTATGCTGTCGTGCGACTAGGTGAAATGCCAGCCAAAATAGCAAATCAGCAGGCTCTGAGCCTTGTTTCTGCCCACAGCGCTGACTTGCTGTGCAAGACACCATTTCTCATCTATAAAATGGGCATTCTACAACAGCTACTTCATGGGATTGTTAGGGAATTTAAAGGCGATAATGCATGTACATTGTCTGATACACAGCAAGTGCTCAATTAATATTATGGGACTGCATATTCTTGTGGGGAAGGCAGACAATAAATCACTGACTAAGGAAACAAGAGCATCTTGATAGCTGCAAGAGCCATGAAGTGAATCAAATCCATAAATGACTGTAGGTGGAAGATAATTCTTCACCTGGGATAGTCAGGGATCCTGAAGTTCTGCATTTGGGTCCCATGTCCACCTGCCTGTGACATCTCTCCCTGTGGACCAGACCTGTAAAAGAGCTGCGCTAAGTTAGGCTTGGAGTCAATTTCAATTTGAGAAACCACGGCCGCCAAAGAGTAGTGAGAAGCGTGAAGGCGTAACAGGGAGAGAGCCTTCCCTTCCTCCTGAGGTCTTGGGGATGCCTTGGTCCTTTCACATCTCAATGACATTGGTAGCCTGCAAAGTCAGAAGTGGTGGGAAGTCATTGTTATGGAATGTTTTCCTCCACCAGCCACCAACCAACTGCCTCCTTCCATTCAGCCTTACATTTTCAGATTCTTTCCAGGGATTTGTTTCTTTTCATGTTTTCTCTATTCCCTGCCATCAGAAAATCACACTTCAGATTATTCTTCTCTTGACAGTTACAATATTCCTTCCCTACAGTATCTCATTCCTTTGGTTTTTCTGCCTGGTGTCCTAACCTTGTTATATTAGCTTGGTTTGTATTCTTCTCTTCCCAGGCGCAGTGGCTCCCACCCAGGCCTGGCTGCCACTTCATTAGCAGGCTGTTTACGCCACTTCCAGGTCATTAATAAAGATAGTAAATGAGAAAAGGCCCAGCACCAGCCCTTCACACCCCTACAGACACCTCCCTGATGGGTAATTGCTATTTATTGTGCTGCTCTGTTTATCATCTTTTATCCAATTGTGATTCTGTTATTATCTAACCTACTTTAACAGATTTTTCAAGGGGATTTCTCATGAGGCAGATATTCACTCTGAGGCTTAATGATGGCAAGGTCTAGGGAAACTCACTTTGTTGGTGGAATTGTGTCTCAGGCTGGACAAGTTAACACTCTCCAAGGTGCTTCTTGACCCTGGGGACGCCACTGCCCTGAACCTGCTTATGTGGCTTCCTGCCTCCTGCTAACTCTGGCCATCATAGGAACTTGCTATTTCTATTCTTCACGTCCTCTTGATTAAAATCTTTATGGCTAATTATTATGTTAAAAGATTAATATGAACTAATGACAAACTTTCTTCCTTCCTTCATTTTAATATATATGTGTTTTTAGCACTGCCCTTCTATTTCATTCTGTCCCACACAGGATGTTTCCTCACAGCCTACACAATGTGTCAGACATGGTTCAGACACAGAAGTACAAAGATAATAAGATGCTTCTGCTTCTGGTAGGATGTGTAAGCTCCTAGAAGACCAAATCTCTCGCAGGTAAGTATAAACTCTGAATAAAATACAAAAAACATGACCACCTGAAGGAACTGGAGAGTGAACAAGAGGAGAAGGATTCTGGAAAGGAATTGACACTTGGAAGAAGGAAAGAGCACTGTGTAAGTTTCCTATTTTTATGGCTTTTAGACTTAGGGGTGCCATAAGGGATGGAGTAGCTAAATTCCTATTTAAAAAATTCACTGGTGATTGAAAGAGGGGGGTCATAGAAAGGAAAGAACCAGAGAGAAAGCACCCAAATTCTGGATATAAATGCTGCCCTCTTGAACTGTGCATGTGTCTATAGATTGCAGGCAGACCCTCTGAGGATGAACAAACTGAAGTGAGATTTAAGCTGCTGCCCAAAAGACAAGAGTTTGCATTTTGAATCCAGCTAAGTAAATAACCTATGAAAACAAGTAAACACTCTTTAGAGGAATATAACATAATCCAGAGTCATCGCAACATAACTAATTCACAAGGTCCGGGATATGACCCAATAAAATTATCCAACATACAAAGCAACAGAAAAATGTAACACATTCTCAAGTGAAATGGGCAATCAATGGAGACTAACACCAAAGGGACCCAAGATAATTAAGTGTGTTAAACAAACTATTAGAATACAATACAAACTAAAGTACAGTCCTAAAGTGATGTACTCAGCATAAAGGTGGCACACAGAACAACCTACAAAAAAATTTGATGAGTTTCAAAAATCAAAGTAATTTTGAAAATTTCATTTCAAACAATAAAAACATCCAGTTTGTGATTTCACTACATTTAGATTTTTCTGCGCACTCTAGTGGAAAAGGTTTGGATAGGCCATGCCAACTACGCTTGCAATGCTAGACCCACTTTATATTTCCTTTCTGAATGGAATTGATCTATGTGAGCAATTCAAACAAATAGCAGTACTCATAGATTGAAATAAAATAAAATTTTAATAGACAGGAAAGTCTCCTCATAGGAGTTAGCATTTGACATGGAGTCTTAGGGCTTAAAGGAGGAATAAAAGTTAAGTAAGACAGAGTGAGAGAGACAGAGACAGAGAGAAAAAACTAGTATGGGGACGTATATGCAGAGTGTGAGGGAGGGTAATGTAGACAGAGGAAACACCAGAGCGCGCCTTGGGAAAATCACAAGAACAGCTGAAGTCCTCCTACCCTATGGTAATTGGTTCATCAAAAGTATTAGTGAAAGTGAAGAATTATAAAAAATTATCTTTACATGCCTTAAACATTTTATTTAAATTTAAAACCTATAAATGGATATTCTTTTACCAAACTTTTGTTTTTAGCAAGGTCATACTTCCAGACTTTTTCTTAGAGTATGGTCTTCTGATTAATGTTCCATGCTGAATTTCTGATATAAATAAATCCATGTTGCATTGTATTATTTCTAGTTTTGATTTTGTAAGTGAAGTGAGAACTTAAAAACATTTATAAAGCAGCCTTAAATAGAAACTATACTTTTATAGTATCCTCCTACCCAGTCTTTATAATTGGTTTTTTTCATACCTAATCCAACAACATTTTAGGGCAACTCATCTTAATGAGTCTTTCCAAAGCATTCAACCTAGTTTTCATAGATAGCTTCTTTTTTCCCTGGCATGACATCACATTGTATAATATTTATATATAAATTAACTCCATAATGGCAATGACAAGTATAGAGACAATGGACTCTTAGTAAACATACAACTTGACTTGTGGAAGCAGAAATGTATAGGCCCACAGAGAGGCATTAAGCATCTCAAGTGCTACTGAATGGAGTGCTTTGGTCAATAGGGTGAAGAGCAAATATCCTAATTTTGTATGACTGCTACAAAGCTCAAAACATTTCTCCAAGATTTCCTAACCCAGAACAATTATTCTAACATTATGAATTTCCAGCTAGGAGAAATGGAAGTGTCAGTAGGGAAGACATATCAAAGTGTCAAATCTAACAGTACACCACAATCACTCCACATAGATTGATCCTCATCTAAAATTCTGTCAAAAACTGGTTATTCCTAAAATTCTGTCAAAAACTGGTTATTCCTAGGTCAACTCTGTCCTCACTGACTTCCTTCTTCAGAGACATCTCCATCAAGTACTCCTACTCCCTGATTTCCTGTTCTCAGAGAATAACATTGAGTTGGTGGTATAAGTATAAGATGAGCTCAGGAAATTTAGTAAGCATCGAATGACCTGAGTTAAGCATTTTCTAACAACCAATTTGAAAACGTCATTTAAATTTACTTGAAACATTTTATTTAAAAATAGCGTTGGAAGCCATATGTCAATAGCCACCTAAATTAAGAATCTCAGTAGGAAAAAACCTCGGTACATGTTTTCTTTTCTTTTCTTTTAAGATTTGTTTTGGGAAACCGGGGGAAGGAGAACAGACAAGTTGCTGTTGTTTTGTTCTTCAGTCTAGTTATGGAGGATGTTACTTCACTGGCCCAGGCTGGCACCATCATTGCGCTCTTCCCGGGCGAGGCAGGTCAGTCGCCGGCTTCTGGATGGCCGCTCACGGCGGCTGCTGGCCGCTCACGCTGGCTGCTGGATACACATGGTAGCCCATGGCAACCCACTGCAGAAGGGGACTGCAGCCCACGCCATCGCCAGTGACCCACGGCAGCCCAGCTGCAGGTTGAGCTGTTGTTCAGCATCTTAGCTGTGGAGGGCAGTGTCACTGGCCCTCATATGTGGGATCCAAACTGGGGCCCTCTGGCATCCCAAGCCAGTTCTTAACCAACACACCACTCAGCCGGCCCGGTACATGTTTTCTTGAGTGTGACTTTATCTAGAAGTCAGAAGTATTTATTGGTTAGGATAGGAAATAGAAATGGAAAAAAATCATCGTGAGACTAATAGTTCAAGTAAAAGATAATAAGCAAAAAATACAATATTTATAGCAAAAATAATTCCCAAAAGATGGCTAAGGTGAAAGAAGAATGATTTTTTATATGCATATTTTTGGTTGACTAGTTTAAACTGATTTGGGTAAAATGAAAAATGAATAAGAAGCAGTGAAAAATTAGTAAACTCTTTCTAAATAGACAAAGTTTATAAATTACCTCCATAGATTTGGTCTTCTCTTTTGATATAACTGTACCCTTTTGAGTTTTGCTGTTGTAGTAATTCACATTGTAGATCTAAATCATGATTAATGAGCACTCTCACTTTTCTAACTTCTGAGTTTGGGTCATCAACAAATATTTATTAAATACCTATTCTATGCTATATGCTGGACAAGGTAGTGATCTTATGTTTATGAAGATTATTGTTTGACACATAATTTCTATGTAACCATTAGATCTTTAAAGAAAAATGAAGAGTTTTACAATATTCTGTAAGTGTCTCAGTCTTCCAGAGTAAACATATTGTTTGATCACATACTGGGGCTAATTCTTACCCACACATAAACAGAGCTTCCAGTTGTAATAGAATTGCCTTGTCAGAATCCATTTGCTAGCTGCCATAGCATGCAGAGAGCATGACAAACATCAATTTAGGTACTTGATTTGAGAACAAGGAGGGACCAAATATTGTTCTCACAATTATGAAGATATCACTTTAAAATACAGGTCAGCATTTTTACAGTGTTACATTATTCAGTGTTTGGATAATTGTTTTTACATTATGTACCTGTTTAAAGTTCTCAATCTGTTGGTGACTATCGGTTCTTCTCTTACTGAACTTACCAACATTCAGCGACCATTCCTCTCTTCTTGAAGGATTCTCATCTTTTCTGTTCTTTCATTCCATACTGTCTTGGGTTTTTTTGTTTAACAGCATTATTGAGGTATATTTTATATATCCTAAAATTCACCTATTTTAAGTGTCCAGTACAATGCTTTTTAGTAATTTTATTTAGTGGTGTAACCATCACCAAAAATCAGTTTTAGAACATTTTCATCTCCACAATAAGATCTCTCAGGCATGTTTACAATTAATCTCCTTTCTCACCCCAGCCCATCTTTCTTGGTTGTCTTCCCATAACCCTGGCTTCTTCCTCACTTCTTTGCAGGCTCAATTCCTCTAATAAGTCATTAAATATTTAAATGTCTGAAGGTACCACTTTCTTCTCACTCTACACTCTCTTCTTGGAGGACCTTACGGCTTCAGTTACCATCTAGAAGTACGTAATAATCCAGGCTAGATTTCTCTGTGCTGCTGCAGATCTGTATGTCCAAAAAATCTGCTAGACACTTCCATTATAGATGTTGAAAAGGTTAACTCCACATATCCAAAGCCAAATTCATAGCTCTCTCCCAGCTCTGGCTCTCACTCTTAGTAAGTGAAACAATTATCAATTCAATCTCCAAAGCCAAAAATCTTGGGGTCGTCCTTGACAGGACCCCCTCCCTTGCCATCCTAATATTTAATGCATCACCAGGTCTCTTCAATTTTATATCCTAATTATCTCTTAAATACATCTGCTTATCCTCATCGCTTCTGCCATTAGACTTGTCTCTCACCTGAAATATGAAATAATAGCCACTAACTTGTGTCCTCATAGTTCTCCCTTTCCTTTCTATTGGGTCATCGGAAAAGGCATGATGCATTTTTGCAACAAAAAACACAGAAAAATACGTCATAACTTTTCCGATGACCCAGTAATTAACTCTCCATATTGTAGCCAAAGTAATATTTTTTGAAAAGAAGCAAATCTGATCCAATAGTTTTCCATTCCTCTCAGATGAATATAAATTTATTAACACAACTCATCTCATGCCACTACCTCTATTTTCTGTTCTCCAGTCATACAGCTTATCTTTAGTTTTATTAAAAGTACACACAGGTTCCTATACATCACAGGGCTATTGCACACTTGTTCTCTCTGTTTGACCTCCTCTATCACTCGCTTCCTTTCACCAGGGTAAACTGCTACCAATCCTTCAGATCTCAGCTCGGTCCACACTTTCTCATGGAAACCTTCTTCACCCACCCTCAGTCTAGATCAAGTCACTAGGTTTTGGTTTCTTGGCATGCTACACTCTCTTTTTATAAAATCTGCTATAGTTTGTAATTACACACTTACTTATGGCTATTCAATAAATACCTGTCTTTTCTACTACACTGTAAGTACCAAGAAGACAACAACCATGTCTGTTTTTGTTCATCCAAAAGTTAAGACAGTGGATGGTGGAGTAGATAAACACTATGTCTGCATCCTTCCATGAACACGTTAAAATTACAACTACATTATAGAACAATCAACCTGGAGAACCATCTGAATTCTAACTGAACAGAAGTCCTATAATTATAAATGTAAAAAAGAAGCCACATCGAGACTGGTAGGAGAGGTGGAAACTCAGGACAGGCCCCAAACCTCCCGGTGGCAGATGAGAATCTGGAGGGATATCTCGGCCATAGGGGTTCCCCCCAAAGGAGCAAGGAATGTCAGATCCCTAGCCTAGAGGACTGGTCCAGGAAGAAGAACCCCCACATCTGGCTGTGAAAAGCAGTGGGGATTCCAACCATTCAGGTGGGACAGAAGGCTGCAGAAAACCCAGATATCCTCTTAAATGGCCCGCACACAGACTCTCACTTGCAGGCACTCACCTTGGGTTCCAGCATAGGAATGGTGACTCAGGGGGCCTCGGAGATATATAGGGGACAGACTGAAGTGTGTGGCTTCATGGGGAGGACTGTAGGACAGTCGGCATTTTTCTGATGAGGGGTCCTGCTCCCATACAGCCAACAGGTGGGCACATCTTTCCTATATTGAGCCCGCCTCCTCAGGCCAAGTCTGAATCTGATTGGCCTGAAGAACTTCACTGCTCCACCCTGCTGACTCAGCTAGGACCTCACCCCACCTCACTCGCACACTGTTGGAGGCACTTTCTTCCCAAGTAGCCAGCCCCACCCAGATTACACTCTTTCTTGGAAAACTATCAGAGTCCACAGGCCCCAGCTGGGCAGCAACTGGCCTCGGTGTGCTCTGAGACTTTTACTGAGTCACTCCAGGCTCAGCACTGACACCAAACCAGAGTCTACATTAACCTGGTGACCAGGTAAGTCTCTAAAGATTTCCTGAGACCCTGCCTCACCCAACTCACATATGCATGAGGCTTTATTAGTGGCTGAACCTTAAGGGAGTCAGCAGGTGGGAACAAGTCTCCAGGTGTCCTGGCTTTTTGTGGAGTTACCCCAGGCCTGGTACTTGTAGCAGCCATCTTCAGTTTGCAGCGTGGCCTCTCCCACATGCCTCTAGGTTAAGCACAGACAGCAAACAACTCCAGATCACTTTGTAGCTCCTACCAGGTAGCCCCTGGCCAGTCACAGGCAGTGGGTGACCTGGGCCTATACTAGAACCTCTCCCAAAAGGCCCCAGAACCAACACACTTGGAGTTTGACTTCAGACCACAGCACAGTGCCATGCAATTAGCCCCACAAGTGGTAAACACAAAGGGTGGTCTCAACAGGCATCAGAGCCCACTGGGGTAAATCCCATTCAGTGGGGTAAGCCTCTTGCACAGCAGCCCATAAGCTGTGGATGTGGCCAAACCCACAGCCAGTCAACCTGAAAGTCATTCCCACCCACTGATGTGCCAATAGCAATCAAGGCTCAACTATAACAGGAGAGACAGACAATTCACACAGAGGGACACTCCTGGAGTACCTGACTCAGATGATCAAGGAGCCTGCACCTCTGGGCCCCACAGGACACCTACTACATAAGGCCATCCAGACAAGACTGGGTGACATAGTAGATCTAGTTAACACATAGAAACAAACAGAGAGAGGCAGCCAAAATGAGGAAACAAAGAAATGCATCCCAAATGAAAGGACAGGAGAAAACTCCAGAAAAAGAACTAAACAAAATGGAGGCAAGCAACCTACCAGATACAGAGTTCAAAACAATGGTTATAAGTCTGCTCAAGGAACTTAGTGAGAACTTCAACAAAGAGATTGCAAGCATAAAAAAAAAAGACATAGAAACCATGAAAAAGAACCAGTCAAAAATGAAGAACATAATAACTGAAAATGAAAAATGCACTAAAAGGAATCACCAGCAGACTAGATGAAACAGTGGATCGAATCAATGACTAGGAAGACAAGGTGGTAGAAAACATCCAATTGGAACAGCAAAAAAAAAAAAGAACTTTAAAAAATGAGGATAGTTAGTGATCTCTGGAATAGCATCAAGCATAACAACATTTACATCCTAGGAGTACCAGAAGAAGAAGAGAGAAAGCAAAAGATTGAGAACCTATTTGAAGAAATAATGACTGAAAACTTTCCTAACCTGGTGAAAAAATAAACATACAAGGCCAAAAGCACAGAAAGTTCCAAACAAGATAAACCCAAATGAGCCCACACCAAGACACATTATAATTAGAATGGCAAAGGTTAAAGACAAAAAGAGCATCTTAAAAGCAGCAAGAGAAAGGCAACTAGTAACTTATAAAGGAGCTCCCATAAGACTGTCAGCTGAGTTCTCAATAGAAACTTTGCAGGCCAGAAAGGATTGGCAGGAAATGTTTAAAATGATGAAAACCAAGAACTTACAACCAAGACTATACTACCAAGCCAGGGTATCATTAAAAATCAAAGGACAGATAAAGAGCTTCCCAGACAGGAAAAAGCTAAAGAAGTTCATCACCACCAAACCAATATTACAAGGAATGTTAGAGGGACTTCTTTAAGGTAGAAAAAAATTAAAACTATGAATAATAAAGTGGCAATAGCTACATATCTATCAACAATTACTTTCAAGCAAATGGATTAAATGCTCCAATCAAAAGACATAGGAGGGCTGAATGGGTAAGAAAACAAAACCCTTACATATGCTGCCTACAAAAGACTTGAGATTGAAAGACACACAGGGATGGGGAAATATATTTCATGAAAATGGAAATGGAGAAAAACAAAGAAAGTGAGGGTAGCAATACTTATACCAGACAAAATAGACTTTAAAAAAAGGCTATGACAAGAGACAATGAAGGACCCAGTAATCCCACTTCTGGGATTTACCCAAAGAAACCCAAAACACTACTTTGAAGGAATATTTATATTTATATGTTCATTGCAGCATTGTTTACAATGGCCAAGATGTGGAGGCAGCCTGGGTACTCATCGATGAAAGAATGGATAAAGAGGAGGTGTTACGTATATACAATGGAATACTGCTTGGCCATGGAAGGGAATGGGTTCTTCTATCAGCAGCAGCATGGATGGACCTGGAGGGTGTTGTGCTATGTGGAGTACGTCAGACAGAGAAAGGCAGATGCAATGTGATTTCACTTATATGTGGAATGTAAGAGCAAAATTAACAAACAAAACAGAAACAAACTAATAGATACAGAAAGCATATTGATGGTTGCCAGATGGGAGGGGGGATGAGGGAGTGAGTGAAAAAGGGGAAGGGATTAAGAAGTACAAATTGGTTGTTACACAGTAGTCATGGGGATGTAGGGTATAGCATAAGGAATATAGTGAATAATATTATAATAACTATGTGGGTTGTCCGATGGGTACTAGATTTGTTGGGGTGATAGGTGGGAGGGGTTTGAGAGGCAGGGTGAAAAGTTGAAGGGATTAAATAGTACAAATTGGTAGTTACAAAATAATCATGAGGATGTAAAATAAAGCATAGGGAATGTAGTCAATGATATGGCAATAACTATGTGTAATGCTAGGTGGGCACTAGACTAGTCAGGGGGATCACTTTTTAAATTATATGAATATCTAGTCACTATGCCATACACCTGAAATTAATATAAAATCATGTTGAATGTCAAAAAAAGTAGTTAACACATCATATAGGAGGTCCTCAATAAATATTGTAAAATGAACAAATGAATAAAATAAAACAAACCAGTAAAATCAAGCAGAATACAATGACTAAGATCTGGAAGTTGATTATATTGTATACTTCCCCCCAGTACCTCCAGATCTCTAATCTTCCTCATTCTTCGGAAATGAAATTAAGAAGTGGCCCTCCAAATATGCAGTAGTACACTGATAAACATTTAACCATTGGCTGTCTAG
Organism: Hipposideros armiger; assembly: GCF_001890085.2. Taxonomy (NCBI): domain Eukaryota; kingdom Metazoa; phylum Chordata; class Mammalia; order Chiroptera; family Hipposideridae; genus Hipposideros; species Hipposideros armiger. The sequence goes on from NW_017731403.1 coordinate 1,006,535, forward strand.
ACAGGAAAAGCCCTGATTGGTAGCTTTTGATGATTTCACTGGTGTGAATGCTCTGACCACAGTCCATTTGAAGTTAAGAGCTGGCCCAGCCATTAGATCTGAGGGACACTTGTCTCCATGTTTTTCTTTTCCTCCATTAACTAAAGATATGGGCTTTTCTTGGTTTGCCCAACTTTCTTCAATCTGCAACTTCATGATTATTTTCCTGGTTTAATGTTTTCATCTAGTAGAGAATGTTGTTTAGAATACAAAGACTTTGGGAGTTTTTCATATCCATTTCTGAAACTAAATTGCTATTTCTTTTATGAACTCTAATCTGCCACGAGAGTTGGGCAGAGGGGTTCAACCTGTGTTTGCAGTTTCACAAAGATTTGCACTAGACAGTAAATCTCATCCAAAAAAAAAAAAATACAGGCTCAGGAATCTGACCAATGAATAAATGTTATTCTCAATGACTATTTACCAAACAGTTTCACATGCCTTTGAAGATACTTCATAAACAGTTTTCGAGGCAGTGTTTATGCAAAGGATTAGTGAAAGGGCAAAAGTCTCAAGGGAGAGAACTCACTAAAGCACATATCTTTCCAAGCATTAAATTGTCAACAAAATTAAACCTTTACTCCACCCTAAAGCCCAGCTTCTCAGCCAACATTAGCTAACACGTTAGGTGTGTTGGCAAAGATAAGTCAACAACAAAAGTACACATGTCACATCTCCTGCAGAATGACATGACAACCACTTCTCGGGTGTGGTAACTCAAACCTTGGAAATCCTCACAGTAAACACACCAACGAGTCCATCTCCTGTTATGTGACTGACAGCAGAATACAGAATGCTGCTTCTGAAAGCGGTGATAGCAACACTAGCAAAGGCCCCAACTGTTTGTTAAATGCCTAATGATTAACAGAAGCCCCAGCCTCTGGCTTTGTGCTGCCACTCAGGGTAGTCTGTTTAGTAAACACTCAACCACCAATATCTTGAGCAGGTTGAACAGATGGTTCTAGGGTTCAGGCCAACTGTGTTTCTCTCAATTTCACAGAGCTTTGGGCAATGAAGGCCATAAAATTGAAGAAAAGTATAAACACAAACACTCCCTCCTCCCTTTACCCCCTACACAAATGTACAGGGGCTCCAATCCCCAGGTGACAAAATTTGACAAAGATGTAAGTTTAGAGAGAGAGAGCCTGAGTGGAGTGGATTTGAAGTCATTAGAAACTGGCTGTGTGATTGAAGGTTAAGGAGAGGGAAATGAAATCCCCATAAATTTTTCTGCATAGAGCACATGAAGGAACAAACACAACGAAAGAGCATTATGAAGCTTGGCCAATGACTCAGAAATCTAGGCAGAAACCACTGACTCTAAAGTAGAAACACCTTGTGATTAAGTTTCAAATGGAACATTTGGCTTACCCACCACAGAACCTCTCCATCACATCCAAGATTCTAAGTGTTGCAAGCAAGAAAAAGATTAGAGGCTGAGCTATGTATATCATAGGTTGATATGATTATGAATATCACCTGCTTAAGATGGAATAAGGAGACCTACTTACCAATCCTAGCCCTGCTGCAGATCACCTGTTATGCTTCTTTTGTGCTTGTAAAATGGGTACATAAAGCCTGACTTTGTATATTTCATAGAGTTGTTGCTAAGATACATGAAACATGTCTTCTAGGCCAGAGGGCATTCATGCTTTTAGGGACTGATCTACTCTAAGTAAATGCTAGATAAAGCTTTAAAAGAGAAAAATAAAACAGATACAACCCTTTCCAAAACAAGGTAAACTTCTGCATGAATCAGAGTACGAAGCAGGAAACAAAGCAAAAGATGTGCTCCCCTCACCTGAAAAATATATATACACCTCTGTACCTAGGGAAGAGGGAGAGAGCAGACCCAGCTGTCTGATGCTGCCCCATAGAGTGGGTGACTGGATAGACACGACCTTCAACCTCACCAAAGGACGGGGGCCCTGAGCTCCCAACAGAAAACAGAGCTCTGGATTAAGAACCTAAGGGGTCTAATTGAGACATCCACAAAATACAGGAAGGGTATTAATATTAAAGAGAGAAACAATTAATATTAGAGAGAGAAACAAAACAAAACTCCTCTGTGCAAGACGCACCTACACCTGAAACCATAAAACTCCTAGAAGAAAATATAGGGAGTAAATTTGCAGACATTACCCTGAGCAATATTTTTACTGATACATCCCCGCGGGCAAGGGGAGTAAAAGAAAAAAATGAACATATGGGATTACATCAGACTTAAAACATTTTTCACAACAAAGGAAACCATCAATAAAACAAAAAGGAAGCCTGCTGAATGGGAGAAGATATTTGTCAATGATATATCTGATAAGGGGTTAATACCCAAAATTTATAAAACACTCATGCAACTCAACACCAAACAATAAACAACCCAATTAAAAAGTGGGCAGAGGGGCGGCCAAGTGGCTCATTCATTGATTAAGAGCTGGCTTGGGACGCCAGAGGGCCCCTGTTCGGATCCCACATATGAGGGCCAGTGACACTGCCCTCCACAGCTAAGATGCTGAACAACAGCTCGACCTGGAGCTGGGCTGCCATGGGTCACCGGCGATGGTGTGGGCTGCAGTCCCCTTCTGCAGTGGGTTGCCATGGGCTACAGTGTTAGCCAGCAGCCAGCGTGAGCGGCCAGCAGCCACTGTGAGCGGCAGTCCAGAAGCCGGCGACTGATCTGCCTCACCCGGGAAGAGCGCAATGATGGTGCCAACTTGGGCCAGTGAAGCAACGTCCTCCACAACTAGACCGAAGACCAAAAGGACAGCAACTTGTCTGTTCCCCTTCCCTGATTCCCCAGCATTGTTCCCCTCCCCCAATTCCCCAATAAAAATCTTTAAAAAAAAAAAACATAAAAAAGTAACCCTAAAAGTTACCAGAAAGAAAAAACAGATTATTCTTCTCATTAGCAGCAATACATACCAGAAGGGAAGGGCATAACAGCTTCAAAGTAAATTAGAATTAACTAATAGAAAAACCAAAAATAGGAGCAACTTAAACAAGGGGAAAGTTTATTTCCCTCTTATGTCAAAGTTCAGAAGATAATATTCAAAACGACTATGATGACTCACCTGCCTGCTCCTTAAAAACCAAGGCTCTTTCCATCTTTCAGATCTGTGGTCCCCAGGATGTGTCTCTTGTCTCACAGCCCAAGAAGACATTTCAGCCATTAGATCCATGTTCTAATCCACTGGATGGAGGAAGAGGTAAAGGAGAAGCAAAGGGCACACTTGAGCTGTCAATTGAGGAGTGTTTCAGAAGTGGCTTCAAAACACTTCTATCTACATCCACTGGCTAAAACTTAGAGTCATGGCAACACCTAGAGAGGTTGAAAAATGTGGTCTTCATTCTGTTGTGTCCAGTTAAAAATTCTATTTCTACGGAAGAAGCAGAAAATAGGTATTGGAGGACAAGTAGCAATACCTGCCACACTATGTATAAAAGCAGTTTGAGGTTTTTTATTTTTTTAAGACATTTTAATCCCAATAATTATAGCTATAGCATTATTTAAAACAGCAAAAGCTAACAGAAAAAAGTACCTGAAATCTGGTAAGATTTGGGAAACTCTGGGTAACTTAGTGTCTGTAATAGTGTTGCTCTCACATTCTTAGAGCAGGGTTTTTTAACTTGGGGTTCATGAGTAGATTTTAGGAGCTCTGTCAACCTTCTATAATTATATGCCAACTTTGGGGGATTTCACTGTTTCCTGGGAGGTGCTTCAGAGTTTTGGTAGGTTCTCAGAGGTGTTTATGACCCTCCCTCACCAGGGGCTTAAATTAACTTCTAAAAATGAGTTTAGGTTAAATCTTAAGAATTCTACTTAAATGTTTAAACACTGTTGAAGACTGAGGGCAAATTAGTACAACCAAGTTCTATAATATAAAACCTGCAATAATTAAATGGTACAGCAGGTGTTTATTACCGGAAAGTTTGCCCTGTAGCCTTTTAGTTTACACCTCAGCCACACATAAATCCCTCTATTATTAGTTATCTCTTTATATCTCGCTCACTAAGAAAATCACAGCCCCTTTTAAGGCAGGACTTTGTTTTTCATACACCTTTCTATGATGTAAAGCACAACTCCTTGCCCACAGTAAGCATCCTACTGATTGCATCCTACTGATTTACTCATTTCCTGGTAACTATCTATCTGACTTGGCTCTATCAAGTCCCTGCTCCCTAGAAGAAAGTCCAGTTGCTGATATAAAGCTATTATTGTCCATTTAATTTTTAGCTTTGTTTTCTGCTTCCTAATATTTCTCTGAAATTAGGATGCATCAACATGGTTTCTTCTTCACAGAAAAGAAGAGCTTAAGCTTTGGATATGTTACTTACTTTGGATAACTCCTTTGGGTGTGTTGGCTACTCAAATTTTAGCAACAAGCCTTCAGCACAGATTGACAGAAGCCACATTTTTTAATTTTCTCTCCTGGTTTTATCCACATAACCACACACATTTTGCAGGGGATGAAGGGCAAGACATATCACTCCCACTGTTTAGATACCACACCCAGTCTCTACATCCAAGCAAGCTTGCCTAAGCCCTCTTCTACTGTGTTTTAGGATGAGGAATAAGAAGATGATTTTATCAACAATGTATGATACAACCAGAAAACCTCATACTTTCAAGAGCTCAATGAGCATCCTTACAGCAGTTGCTTAAAGCAGACACAGTCACTCTTATCAGCTCCTTTTTTGACAAATAAAGCAATAATGACAATACTTGCTAACACTTACAGAGCTGTTTTTATTATTGTTGTTTTTAAAGAACACCTACTATGTGTTCAGGCCTGACCTAAGTGTTTTACATGAATCTAATCCTCCACGTGGAGAAGGAGTTTTGTGTTGCTACTATTTGTATCCCCATTTTATAGATGAGGAAACCAAGGTGCAGAAAAGTAAAATAGCTTGCCCAATGTCACACAACTAGTAAGTGAAGAACACAGATTTCAAATCCAGGCAGTCTGGCTCGAGACTCTTGAGTTCTCAATCACTGCTTCTCAATGTATCCAGGACAGGCACTAAAAAGCCAAGTGCCTTGATTAAGTTTGTAAGAGTTTCAGTGTGGTGTAGTAGTTAAAAGCACACTCTCTGGAGTCAGGCAAAGCTGTGTATTAATTTCAGGTCCACTAGTACTAACTCAGGTAAATTATTTAAACCTAATTTAATGAATCATTTAAACCCTCTGAGCTATTTCTCATCTGCAAAGTCTCCACCCTAGTACATCTCTCAAAGGATTGCTGTGTGGAGGATTAAGTGTGAATTGCTCTACACAATGCCTGACACAAAGCACATACTCAATACACACATGCATAAATAGAGAGACACAGGGATGTAAAGGAGAGACCTGAGACTCCATCCAAATTATTTGACCCCCATCCAATCACATCTTGCCATTAAAGAAAATATGGCACAAGAGAGCTGCTGGATCAAAAGACCTAAGTAATGAGGGGAGACGAGGGAGTAGGAAAAAGTTGGATTTTTGAATCCAGCTTCAGTACATGGGACTTCCTGTTAATCCCCTCACACAGGCATGAGAACAGGCTGAGCTGTCAGCAGCCTTCCCGTACAGCCATTGGACATGTTCACGTCTAATTCTGAAATGGGTCAAAATGTTTCATGAAGCAGCCTGAGTGCAGGGAGACAAAATGACCCAGGTGACTTCCTGCTCTATACGAAGGAGAGGAAGAAGGAAAGTTTAAACTTCATGTAATTTAACAAATGGAGAGGGAGGAAGATCTTTCAGTAATCATGACTATTATCAAATTCATTAGGAAGCCAAAGCTCAAACCCAGACAAAGAATATTTAGGAGTGGAAAATTAAATGAAACAATGAAACTTTGCACATTAGACCTCATTAATGATGCTTAAGACAAAGTTAAGGAGACTCAGGTGTCAAAGGTGATATAATCATCAATGTATTGATTGCAGAATGCATATAAATCAAAGGAGGGTATTCCAGATAAGGCCTGGTCATTTCAAAGATATTTTTGAAAGAAAGAGTTAGAAATTTGCAAGAACTAACAGAGAACAATAACTACAAGATCAGTCCAGAGATCTTTGCTCTCCATTTAGGGAAAGAAAATAAGCCTGGTCGTGGAAAATTCTGTTGGATGCTTTTAAATTGTCATTCTGGCTTCTTCCCTGGAGCCCAGAAAGTCTCATGTATTCATCCACTACATCTGGATTGTAAAAGGATCACTGCAAAACAACATGAAGTGATTAGTATGGCAGAAACTCATCAAGTTGTCTCTGGAAGGTCAAATATATGACGCACAGAGTACAGTTAGAAGGTTAAACTGGCCTGTCAACTTTTACATTATTAGCTGTTTGCAGGGGTCAATACCTTTCAAGGACATGGACCCACAAATGAAATTTCTAAGGGGCTGGCAGAATTGTTAAGTCTTTTGCATTTGCTTTAATTATCTAAGGCAACACATTTTTAAATCCCCTAAAAATGTTAAAAATATGTAACATTTAAAAACCAACATTCATGAATAGACTAAGGTGCATTCTCTTGTCAGTAATAAATTTTAAAAATTTAAAAAAAATGCATCCACTAAATTGAAATCTTTACTTCCATTCCGGTGGAATTAAAGTGCGACAAAGAAAATTTTCTGACCTCTGTTCGCAAATCATATCAGACCTTTGGGAAAAATTGTTGCTTTCATAATAAAGCAATTTGTGAGATGAGAGAAGGGGGTGGAAGAAAAATGGAGCATCTAAGACTTTGTTATGATATCCCAAATTCTGAAACTTTAAAAATTAAATTAATAAGTATACATTAATTATTCAATCAGAATGTTTTAAAGAAAAACATCTGTAATGTGCATATATAGGCATATGTGTGCCAGGATACAGAGTCAGCAAGAATTTGGTGACACAGCTGGAAAGAGAGACTTAGCTTAAGCATATCAGGTTTTGGAAAGGGGTGGATAGAAAGCAAGAGAAAGAAGATGAAAGAGCCTCTTGTCATACTCTGGGTTCTCTAGGCCAAAGGACTCTCTGCCGATTGTCACCACTCCCGTTCCTTATTAAGACCAGATGTTTTCTACTTGTAAATAAATATGCATATGTGTCTATATATGAATATGTTTATAGACACATATATACTATTTATTGAATAACAATTGTATGAGTATGCTAGATATTGTTTTAAGCATTTTAAATATGTGATCTCATTTAATTCACAAAACAACCCTGGAGAGGTGGACATTGTCCCCACTTCATTGAGCAGGAAACTGAGGCTTCTATATGTCATCTAACTTGCTAAAGGTGACCCAGCTAATAGCTAAACTCCAAAAAGTCTTTGCTTCTAACCCCACATCATGCTCTTATCCAAACACCAAATGGCCCTCTGCCTTTGATAAAAGGAGCTCTGGTCCACCCGACTGGGGACTAGGTTCACCATGATCTCTTTATATCCTAACTGACTTTGGGCACCCTTCACACCGCTATGTGCCCCAGGACACTTCTTCAGATTTCCCCGTCTCTCTTCCTTCTGATTGACCTTTTGCCTAAACTGCTAAGGGAAACCAGACAAAACAATATAAGACAAAACAAAACCATGCTTTATTTATTCCATTAAAATATGGGCCTCTCTACAATGGGTGCCTCCAGAGACTTTATGCCAATACCTTGAAATCCCCATGACCCTCTTTCTTAAATCTATGTTCCTGTTTAATTTTGTCTGTGACCATTGTGCTGGCGAGAACAGGCTTCCACTGCTCTCCTTTGCCAGTTATCAGAGGGCCTTTTTTCAGGTTCATATTCCTGACACCCTTGGGTGCACCTAACTCTGACTCATGAAACACAGTGAGGAATTTACAGCCCTGATTTCTGCCATAAGCGTAAAATTAGCCACCGAATTCCATGTATGCAGAGGTTATTATATTTTTTTCCTAATTACTTCTTTATTAAACCACTCATGTCACAGCAGGAGAGCATGTTGATGTTATTGTGCCTCAGAAACTTAATGAGATGGCGACCTGGGTATCTTCTCTCTGCCCCTTCTCCCTGCATTGGGCCCTGGTGGGATGTCCCCTCTGGGTTGCATCCATAGGCTGCCTTGCCCTCAGGTTGCGTTTGGTAAACAGGCAGGGGGAGAGTTGCGACTGGAGTGTCTATTCCCCTGTCTCCCTCTGTGAGCTCACTGTGGTTTTTGTTCCCCCCTCTAAGAAGCCACAGCTCTTGTCATGTGGTTCTCTCCATGCAGCTCCCTCTCCGGCTCCCTTAACTCTTCCCTTTAAGTCTGGGGTGATGACTCCCTGCTGGGGCTAGCTCTGGGGTACTGGACCATCTCCATGCGTCTCCCCTAAACCCCGCCCTCATCTTTGTAAATGGCCCCTTTATTAAACAGCTAAATACCCATTTGGTGTGAGCCATCTCTTCCTATTTCCTGTATCCTGATGAATACAGATGGGCATTCACATAACTCAGGGTTTGCCTTTCATGAGAAGGATGGCCTGCCTAATCGAGTGACACTGTCAGAGACTGAGTCCCACCTGTGCACCGCATTGCCTGTCGTTTCATCATAACCAAGCTTTCCCTTTACGCAGGAAGAAAATACTCCAGGAAGTGCCTCAGGTTGTCATGCAGATGAAATGATGCCTAAATGTCTTCAGACTGAAGTTGATCTAGGGGTCAGATTGGCCAACAAAAGCCACTTGAGCCATCAGTATAATTCTGTTTAAAAACCAAAATTTAACAAACAGAAATGTAACCTTGACACCAGGGAGGTAAATATGGTCGGCCCATCAAGTTTCTTGGGGAAAACTAAAGCATTCTTCTGGAGGTCAGCCAGATTCTCTGGCTTTTCAAACTGTTTTCTGAATCCCCTTGCATACACTCTAAAGATAGGAGCACTTCCTAATATTTATTATTAATCTGTCTGAGGATGACATTAAACCATTGCAAAACCTGCAGTTCAGGGGGACACCAATCAAACCACATATTTGTCTTCAAGAAATGAGGTCCCGGCTGCTCTGGGCAGAACCCAGGCCCAAAGTGAGGTTTGTTCTGCTTGATGTTCCAGGTCAACCAAGCTTTCTGCCCTTTCCTGTGACCAAGGAGGACAAGTCCTACAAAGAAGTAAAGAAACAGGTTTGGTTTTGTTGGTTTTGTTTTTTACATGAAGAGGAAGAAGAGGATACAAGACTGAAAAATAGGAAGAGTTGGCTTCAAAGTCAAGAAACCTATACTCCTGACCATCTTGTATGTGACTTTTGGCAAGCCATTTCGCATCCGTGTGCCTTCATTTCCTCTTCTGTAGAATGGGATGACTGGACGACCCTACTGTGTGCCTGCGCAAATCAGATGGGAAGATCTGAACATGCTACATCCCGCCAGCCCTGCACACAGAGGCTGAGAGAACAGACTCGGCTGGGCTGCCTGGTTTCCTGGACTCACCTCTTGGCAAGTCTGCCCTTGGCAAGTCCTTTAGCTATATCTGTTTCCTCATCTGAAAACTGGGGTAATATCAGTACCTCTCCTCAGAGAGGTGTTGTGAGGTTTAGATGAGTCCATTTGTGTAAAATGTTTAGAACGGTGCCTGACACATGAAAAGTGCTTAATGGTAGCTGATATTACTAAGGCCAAGGATGTAGGGGCGGCGGGTAGGGGGTTGGGAATCCCCACATTACAGGTATTCCTGCTTCCATCCACGTGTAAGAACACTGAAGAGTTCCTCTAATTTTAGCACAACACTGAGTTGTTTGTGGGGCCTATTTAACAACAGCTTTGTCACGGGACAGTTTTGCGAAAGTGAGACTGTACACTATTGGTTTTTTTTTCCCCCTCTTTATCTGAAACGAACAGTTTGCAATATGTGATAATACCACCAGCATCTGTTTCTGAACGTTTGCACTCAAAAAACCAAAAAACTCCCATGAAGAAAAGTCTTTTTTTTTTTTTTCCGTTGCACTGGAGTCTTTCTAAAACAGCTTCTACTGGGAGATTAATTATAGAAGCCACAGTATTTCCTGAAAATGGTAAAACATTTTAAAGGAATACTAAGACATTGCTTGATAAATGGCTTGACTCTTTATTGCCTAACAATCCAAAAGAAAAATGTGTGTTTGAAACAGAACAGGATGTAATGGAAATCTAAGTAGATGGACTGTAAAATGGATTTTATTAACTATTTACAGTGGCCATGTAAATTGTTTTCATCTATGGCTGTGAAAGTTCCCTGTCAGGGTTTCTGGGCCTTTCCTGGTGCTTATCTCATTGATTTGTGGTATAAAGGTGAGTGGCTTCAAATGTGGAGGTTGTTAGCTAGATCTCCAGGTAACCTTCACCAGGTGCTGCTAACCCTGCCTTAGAGGGGACTGTGTCCTCCAGGGAAGACCTCCTCCATTAAAGAAAGGAAAGAACCAAGAAAAACAAGGGCCTTTGCATCTTGGTGAATGTCTCATGTCACCATTGTTCCTGGCAATTCGTCTCTATTGTAGTAGAGTCAGAGGGTGCAATTCGATACAAAGACTATTTTGAGGAACCACTATATAAATGACTCTACAACATGTGACTCTAAATATAACCTCTCTTTTGTTCCATCCCAGAGAAATATATCTCATATGTTTGGAATTAACCTCAATTTACTTTTTTAAAAGGTGATTTGATCTTGCCTCAAAATATGCAATCACTTTTCCATTCATTGTGAGATAAGTTAAGTAGTTTGTATATTATTGAAACCCCTGGTTTTAACTGGACCCATTCACTGAGCATTAAGGAAGTCCTTGGGGTAATGCTGTGGGGCCAGGGATGTGTCACCCTATAAACAGACTGGTTGCCTATACAATGAAGACACTCAAAAACCATCTTTTTGGAAAGAATTTGAAAATTAATATTGCAAAGAAAGCACTAAGACTGTCATCACAGTGGGAGAAATATCAGAACACTGTTCTGCTTCTTTACACTTAATTATGGTTTAGTACTGTTTTTATTTTTAATTACATACAAGGTTGGCAGCACCATAATCTCCTTAGGGCTTAGGTCCTCTAAAATCGTAAGCAATCCTGATTGGACTTGGGCTTAGATATTCATGAAAGGGCCTCCCATGTGCCAGCTGCTGCTGCTTCTCTTATATTATAAGCTCCGCGAGACCAGGGACCATGAGTCATGCTACCTTTCTATCCTCAGTACCTAGCACAATACTGGACGCAGACGCATATGGAATGGAGACCTTTATAATTATAGTCACTAGTGAGCAGTTGCAGTGAATATTGCTATTAAGGCAGCTCAGTGTGGCTGATGAAACCAGTGAATGTCAAGGTGCTATATTGTTCTCCCGATGTGTTTGAAGCAGTTAGTGTCTGTCAGGCACTGTGCTGGGTGCTTTATATATGTTCACTCTTTCTTTAATCCTTGTGTCAAACCCTGAAATTGGTATTAGCTCTATTTTATACATAAGCAACCTGAAACTTAGAGGTTAAGCAATTTGTCAAAAGTGATTCCGCAGTAAATGAGATAGTGGAACATCAGACCAAGGTTGACCTGACCCCCAAACGAGTGCTCTTTTTATTACACATGTTGCCAGACCACTTAAAGTCCAACAGACTGATCGCTGAGGAACAAAAACTAAGATAGATGCATTCCTTGAAAATAGCTCAGCAAGTCACTATCTATCAAGTCATGCTCAGCATTAAAAAAGAAAAAGTTAAGGACTTGTATGCAATATTGCAGGTGGGATTCGGGTAGGAGGAATTCTCTGCAAGTTCTGGCTCCAAGGTACTAATTCCTGGGTCTAAATAAATCTTAGAAAACCCTTAGAACATAGCCTTTTCCTTATATTTTGAGAAGAGCTGGATTTGGGATGGAGCCAAGCACAAAGCTAAGGACCATGGGATGGGGCCTTCAGTTGTGTCCCACCTTTCCTGAGCTGTGGAGGTGGGGGTGAGGAAGTAGTCAGCACCTAAGGAATGGTGCAGTGATGCCGGTGAAAGAACGAGGAAAAGCAGGAAAGCCTTCCTTGTCCTCTTCTACCTCAAACACTGGCTCGGTTCATGACTTTTTTCAGGAAATTCTGGGACTTCCACAATTAATCAAATTGTGGCAACACCCAGGGAAGCTGGGGAGCAAACTCTCCAGGTCATGGCAGGGAAGGTCCCTGGGAAGTGATGTCATCTCACCTTTCTGCGTGGGGGATAGCTATATTTCTAGGTGACATGAAACTAACCAACCCTCCTTCCTGAAAAGAGGAGAAGAAGAAAAAAGCATCTATCTGAACTAGAAGGGAAGAAGATATTAAGCTTCATAAATGAAGAACTTTCTTAAATGGAGGGCAGAGGCACGGTATCCTGTGGATTCTTTTGAAATAGGAGCCATAATTACCTGTTTGATTGGTGCAGGGCAGGACAAAAGGGCAGGGAGGTAGACAGACAGACTTTCAAAGTTCTTCCAGCCAGGAATTTCTATAATTGTATGGTTCCTTTGGATAATTCCCCATTCCATCTTATTCTTTTTTAGTCTAGCTTTTCATTGGCCCCATTTATGATAGACATCAGAAAGTTATTCCCTAGTTGCATAAGGCCAAGGCTAAGGCCAAGTCATATAGAATAATGAAATGGGAAAGCTCGCCAACCCCAAAGTTCGACAATGCAAGAAAAAATTCAGACCTCTAGTCAGGAAATGTAATGGGAAAACGTGTGTTTCACATCCTCTTTGGTGCAAGGAATAACAGGAGGATGGGTTATTGTAGGTAGCACTTCCATATCTGGCTTACCTGTCTAACTTGCTCTTTGTTTTCTATGATATTTGGATACAAACTGAATTGTAAAATATAACATCAAAGTTAATAGTGTGAATTGAGTGTTAGGCATGGTAAGTCATGAAAAGGAGATGGTTTATGAGTGTACTGAAAAGAAATTGAAGAACTTAGGCATAAAGTAATAATGAGTTGTGTCAACTAAGAGACATAGGGGAGAAAGGAGAGTGAGATTTGAAAAATAGATACTCCATGTGGCAGAGAGCTAATTATCTTGACATCTCATCTTCCAGGAGGCTAACATTAGTTCACTTGCTAAAAGTCATCTAGGAGGGAGTTGCAGAGATATTTTTAAACATGCCATTTTCATAATTCAGCCATGCCTGCATCTGATAGTCAAACCCTTAAGGACCAATCGTTAGAACAAAATACGAAATACTCTGTTCAGTTCTGTGCTTTAGACACTGGGAGGTTATTAGCAATAATATGCCCTTTACCATCATTCAAATGAGTTTCTGAAACTTGCTACTAGTACTTTGAGGGACTGCAGCACCTCTAAGTGAAATGCCCAATACTTTATTTTATGTGGCTATTTTGTCTGCTTGATTTAATGGTTTGGAAAGTGGTCCGCGCAAAAGGGTTGAGGGATATTGGAGGAATGAAAATAAAAAGCAATACTTAGGTAGGATTCTAGTCCCAGAACTCCCTCAATTGGCTTTGTTATCTTGGTCATTGAGATAAATTAATAGAGTTACATTGTTTCAGGTACTTTATATGAATTAGCTCATTAAACTCTGCCACAACCCTGTTAAATATGTTCTGTCATTTTTAGTCCTGTTTTACAGACTTGGAAATGAGGATCAGAGAGGCCAAGTAACTTGCCCAAGGTTACACAGGAAGTAAACCAGAGAGGTCACATTTGCACTCAGCTTTTCCACCCTACAGAGTCCATGCCTTCATGTTCCTTGCTGTATGGTGCCTCTGAGCTTGTCAGCAATTACCATGTGTAGACAATGTGCTAGACACTAAGCCATGGCTGAGGGTACAGGGTGGACCAAAGAGACAAGGCCCCTGTCTTCACAGGCCTTACAGCTCAGAAGCAAATGCAAACATGCAACAAATCATTTAAAATCCTTAAATAATCTCAAGTGTGTAAATTGCTCTGAGAAAGAAAGGGGCATTAGGTTTTTTTCCTAAATAAAATGAGTACACTAAATCATACAATCCCCTTTCCAACTCTATGATTCTATTCGCTTCAGAAATTTACAGCCCCAGATAGAATGTAAGCTAAGAGCACAAATCATTAGACCCACAAAAATTCCATTCAACCCATAAAGCTTGTGCTGTTAAAAGTCCCGTGTTCTCCAATTACAGTGACCTTTCTTCTTTCTTTAGGCCTTTCTGAGGGCCCTACTATGTTTCTTCTAATCCATACCATTTATAGAGTGCTATAGAGTTGATCACCATGTTCCCATATTTCATCTCATTGAGTCTTCCCAAGAGTTTTGAGAGGCAGATGCTGATTCCTTCCCCTTGTAAGTAATAATCATATTTACTGAGCACTCTGTTATGTGCCAGACTCTGAGCTAAGCACTTCACATGCTTATTCAATCAATCCTCATAACATCTCTGTAAGTAAATATCGTGATACAAATCTAGAAAGTCAAGGCTTAAAGAAGTATTCTATCTGAAGTCCAACAGCTAAAAGGTGGAGGAGCAGGGGTTGTCTGCTCCATAGCCTGAGCTCATTGCACCGTGATGAGAAGTATGACATTCCCAAGGTCATGCAGCTGGTGGAGGGCAATGTTAGAACTTGAACTTGAGTCCTTTGTTCTTTCCTCCATAACCCAGAAACCTCCTCTACTTGGGTCTGCTTCTGCTTCTAGTATTTGGGCACACAGGCTACTGGAATGATATTTTCAAAATAACTCAAGTTAAATAAATTGAGGAATATGTTCTACTTCAATTTAAAATGACATATGGCTATTATCAACTTGTTTTTTCTGAGCATAAAGAAGGTTTGTATTTATAAGGCAGAATCATTCGCAAAAGCATTTCCCATGTATGACTGGAGCTGATCCCTGCTTGTAGCCTTATTCAGTTTTTGACATGTTTATTATTGTGATAGTAAAAGTCAAGAAATGCAGAAGCGTGGAATGCAGACACACTAAAATTAACTTTTAATGCAGTCAGCTAAAAGAAACCAACCTCCCAGCCAGTACAGTCATTTAATGTAGATATTGTCCAAAGAAGCAGGCTTTGAAAGTTTTAACACACTTAGATGTCTCTTTAAATTTTTCCTAATCAGTCTTGGGCCTCTAAAGTTCTTTTGACTAAGGAACATTTGGAGTCTTTTGATAATATAAAATTGATAAATGAATAATATTATTTACATTAAACAGTTTAATCTAGAAATGCTATGCAATGCTATTTAAGGGCCATGGCTGCCCACATTTTGAAATTCCATTATAAATGGGAAAATCCGGCTAATTTTAAGCAACGTTAATTTTTTAAAAACTGAAATTTAAGGTATCAAGAAAAAGTTTGCTTGGTATAAAAATTTACTTATCCTTAGAAATAAAAGTATAGGCAAAAAAAAAAAAAACGACCAGAGAGAAACAAAAACATAAGGGTTTGGACACAGACAGAAGAATAAAAAAAAAATCAGATTAAAGATGAGGAATAATTTCAGACCAGGACATTTTGAACAGCAATTTACTTCCCTGTCACTAGATGGGGCTCACTAGTTGAGGTTATTTCCCTTCCAGATTGCATTTTGTGTCAGACAACATAAAGAATTCAGCTGGGATTTGGGCTCAGCATTTTAAAAGATAAGTTATTGGACGGTATTCAATGGGCAGCCTAATAAGATTGACTTTTTTGTTGACCACAATAGTCTTCTTGAGCAAAGCTAGCTTTATCCCAATTTAACATGAAATAGGTCACTATTAGAAAAGACAGCTTTACTGTGTTTGTATTTGGGATTAACGGATAAAATAAATAGTTCTTTTCTTCCCACAGGGGTTGATGAGCCAGCTTTATTCTAAATGACTGAAGACTTCTGTTCTTTTCAACAAACACAGTCCTCCAATTAGGAGCTGCAAATAAGATTATATGCTCTGAATAAGTCTGAAAAGGTCCTTTTATAATTAGAAAGTTTGTGTGTGGGAAGTGGAAGCAGCATTAAGTGCTCACTGTGGCTTTATTAAGAGAGTGACATGAAGATTTCCAAATCCTCATGTGAGTGCTCTAAAGTGATAAAATAAAAATTATAGAAAGCATTAAGTGTATTCTCTTTCATTTTTTCTTTTTTTTTTCCTGAAAGCCTTCACATTTAAGCTGTAGAAACAAGTCAGTGTTTTTTATTTTATCAGGCATATTTTGGGAACAGAGCGTCATTTAATAGCGCAAAGGTTGTTAGAATACAAGTGAAAATAATTTCAATTAAGGAATGAAGTTAAAATGGCCTTGTCAATATAGGGTATTCTGTATTTTCACTTTAAACGCTTTCATGATTGCCACTCTATGACTACTGTGACAGGATATTTTGTTAAATACTGTTGAATTTGACACATCAAGCTTCCTGGCCTGTGGATAACACAGTAGTAATTGTACCCATCTAACCTCCCAGATCAACCAGATTTTTAGAATGCAAATGGATATTTCCTGGATGAATAAATGCCCTCCCCACAATGCACTCAAGGACCAGGTCAGATGTGCGGCCCTCACATCCACACAGAATAGGATGCAGCCAAGCAAAGCCGCCTGGCGGGGAGGAGGGGGTGGTGGGGGGTGGGATGAGGGGGGGGTGGGACACAGCTTCCTCTGATGTAAGAGGAGGAAGGCCAGGCTGGCAAGGGAGAGGAAAAGCTGAGAGTCTCTAAGTGTGAGGACAGCAGTTCCAGACACAGCTGACAAAACTGCATCTGATCTCCAGCTCAGTCTCTCCCACAAATATATTTGGGGTACTTACAGTATGCGCAACACTTGTCCTGAAACTGGGGATGCAGCAGTGGATAGGACAAAGATCCCGTATTTCCTGGAAAATAAGACCTAGTTGGAGAATAAACCGTACGTAACATGAATCCTCCAGGATATGGAGGGCACGCACCCCTCCCATGAGGGTTTTATGACCTGTTTCAGGAAGAAGGGTGCCTTTCCCACAAACTCCTTCAGCTTAAATTAGTCAGTATGCCAAGGTGCCATATTTTGGCACCTAAAATCATGCGAGGGCTTATTTTCCGGCTAGGTCTTATTTTCAGGGAAATAGGGTCCCAGACCTTATGGAACTGAAATTCTAGCCACTTAACTGTGTGATCCCGATGGACCATTCTTTGCCACAATTTTCTCTGTAAAATCGGTAGAATAATACCTACCTCATAGGTCTAGTAGATTGGAAACAATATCGCTAGAGATCCAGCAATCTCACTGACACCTGGGAGGCTGTCAGTAAATATTTCATAAATGAATGACTACACCTGCCAAATAAGGAACCAACTCTCTATACCTGGTTTCCTAAACTTTTAAAGCCACTTAGCAGATACCATCTCCTGATGTTTTAACTTTGTGTACACATAACACACACACACATACACACACACACACACACACACACACACACACACACACACACACACACACACACACACACACACACACACACACACACACCACCCTTTAGAATCACTGAATATCCCAGGAGTAAAAAAGATTTGGTTGAGCTTGACTTTTTCTAGCTTAAGTTATGAAAAAATGCATTATTCAGAAATAAAATTTGAAAACAGTATTGTATGTGCTCAAACTATACTTTTTTCTATTTTAGCCCTATCCAATCCTGAAATTTAGACACGGTCCTTTCTCTAGGGGTCACCATATCAAACAGGCAATACATGTGGTTAGCTGCTGGTCTATTTGACTGAGAGAACTCTCATTGCCAGGTGGAACCACTGGCTTTATGTCATAGCAAGGTATAATCCTTAGCAATGCATAATTTAGACCAGTGGTTCTCCTGACTGCACATCAAAGTAATTTTGAGGTGCTTCATAAAAAACCTAATGCCTCAAATATCTTGGCTATGACACCAAAAGCACAGGTAATAAAAGCATAATAAACAAGTGATACTACATGAAACTAAAAATCTTCTGTATAGCAAAGGGAACAAACAAAATGAAAAGGAAACCTAGAGAATGGGGGAGAATATTTGCAAACCATGTATCTGATGAGGTTAATATCCAAAATATATAAGGACACTTACAACTCAATAGCAACAACATAAACCAGATAATTCACGAAGGACTTGAACAGACATTTCTCCAAAATAAATGGCTAACAGGTACATGAAAAGGTGCTCAACATCATTAATCACCATGGAAATGGAAATCAAGACCCCAATGAAATATCACCTCACACCTTTTAGGATGGTCATTTAACAAAACAACAAAAAAAAAAAACCAGAGCCAGAAAATAACAAGTGTTGGTGATAATGTAGAGAAATTGGAAACTTGTGCACTGTTGGTGGGAATGGAAAATGGAGCAGTCACCATGGAAAACAGTATGGATGTTTCTCAAAAATTAAAAATAGAGGGGCTGACCAGTTAGCTCAGCTGGTTAAAGTATCGTGCTGGTGACACCAAGGTTGCCGGTTTGATCCCCTCATGGGCCACTGTGAGCTGCGCCTTCCTTAAGAGACTCAACTATGCCATTGTAGCATAAAAGCAATGTGTAGCCAATGACCATAGCTATTCCCCAATAAAGTTTTTTAAAAAAATTAAAAATAGAACTACTTTATAATACAACAATCTTACTCCTGGGTATTTACCCAAAAAAAGTCAGGATCTCAAAAAGATATTTTTACTCCAATGTTCAGTGTAGCATTGTTTACAATGACTAAGATACAGAAACAACCTAAATTTTCATTAACAGATGGATATGGAAAATGTGGTATATGCCTACAATGGAATATTATTCAGCCTTTATAAGAAGGAGATCCTGTCTTATGTTACAACATAGATGAAACTCAAATACATTATGCGAAGTGAAACAAGCCAGTCACAGAAGGACAAATACTACATGATTCCACTTACAGCAGGTATCTCAAGTAGTCAACCTTACAGACGATGAAAGTAGAATGGTGGTTACCAGGGACTATGGGGAGAGAGAAATGGGAGTTGCTGTTCAATGAGTATAGAATTTCAATCAGGCAAGATGAAAAAGTTTTTGAAATCTGCTGTACAACAATGTGCATATAGTTAACAATATTTTACTGTACACTAAAATATCTAAGAGGGTAGATTTCATGTTTAAAAAAAAAATCACAATTAAAACAAAACAAAATAGGGCCAGCCGAGTGGCGCGTTGGTTAAGAGCTGGCTTGGGACACCAGCTCTTAGCAGCAGGGCCCCGGTTCGGATCCCACATTAGGGCCAGTGACACTGCCCTCTACAGCTAAGATGGTGAACAACAGCTTGACCTGGAGCTGGGCTGCCGTGAGTCGCTGGCGACGGTGTAGGCTGCAGCCCCTGCTGCAGTGGGCAGCCATGAGCTACCGTGAGTGGCCGGCAGCCACAGTGAGCTACCAAGAGCCGCCATGAGTGGCCGTCCAGAGGCCAGCAACCGATCTGCCTCACACGGGAAGAGCGCAATGATCACAATACCAACATGGGCCAGTGAAGCAATGTCCTCCACAACTAGACTGAAGAACAAAAGGACAGCAACTTGTCTGTTCCCCTCCCCCAATTCCCCAATAAAATCTTTAAAACACAAAACAAAAGAAAACAAAATAATGCCTGGCCCTTTCTAACCAATTAAATCAGACCCTCTTGGGGTGGAAGGTTGATGCCCTTTGCTGTTTTTGATGATTTTGTTTTTCTTCTTTCAGCTGTGCACATTAGAGAGCTACATGCTACAGGAAAATCTCTATGAACCTACGTTATCTTATTTTTTTCAAGTCTCCATCCCTTCTTCCATATTTGTTCCCTAATAATAACTATAATACTTAATAACACAATGGCAAATTTATAAATGAATAAAATCAGTGACACCATCATCCTTTAAGTTACCTGACCTGGAAACTTGGGTGTTATCTTAAACTCATTCCCCACATCCAGTCAGTCAAAGACTTAATTCTACATCTTAAAGAGATCTCTCTCCCTCTCCCTCTCTCTTTCTCCCTCCCTCTCTCATCACATTTTTAAGATACCTTTTGTCTTTTCTAAATTAAAACCTAATTATGTTCTCTCATTTTTGAAATATTTCAATAAATAGCCTTAGCCTTCAGAATAAAGTTTACACCAAAGCCAATGTGTTCCTTCAGCCTACTCTAACCCACTAAAATAGAAGGGGAAGCATCGAATGAAAAGAGGTAAGCCTTACATTGTATAGTTTAGGTCCTTATAATTAGCATTTCTTTCTGAGCACTAATCCAATTGGGGTTTGAGTTTTGAGTGGGCCTTGCTACTCTTAATGATGCAATGGGTTTGGATATGGCAGCGTATGTTATGTTCAACTCTCCATGATCTCACCCTGGCCTGCTGCTCCAACCTCATCTTCACATTCAAAGAGTGCTCCAACATTTCCAACCTACTCTCAGTGTGCCATCTCTCTCTGGCCTTTGGACATTTGCACAGGTTATTCACGCTCTCTGGAACATCTCCCTCACCCCTGCCCTTCTCTACCTGACTAATGCTTAGGCATGGGGACAGGATGCTCATGGCAGTAGATAATGTAACAAACATGGCAGGCAGTGCCCAAAGGCTTTGGACAGTAGATAATATAACAAACATGGCAAGCAGTGCCCAAGGGCTTTGGTGCCTATGCATTTTCACTTCCAAAGCTAGTATTGGAAGCCCACCTGGCTAGCTTAACAGAGTTTATAAGGACCCACTCAGTCCCTCATCTTTGCAGGTTACCCCAAAGGGAACACTCTAGAGGAAATGGCACAAAGTCACAGAGTTTTAATTACAGTTTAGAAATACAAATGTAAGCCAAAATTTACAAAAATTTGCAAAACTGAGAAATCACTATGAATTTTGCAGTGATGCCAGGAGTGGTTGTGAGTAGGTCCACACAAACATACACACAAGTTATATAAATACAGAAAGCTTTTCTCACCCATCCCCAGCCACTAAAACCAAAACTAATATGCTCTTTTTGTCTGTTCCCCACTAAAATGGAAGAGGGAGGGGTCGAATGAGAAGAGGTAGGCTTTATATAACATATTTTGTATGCTTATAATTAATATTTGTTTCTGAGTACTAATCCAATTGAGGTTTGGGTTTTGAGTGGGCCTTGCTATTCTAAATGATGCAATTGATTTGGATATGGCTATTGATTTGCTTTTGAGACTATTATCTATTTGACAACCAGAGAAAATGATCTTCTTTGGATCTGACCTGCCAGATTTGATTCCCAAGAAACAACGAACATCCATTAGAGGGTACATATATATTAATGAGCAAGAGGGTGTTGAGCTGTGTACTCTGTAATTATATTCCACAATTGCTTCTACATTTAAAACAAATTCTTATATTATTTGCATGCACCATTGAAAACCAATTATTTATACATGTTGCAATTTTGACTCATAAAAAAATGAACATTTGTTTTATACTTTCTGAGGAAGGATAAATGCAATGAATAGAACATAATGGGTTCTCTGAAATTATCAGTTACCAAAAATATTTCTTTTTCTCCAAGAAGTCCTGTTAAATAGGGATGTTTGCATTATTTCATTTGTTTACTTGCTTGTTATTTTTGTTAAAATTTACAAGTCCAATGATTTGACTATGACACTGGAATTATGTCCAAATAATTAGAGAAACATTTGCCCGTTGGTAATTAAAGTTTCTGGGCTGAAAAGAATTTGAAATATTATATAAGAGATAATGAATAATATTATCTCTTATTGAGTAAGTGTCACTTTAGTTCTTTGGAAAGGGAATGGTATTAACTCTTCTTCATTTCTACTCCAGTAGGACTTGGAGGAAAGGATTAGCTGTAGTTAGTGAACACCAATTACATGCCAAATACCCTCCCAAGAA
Source organism: Hipposideros armiger (assembly GCF_001890085.2). NCBI lineage: Eukaryota > Metazoa > Chordata > Mammalia > Chiroptera > Hipposideridae > Hipposideros > Hipposideros armiger. Next base: position 1,028,312 of record NW_017731403.1, read on the forward strand.
TGGAGGACACAATGACAAATTGAAAAAAAGAAAACCCTCCTTCAAGAAACTTATTTTTAGAAGGCTGCAGTTTAAAATATCACATAGGAAGTTGTCTATTACCCAATATACTTTCCACTGACACTGAAGCCAATGCACTCCAAGTTCTTCCATTAAGTGTAAGAAGGATCATGAATACTTCAGAGGTTACAAAAATGTCTGCAGGCTCATAAAATTCTGGACCTTATATAGGGAAGATAAATCTTCTGACTTAACAGACAGATGAAGCCAAACTTGCTCACCTCTTTTGCACTCCCTTCACACATGGGAGACAGTGTAGGGTAGAGGTTACATGCACTGGCTTGGGAGTTAGACTATAAACAGTCTTTACTGTATAAACAATGGATGTAACAATGCCTTGCCTCAGTTTACACCTCTGTAAAGTGGAAGTAACTCTTGTTTCCACTTTGTAGGACTGTTACAAAGATTAAGTGAATTAATGCTTAGAACAGGGCCAGGCCCGTGGAGGGGCTTAATAAATGCTAGTTACTATCACTGACAGGATCTCTCTACTCAAATCCCCCTATGTCTTTAGAATTCTGCTCTAAATCCATTGCCACTGTGTCATTTTAAGATTAACTTGAGACATTTCCTGGGGTTGACTTCACAAGGAGAGGAAGTAGGGGACAAAATTGTCCTCACTCTCTGCCATCAGGTTTGAAATTATCTCATAAGTGCCTCTTTTTTTTTTCTTTTCTTTTCTTTTCTTTTTTTTTCTTGCATATATTGAAACTTTGAAGAATTTCACCTTAAAATGCACATTCCCCTGGGAGAGGCTTCTTCCAGTCTCAAGGAGAACAGAAGTGGCAAGTGTGTGACACTATGCTGAGGGGTAGCAAGTGCCTCTCAGCTGCATTTGTAAACTGCATTTGGAAGGAAAAAATTCCTGGCCGGATGCTGCCTTTTTCCCTGATGCCCGGAGAACTGTTGCAGGTCCTTCCCAAAGCTATATCTGTGAAAGGCAGAACTGGCAGGAACAATTCTCAATGCACAAGTGTCTGGGACACCACGCAGATGAAGAGCTCAGGGGAGCTGAGACAGTGAGCAGCAAATTCCCTCTCTCTATTGACAGGAACTTCAAGGAAGCAGATATTGAAGCCTAAGGTTTAGACAGGTCACACGTATTTTTTCACTCCATCTTAGATTATTAAGGTGAGGAGAATGCAGCATATTGAAATGAACACAGAAGCAGGTGGCACTTCTCTTCCGTTCCTGATCCCCTACATCATGTTGTGGTGGGTAAGTTGCTATCTACTGGAGAAGAGATAAAATGGAGAAGGTGTTCCGTCTAGACCAGCGCTGTCCAGTAGAAATATAGTGTGAGGCACAAACGTGTCTAGGAATTTTAAACTTTCTAGTAACTACAGTCAAGGCAAAAGAAAGAGGAAATTAATTTTAATATTGTATTTATTTAACCCATTATTAAAAATTAATTTTAATAATGTATTTTATTTAACCCAATAAAACATTATCATTTCATTGAGTAATCGATAAAAAAATTAGGAAGATCTTTTACATGCGTTTTTTTCATGCTAAGTCTTTGAAATCCAGTGTGTATTTTATACCTACAACACATTGCATTTTGGACTAGCTACACTTCAAGTGCTCAAGAGCCACACACACCAAGTGGCTACCATTTTGGACAGAGCAGAACTAGAGCCTTTTTGAAAGTAAGATAAAGCAGAAAACTTCCAGACCTCCAGACCATGAAATGCCTTCCATCTGAGTGATTAGGACAATCTGAGATTCATCTTTCTAAATTATAGGCTTTTCAGCCCCAAACTATGAACTGTCACTTCCTTTCTTTCCTGGCAGCAGGAAACAGCAGCCATTCTATCCTAAAACCCTGTTCCTCAGCATCATCTAGAAGTGTCTTTTTGGTTGATTTCTTTCTATTTCCAAAGTTCACAAGGAGTTCAGTGTTAAACTCCTCCAGGCATTCACAGCTACTTCTAAGGCTTCCTGGTTCTTCCTGACAAAAGGTAGGTCTGGGTAACGGTCAAAAGCTAAAAAATATCCCACGTCAATTTGGGACAAGACAGCAACTGCAGAGAATGGATTACTCCGGCAAGTCCTTGCTAAGGGAAGAGTGCCGGGAGGGGGTGGGGCCTTGACTCAGCCTCCCCTGATTTCCCTCCCTTGCAAAAGCTGCCATCCAGTCCTCGGGTACAAACAATCCAAGACAAAAAACTTTCCATCACTCTCCTCATCACAGAACCACCACTCTGAGGCTATCTCCTAAGAACTCTTGACTTTTCTCTACAGCCCAAAGTTCTCCATCTTAAGGAAATCTTTACCCACAACTACAACAGTTGTACATGAGATATATGTATGTTCTTTTAACTTCCTGCAGCTTTTTCTCATTCGTGGTGCTTCTATTTTATAACCGTTATAGACCTGGGTGATTATAAGATTAATATCTATTCCCCCATATGTTTCATGTAGGCGGAAATGGTTCTGTTTTGCTCGGTTTTAATGGAGAAAATATGAGGTGTTAACCCCCTAGCAACCCAACAACCCAGTGGGGTCAGTAAGAATTGAATACTGCTCCAAGCTTAGAAAAACTCCATCCCTCAACCAAGTCTTCATTCGCTGTTTTAGCTTCTCTTTGTTTTGTCTTTAAACAGAGAAAGTACCTCACTGGCTCCTGATTACAAAACCTTCCTGGATGTCCCACCCAGTCTGCATCACCCCCTTTGCACTGCATTCCTGTCTACTCATCCAGTGCCCAGGCATCCCCCAACTGAATGTCTGCCTCTGGCTCCTCACCCGATACGCCAGAGACCATTAGCATTCTTCCTCTGTCCTATGGATAAACCAAGAACTCTCTGTTTCCATCGTTATATCCTGGAAGGAAAGGAAGCCATGCCCTCAAATCCCTACCTTTTATTGTGAACAACAACCACAGAATCATGTCAAAATTCTTAAGGGAAAATATGGGCAAATCAAAAAGACAGACCATAAAGAAGCTTGATGACAAGGCAGCTGAAAGCTCATATGTTTCATAAGTCAGCCTGGGGTTCATTTTCCACTCTTTCTGCCCTTAGCTATGACTTGTTTCAAGAGCCTGCCAAATGAATTAAGAATTTAGAAAGCTTTGTGCAGGCTTCCTATTTTCCACCTATGACAATAAACTAAATGTCCTCCAGAGACGTTTTGGTGGATGGAATATTATTGCAAGAGAGTGATTCAGCCTAATGCCAGGAAGGAGCTCTTGTTTGCAAAGACTTAGAGCCTCAGACAGTCACTTTAGATGGTCCCTCTGGCTTCAGCAAGCATCATGATTCACTGAAAATAATTCTCTCAGCAGCTTAAGGGGTCTCTGATTGCATGTAGACCCATGTTGGTGAATGCCAGCACCAGAGAGGATAGAACTTTTTGTTTTCTAAGCTGGAATAAGTGCTAGAGTGAGTTCGGATGAGCAGGACCTGATCTTGGAGAGAAGACCTGAAAATTCTTCTGTGTTTGCAGAGAGGCAAAACAAACAAACAAATAAAACCTGCACAAAACTATCAGTAACAGCCTATCTTATAGCATTTTTACATCAGTCCTCTGGGACAGACAAGGTCAGAACAATCTGGTCATTGCACAGATGGGGAAACTGAGTCTAAAATCTGCTGGGAGACTAAGTAGTAAAATCAGAACTTGAATCCGTATTTCCCTAATTTATCCACTATTCAATATTATCTTCTCTCTCAATTTTATTTTTCCATTTAAGGCCACAGTTTATTATCTTAGGATGACTGTTTGTGAAGGACTGATATCCAAACACAAAGTGCTATACCATTATTACATTTTGCAAGTGACTGGAAAATTATCTCAACCTAATCAGCTTTAGAAAGTTTTCTGAAGGGTGCAGCAATCATATGTATTTATGCAGAACAGAATATTGATTTTACAAATGTAGAGACAATGACATAGAACAGGAAAACATAATTACTTGTAACTGGGGGGTCTTTTATTGACTAGAGATTATTTTGTTTCATCAAGTTGTCCTAGAGAGTGGGCATCAAAGGAGAGAAAGAGAATGTGTACAAAAAATACCCTCTTTCATGTAGCAAAAATAGGACGGCATTATAAGAAAGAACTGTACACACACACACACACACACACACACACACACACACACACACACACCCCTTCTTTTCCTCCAGGTCTTAATAAAAACCCCAAAATAGCTTCTGCAAACAGTAGACCATTCCAAGGGGAAAAACAGATGCCCAGAGCACTCAGGCTTGATCAATCAAACCCCGGACCTAAGTGCACAATTGAGCCATTTTCTTTTTATTACAACTCACTAAATTTGGGGGAATAAAAGAGAACAAAACCCATCCATGACCCTACCAGCCCAGCATAACTGTTTCCATGATTGCAAAATCTTTTCCAGCTTTCCTTCATATGTATATTTTTTCTAAAGTCTCTGAGATGTAGTTATTTTCCTTGAATTCTATCAAATATTTCTGTGGTGGTCATTTTACATTTACTTTAGTAGTTATTTCAGAAGTTGATCTCCTGGGCAAAAGTTTTTGCTTCATAAGTTGTACTCAAGCTAAAGAGAACCTATTAATAGTGCCCTCGGCTCCCACAGAAAACTCAGTGTTTGGTAAAAATGCAAATTGATGTGACAACATATATTTCATAATAATTTACTTCTCTCACTCTCGAATTACTTTAACAAATAAAGCCCATTATTTGTATTAACTAATTGAAATTTATTATCATTACTTCAGGGCAAAGCATCATCCAGGCGACGTTAATAGATGCAGTGTGGTACATGATTGACAGTTTGTACCATTGGCTCATGCTGTCTGGCGTTTAATTAATGCCAGGGTTCAAGTGATTAAATTCCATGGCAGAACTGGTCACTTAAAACAAAGTAACTTAATTTACAGCATCTGATTTGCATAATCACTAAGTCTTTCTCAGGTAATGTTATTGAGAGAGAGATTAGGGGATTGATCCTGTATTCCCACTTATAAAGTTTCAGAGTTGAATTTGATACTTTGATCTCACAGGTGAATTTTTAAAAAAATATTTGTAGATTGGATTTTTTTGCCACCTATAATATATTTCTATTCTAGTGGAGTTCCCCGTCAGAGTAACAGTCATATTTAGGAGGAAATAAGATATTTGAATTTGACCTTGAAAAAAAGAAAATAAACTCTAGCAACTCGACTTAAAAAATACAACCAAAATCCAATTCAGCTCTTGCTGGCAAACTAAATTCTCTGTTATCAATGTGCAGGTCACATCTGGGATTCTCTCGAAAAATCAAGAGAGAATTACTTTTCTAATGACTCTGAGCATAATCTTTCTCAATAAATAGCAAAGGAGGCAGATGACAACTCATATATTCCAAACGTGTTTGGAAGGTAGACTAATTGTCACAACTGAAAACTTTGGAAAAGAACAACATGGTTTTAGTCCTCTAACTTAAAAGAAGAAAGCGTTGGAAACTTTTTTTTTTAATTGGGGAATTGGGGGGATGGGAACAGTGCTGGGGAATTGGGGGAAGGGGAACAGACAAGGTGCTGTCCTTTTGTTCTTCAGTCTAGTTGTGGGAGGATGTTGCTTCACTGGCCTAAGTTGGCACCATCATTGTGCTCTTCCCGGGCAAGTCAGATAGTCACCGGCTTCTGGACGGCCGCTCACGCTGGCTGCTGGCTACACACGGTAGCCCATGGCAACCCACTGCCACAGGGGCTGCAGCCTACGTCGCCGGCAACTCACAGCAGCCCAGCTCCAGGTTGAGCTGTTGTTCAGCATCTTAGCTGTGGAGGGCAGTGTCACTGGCCCTCATATGTGGGATCCGAACCGGGGCCCTCTGGCGTCCCAAGCCAGTTCTTAACCATCACGCCACTCGGCCAGCCCGGAAACTTTTAATGGTTTGTTATGGTCTTCACTTTTCTAAGGAACCTGCAAACATTATTTCTCAGTTGCTGCTTTAATCTTTTATGATTATCTTTCAGGTCAAGCTCCTTTGACCTTCTTAAGTTTTTGAACCTTTTATTTCATATGTCAAGTTCAAATTTCATAGCATCCATTGCCTCCCACTCATCCATCCGTGGTTCCATCTGTTCTTCCATCTACTAACTCGCTCACTTGTCCTAAATTCATAGCACTTTAGGGACTGCCGATATAATGCGATGTAAGATATAGACCCTGGCCTTGAGAAATTTAGAATCAACCCTTAAATAAAATTTGTGTGTCAGAAACTACATATTGCTGGAGAGGCAGATTCTCCCAGGATAAGTCACTTGCTGCGTAAATTGAGAGCTACATAATTTTAAGTAAATTTAGAAATTAAATAGAGAAAAAAGAACTGGGTTATGGAGAAGAAAGTGGAGAAGAATTGGAGCAACTAGCTGAACTGACAAAAACATACTGCATTGCTTATTTACCAATGTATAATAATCATCAAAATAGAAATTATTAACAATATTATTAGTTAATTAATAATGATTAAATCCAGGTTCTAGTTGGCCTGAGATTAAATCCATTCCTAATATGTAGTTTTGCTAGTTCTACTGGAGAAGAGCTTCAAAGCCTGGAGAACATAAGAAAGATGAAGGGGTGGATGGGGTGGAGGTAGAATTTATCATTTATGATCTATGTGTGAAATATTTTAACTTGAAAATGGTATCTTTTATAGGGGTGTTTAATCGAATGTCCAATGACCATCTTGTGCAGGTGAATGAAAAACAAAAGCCCTGAGAAGAAACTGGTTTGTATCTATTTTTGGCCAAACCCAGTAGACACAAGGAAATCAGGCTTACAAAGAAAATTGAGAGCACCCCAGGGGCACAGATAGACTCTTGAGGCTTTCCTTGGACTACTGGAGTTTTCACTTGTTTGTTTTTTAAATGGGAGTAGGTATTTGGAAGAAACCACCTACGGGACCCTACAGGTCACTATTATAAACAGATTCTTCTGGTCTTTGTTTCATGCTGGGAAGTAATAACAGTGTCACAATCAGGATGGGCCAGGGAAATGTGAGATATTTCTTGAAATTCTAGATGACCATGTAAATTTTATGTTTTCCTTCAATAAGCTTTGAAATTATTTTGGAAAATTAGAGCAGAGGACTTCGGCTACTGTTACGAATTATTCTAATGGGGTCATCACAGGAGGTGGTTTTTCTGAAGAGTTACATGGAGGAAGTGTCTGGCTTCCACATTACATGTCCCCACAAAGTTCCTTAATCAGTTTTTCCATGAACTGGGCACATGGTAACTTAGAAATGATAAGGTGTGTTTCAAGGGGCCGTGTCAGGGTCAGGGCACTGTACTTTACCGATCTTTAACGCTCTCTCTTTCTTTTTTCTCTCTGCCCTCTTTTTCTGTGTCTGGAGCTTTTGTTGTTGATAGCAGAGTTAGTGGCAGGCATCACTCCTTGTCAGTAAATTCAATATATCTATAGTTTGCAAATTTACAGCATTGATAAAGTAAGAAACATTTATTTCTCATAATGTGAAACCTCAAATTTCATCTCTGTTCAGGCTGGGTTGTATCATGCCACCGACTTTTGTAGAAAATGGGAAAGGAAATCAAGAAAGAAGACATACTTTTCACTATTTACCCTTTTGTTCTGTTTGAAGGCTTTACCAAAATATGTATTACCTATTTTTTAAACTCTGCATAGTTGATTAGCTGATTAATTAATCAAAATCATCTCTGAGATGTTTTTCAGCAAAGCTTATTGAGCTATCTCTATGAAAGGGCATCTGAGACCCAGTGCTGCTTTTCTTCAGATTTAGAACAATCAAGGGGAAAAAGTCGAAAGCTGAAATATTCAGGAGAAGCAAGATTTTGTTTACATAAATTTACCCCAAACTAACCCAGACCAAAGCAAGTGCTGAACTTTGCTGGAACAACTGTCTCTGCAAAATGGACCAGCATTTTATTGCCTCTCTATCTGCTCTTAACAAGCTGGAAAACAAAGCTAATGATAACTACAGTCCAGCAAGGAGACAGTTCTCATCTGTTCAGTCTCTTTGTGCAGCCTTCAGCAGACTATAACTTTTTAGGGTCTTCTCCTCACTCACAAACCCTGAGGCTAAGATGGAGGATAGCTTCCTTGGGAACTTAATCAGCCTCTCCTGGGTAGAGAGAAGCCAAGGAGGGCAGCTGAGAGAAACAATGGATCTGAGTCTGCCCCAAGGACATAAACAGTCACCCACGGACCAGGGAAACGAGGCTCGGAAATCAGTATTAGCGCAACCCCAATGTGAAACTATTAAAAAAAAAAAGAGAGAATATGATGCATGATGTTGGCTAGCACACTGCACGCAGAGGAGGTGCATAATTTCCAGTTAGTTCCTCATGCCCAGCCTCAACACCTACCTGACTTCCGTTTTCAATAACTCCATGGTAACGAAGTAATATTACCTGAGTCTTACTCTTAACTTTTGGCTTCTGTCACTGGTCACTGTTGATGTCATTCTTCTTAAAACTCCTTCCATGTCACTGAGACTTCTTAAAGGACAAGACTATGTCTAACAATAGTAACAATATTAATAATGACTACTAATTATGAAACATGGTCCATGCACCTGGTAGTTTCCTCTTACTTGATCCTTACAACTACCCTTTGGTACCTCATAGTATGATTGTCACCAGGAAAATAAAGCTTAGAGAGGTCAGGATATTTAACTTACATTTCTGATGTCTCCTTTCTAGTGTCCTGACCCTGTTACGTCCTGACAATGGGTCATTAAATTGAGCTACCCACAGAGTATCTCCCATGCTACATATAGCACTGTGACAGTCACAAGGAAGTGAGGCATGTTAGACAGAGTAGGAGTTTTAGAAACAGACAGCTCCTTGATCCTGATACATGAAAGATGCTCAGTAATTGGTAGTTATCACCACCAATACCACCATTATCATTGTCATCGTCGTCATCATCATCATCATCATCATCATCATCATCATCATCATGACATGAGCTTTCTTCTCTAGGAACTCTTGCTCATTCCAGTATATGAAACTTCCTTATAACTACCATGGTGTCTATAGCATGGGAGATACCCTTTAAATATTCCTAAATACTTGTTGATGGATTAACTGATTGTAGTTTATTTTTTCAGATATAGTAATATTGACAAAAGGACAAATCAATAAAGTAACAAGTTGGCATTCTGTTCTACAATCAGGCTAAAGCATTTTGGCTATGAGCTAATTTCCCACACTTTAGCACCCCAGTATCTGCAGGAGCCAGGCACAACCACCATCTCCAGCTACAAGTCATGGTAACAGAGTCATTAGTTTAAACCAAGGAAATCAGAGTCTTCAAGAAGCAAGAAAGCCTCAAGACAGTAAGTATAATACCAGCTAACTTCTTTCTTAGACCGAAAGGAACACGGCCTTGTCTGTTTTAATCTTTTGACCTTGCTCACGGAAGACATGGTAAAATTGTGTTTACCCAAATTTTACTACAGCAGAGCTAAGGGAAATCAGCTAACATCGGAAGTTAGCATAAATGTCTTAAACACTTCATCTTCTGAAGCCAATCATAACACTGCCAGTCAAATGAAAATGAAAAAAGAAAGTATTTCCAAATGCTAAAAGAGATTTCTATCTTCCCATCATTTCAATAGCAACCACTATAAAATATGTTCTAAAACAAACACAGAGCACTAAAAATTCCACTGTTTAAGCTAAAAGTCAAACATCTGTCTCATTGCCTTCTAGTTTCGCCTTGGTTCCTGAGGGTCTCAAGTAAAACTGCAAAAATTTGGAGCTTTTCCCTCCCACATGCATTTTAAATAGTTAGTTCAGAGATTTTTAATCACCTTTGTTAGCTAATCATGGCTTCTCTGTCTAACAGACAGGGAAAAGGGGCCATCTGTGGAGTGGAATCAGCCTCCTGATTGCAAAAGACTTGAGGAGAGAGTGTAGAATAGTGGTGAAAAGCCAGACAGACCTGAGTTTGAACCCTGCCTCTACACCTTATTTTCCAAGTGGCCTTGGTATATTACTTAACCTTCCTGAGCCTAAGTTTTCTATTTATAAAAAATGATATCAATAATACCTGGGTCAAAGTCTTGTTGCAAAGATTCAGAAAGAAAGCTTATAAACTTTTTGCCAGGCATGTAAAAGAGGCTCAGGAATGAAGCCATTATACCATTATTATCTTCCTTCATAGGGATGGAGAGAAATTAGTCATGACTACCCTCACTGAGCACCCATTATATGCCATGTATATACCCACATCTAAGTCTTAAAACCATATTACAAGAGCAGTATCATTACCCCCGTTTTACAGATGAGCCACACAGTTACCATGTAGTGGAAGTAAGGTCCAAATCCAGGTTTATTTCCCTCTAAAGCCTGGATCATTTATGCTATCCTCCACTGCCTCCTCAAACTCAAGAAACAGATTCAATTAGTCACATGGACACTGGCAATTTTCAATAGGAAATTTCCTCTTCAAGAAGCTTTTCCTAGTTGCCATCCTCTTGAAAGACAACTTTTGCAATGTTCTCATAATCTATTGTAAGCCAGAGAGGGACTCTATCTGGCCCATACTTCAGCATCTCAGTAATGAGACCCACAAGCTTTAGGCTTGTTTGGGTCATTCTGTACATCTGGTCTTGGGGACATGGTTGTGAACCCTCTGACTCTGAGACATTATCACCCATTAGTTCTAGAAAAAGTTTGGTTCCTAAGTGTCTTAGTCTGTTTGGGCTGCTTTACCAAAACTACCATAGATTAGATGGCTTAAACAACAAACAATTATAACACTGCTGTAGGTTGAGAAGTCCAAGATCAAGGTGCCAGCAGATTTGGTGTCTGGCAAAGCCCGCTTCCTGATTCATCGGTGATGTCTTCTCATTGCATTCTCACATGGCAAAAGGAAGTAGGAAGTTCTTTGGGATCTCTTTTATAAGAGCATTAATCCTATTCATGAGGGCTCTACCCTTATAACTTACTCAATTCCCAAAGGTCCCACCTCCAAATACCATCACACTGGGGGTTAGGATTCAACATATGAATTGTGAGGAGACACAAAACATTTAGTCCATAGCACTAACCAATATTTGCAAGACTAAAATCAACATGTTCTTCTCTGTGGAGTTATCTATTATTCCCTCTAAATGGTTTGGTTTCTGTTGTGAGCTCTCAGTGTCACGTGTGTTATATGAGTGATGGAGAACACACCATAGTTGCACCCTGACCATACTACCCATGCACAGTTCCTGTAGGCAGCTTGATATTTTGCCCTTGTACTGAACTCCAAGAAGAGGGTAAGTGGTTGGTAAAAGACTCACTGGGGACAATTACATATGTTACCCCAAATGCCATCTCTAGGCTCAACATTTCTGAAATTATATTTATATATAAAGTTAGAAGGGTGAATAAATCACTTAACTTTTATGAGCCAAGTCATCACCTGTGTAAAATGAAGAACTTGGATTATGTTGGACTCTTTCCAGCTCTATAATACTATAATTATGATATCCCATATGATCACCCAACCCATTGGTCTCCACAAAAGTAAAACACAGTCTTAGATTACTTGATGACAAATTACATCTATATTAAGGAGATATTGATAGAAAGTATTTTTAAATCCTTTATGAATTTTTTAGATTAAATAGATTAGTCACTTAGAGTAAAAAGAATCTAACCCTAAACAAAAATGTGAATGATGCATGTGCATATCGTTCAGTGATTACAAATATTGGTGATAATGTAATAATGTATCACTAAATAGTGAGCTCTCTTATAAGTGCTCATCTTATTTCATAAAATTAATAAATTCATAACACATAAAGATGTGATAATGAACATATGAGAAAAAACACTTAAGTACACCAGTAGGGCAAAACCATTTTTTTCAAATAATATTTTTTTCCCTATAATTCACATGATTTCAAGGTTAATGAAAAATACCCTTAATAAAACAAATCTTATTTTAAATACATTCACAACTTTTATTTTTTTAACTAAAATATTTAGATTATCTTAAATTTACCTATTAACCATTTCTCAAGAAACGGCTTATGTAAAACATTCATTAAAATAGATTTACAGGCCGATTTTGTGAGGCAGGAGATTGGAGTGAGCATCTTTAATCTACTCTTTTGATGGAATCCGAAGGGTTTTTGTTAAAAGCTGAAATACTTTGAACTCAAGTATTTAAACTTCAAATCAAGCTTTAAGCACTAGAGGAAATGTAAGTCAAATTTTGATTCAAGTCAACCTAAGATCCTTAGCTGAAAATGTACTTACGTTCTTAAAATACATAGTAGATCAGATTCTTGTAAGTATTTGGGTGTGCATACTTACAAGCACAATACTTCTCTCTTGTGAATTCTGCTAAACCAACTAACCGTTGATTTTGAGGCATTTAAAAATATACAATTGTTTCTACATTCATTTAATTACTATTTTGTACTGAATATCTATTTGTGCCAAATGCAAACCCTAAAACAACTCAAAGTAAAAATATAAGAAGACAAAAATGATGACCAAGCTATCAAGGAATCAGAGAGAGAAATTAATAAGGGGTGGATGAAGCCCTATTGTGTTACTAAAAATAAGTCATCAAAGAACCAAAATACGAACCCTCTCCTGGAGTCACAGAGATGAACACATCAAACAATTATAGAATAAATCCTCCTTAATGGCAAAGATTGGATCTTATTTGTTTGTAGCTCTCCAGCACCCAGCATCCTGCCCAGCACACAGAAGATGACCAGATAAATGTGCCCTTTTTCAGGGTCATATGCTATTGCAAGACACTTAAATATATTTGAGACCTGTGTGAAGTCGCTGCTTACTAGCCCCATTATCAAAAGGACAGAGGGTATTTGGGGGTTGTTTTTCATTCAAAAACTATGTCTGTCTAATTGATGAAGTTTGCTGGTACCAAGGGGTGGCTTTGAAGGACTTTTGCCCTGTGTTTTATTCTCGTCTCAATATACATATACGTAATTCTTTAATATGAACAATTGATATTTTCTTAATCTATTAGTATGAGCTTTATGAAAGAATCTCAAACTCCCTCGTTCCAAACCTTACCACCACTTTGTTACTCCCTATCTCCTCACTGATGGCTGGGGTGAGCATACATTCTTAGGGGCAGGCCCCGGAAACTGAATGTTCAATAAGCAAGTGGCCCCAGGATATTGCGTGGTAACCAACAGGACAAACAAGACTAGTCAAGAGAATCACAGGTTTCCTGTTACAAAGACAAATTCATCTTTAATGATCAAATGAAAATGCAAATTTAGGAAAAACAAATTGGGTTATTTGGAGGACAATAGCACTTGGGGGATATTCATGTCACTGTGGTTTCCTGAGGAAAGGAACTCTATTTTACTTGCAAGCAAAATGTCAATTCTAATTATTCAAACTGACATCCCACAGGGCATTTAATGAAAATTGAGGTAGATCCAAAAGAATGGGCAGGAACTGGGGTTTTCATTTTGGAAAGTGGGAGCGGTCAGGAACCTGGAGGTAGCTCTGATGAAGAGGATTCTTGAATAGCTAGATCCAGCTGTCTTGGTAACAGAACCTTATTCAGTAACGTTGGGTAGGAATACTTCCTTTGCCATCTCACCTTCTATTAAAGCAATTAAATAAGCCCTTTCTTAAGTAAAAGCCCTCATGTGACACCCAATGCAATGCGAAACATGAAGATGAAAAGTGTTTTGGAGATTACTAAATGAGGTGGTCTTTGAAAATTTGCTGCATATTTAATTGTAATTATTATGATGAAGATTATTAATGACTAAGATCTCTTAATGGGTGTATCAATTATCTATTGCCACAATAATTTTCCATAACAAACAACTACGAACCCCCTACTGTGTACAAAAATAAACGTTTATTTAACTCCTGGGTAGGCAAGTTGGCCAGTTTGACCTGGGCTTAGCCGGGAAATTCTGATCTTCTCTGGGCTCACTAACCGGTGTGGTGGTTGGCTGGCTGTCACCAGGTCTAGGATGGCCTTGGCTGGGAGGCGGGAACTTCCACTCTTCTCCATGGGATTATCATCCTCCAACAGACCAGCCTGGATGTGTTCTCGTGATGACAGCAAAGCGCAAGATCAAGAGCCAACCCAGACGTAGAGACAGGTGAGCGCGAAGCCCGAAGGGTGGGTCTGGCACTGGGCGGTGGTTGTACGCATATCTCTACGTTATAAAATTGTCCCTCATACCTTCTGTGCTTTAGAGAATTGATGGCAAGGGCCAGCCAATCCAGTGTTTAGGATTGTAAACAAGGGGAGAGCAGTGTCTCAGGCCAAGACCAAAAATAATAGTGGCAGTGGTCACCATGGACGGACAGCTCTGCTAAGCACAATGAGTAACTTGTAAGGGTCACAGCAGTAAAAGTTGGATGCGCAGCTGAGGAAGCCAGGACAAAAAAGTGTACAGTGTAAAGGATCTGAGCCCAGAAGCCCCTCAGACAGCGCCCCTCCCAGCCCTTCCCCCCCCCCATGGGAAGATCTCAGGAAGACTGCCAAGAGACACTTTGAAGGAGGCTAATTTTTGACAGACAATCTGGTGGAGCTTAAGGCATATTTTGGATGTCTCTTTCTCGAAATGTGTTGGTACAGAGGATATCCTGAGGAATTCCAGTAAAGAACACCTCAAAATGTTGAATGAAATATTCATAATATCATTTTAAATGCTTAGCTGAGTTTAAGAAAATGAAAGAAATACTCATAGGATAAAAATAGTAAAAAGACATGAATACAAAGCAGTAATTGGGCATTAAACCTAAATCTTATCTTCAGGAAATCTGCCAATACATGGTTATGAAGAATTTTTTTGTTTGTTTTAACAGGATATAAGCATGTGTTGGGAATAGGAAACAATGCCTGGGGTTTATGCAAGCTAGGAAGGCAAACTGAGACCCTCGCCTAGAGCCAGTCCTATAAAGTCAATGGCCTTGGTGAAGGCAAACTGAAAAAATTCCTACCACAGTAAGAACTCTTGCCTCTGTCAGTTTGGACTCTGCATAAAGACTCTAGGAAAATGAAGTCTCCTCTGAGAATTATTAATACTAACAACAAAATGGCCATCATATTGGTTTAGTGTCAAAATTCACACTACTTGGGTGGCCTGAAACCCCCAGCTGGAGAACTGAATTTAATGATAATAGGTCTGTAATGACCCAAGGTGCCTGGAAGAAGTGGTCACAAATCTCTCAGGAAATGAACCTTAATTCAAGTCTCAAAGAATTTCCACAGAAAAGTTTCAATGACTGTAAGCTCACAGAGGAAAAAAAACAAAAAAAAGCCCACAGGGGCCGGCTGAGTGGCTAAGAACTGGCTTGGGATGCCAGAGGGCCCTGGTTCAGATCCCACATATGAGGGCCAGTGACACTGCCCTCTACAGCTAAGATGCTGAACAACAGCTCAACCTGGAGCTGGGCTGCCGTGAGTGGCCTGCGACGGTGTAGGCTGCAGCCCCTGCTGCAGTGGGTTGCCATGGGCTACGGTATGTAGCCAGCAGCCAGCGTGAGCGGCCCTCAAGCCTCCGTGAGTGGCCGTCCAGAAGCCGGCAACTAATCTGCCTCACCGGGGAAGAGTGCAAGGATGGTGCCAACTTGGGCCGGTGAAGCAACGTCCTCCACAACTAGACTGAAGCACAAAAGGACAGCAACTTGTCTCTTCCCCTTCCCCCAATTCCCCAGCGCTGTTCCCATCCCCCAATTCCCCAATAAAAATCTTTAAAAACAAAAAACAAACAAACAAACAAAAACCACAAACACATGAGAAAATAAACCACCATGCATTAGAGGCAGCAGAAATAACAGTATCAGACCCATGGGAATACATATATTAGAAAAATTAGATTAAAATTGAAATTAAATATATTTAATATGTTCAAAGAAATTAGAGGGGGTATTAAAAGTATGACCAAGGAACCAGAAATTATTTTTTTAAAAACTAGGAATATTTGATATTAAGGAATTACAACTGGTTTTTAAGAAGGTCAAACAAAGCATTGTTGTTCATTTTAAAAAGAGAATCCCTGTTTACTAGGATACATATTGAACTATTACAGATAAAATATTAAGATGTCTGGGATTTGCTTCGGAATTATCTGGAGTGGGAGAGGAAATAAGTAGAGATATAGAGGAACAAAATTAGTTACAAATTGTTCATTGTTGAAGTTAGATAAAGGATTAATAGGCATTTATTATACCATATCTTTTTTACTTTGATATGTTTGAAGTTATTCATATTAAAAAGTTATTTTTTAATGAGCAGTCAAGTATGAAGAATAGCTAAACAGACTTCTAAAAATAAAAAATTATACTAAATAAAATTATAGACTTGGTGGACATACTGTATATCAGATAGAGTTGACAAGAAAATTAGTGAACCAGAAGATAGATCTGAAGTAATTGCCAAAAATGGAGTACCAAGAGACTGTATAATGGACTATAAGAGAGTTTGAGATACTTAGAAGGTAGACTCAGAAAGCGAAACTATATCTAAGAAGATATCAGAGGGAAATAATAAAGAAAATGGGGTAGATGTAATATTATAGAGATGTCAGCCAAGAATTTTCCAGAATTGATGAAAAACACAAATGCTCAGATTCAGGAAGCCCACCAAATCATAGGCAAAGAAACACAAACCTGGAAGCATCATGGTGAAACTACAGGTTACAATAACAGAGAAAAGATCCATTTAGAGAGAAAATCTGTATTATATGGAAAGTAGTGGTCAGACTAAAAAACTGACTGCTCAACAGCTGCATTAAAAAATCAAGACAATAGAGAAATGTTCTCAGAAAATGAAATGGGGCTATTTCTCTCATCTTACATAAAAGTGGATTCTAGCCGGGTCAAGTATGTAAATGTAAATTTAAAAACTTTAAAACTGTAAAAGAAAATAATAGAGAACGTCTTAAGGACCTTGAAGTAGGGAACAGTTTCCTAAACAAGACACAAAAAGCACAAACTATAAAGAAAAAATGTTATGTATTTGATTAAGTTGAAATTAAGAGCTCTTTATGCAAAAGATTATAAAGAAGGCTAAAACATAAGCTATAAACTAAGACAAAATACTTGCTATAATATAACCAACAAGTGATTAGTATCCAGAATGTAAATATTTTAAAACTCTTAAAATTTAATAAGAAAATGATCAACAACCCTATCAGAAAGTAGATATAAATTATAAAAAGTTATTTTACAGGAGAGAAAACATAAGCAGCAAATAAACGTATACTAAAAATGCCCATGCTGTTGAGTGAGAAAAACAAATCACGAAAGTATTCATTCAATCTAATTGCATTTATGCAAATTCAAAACTATGCAAAACTAAAAAGATATTGCTCAGAAATGTATTTTTGTCTGGTAATACTGTAAGGAAAACAAGAGAATAATAACTATAAAATTCAAAACAGTGGTTACCTCCAGAGAAAGGGTCAGTGATGTGATTAGGGAGGAGCACAGAGAAGGATTCAAAGATATTGAAATATTCCCTATCTTAAATTGTGTGATGAGTGCAGGCGTGTTTGTTTTATGGGTATTTGTTTTTATACGAAAGAGACAGACAGACAGAGAGAGAGAGAGAGAGAGAGAGAGAGAGAGAGAGAGAGAAACTAACACATAATATCATCCAACATATAACGTGTGTATAGAACATATTTACATATAGATCCACATTATGTTAGATGATAGTATGTGTTAGATCTCTCTATATATAAATATATAATATATTATATATAATAAAATATAGGTATAAATGTTTACATACAGAATAAACACACATGCATTATTTATTATATTTTTTTGTGGTGGATTGATTGCAAAATTGATCCAATTTTTCACCCTTCCACCCTTTTCAGAGAAGAAAATGAGAGCAAAACGAACCATTTTTCATAGACTATGTAAAAAGATTTTCTTAAAACAAGGAAATTCCTTGTAGACAGTTCTCTGAAAAGGGATGCTGACTTCCAAGTCTTGTCCAATTGCTGACTTCCATTTTCGTTAGACATGTAGTTTTATAAAAATTGATGCATTTTCCATGCTTCCCTTTTCCTGTAAAGGCCAAGGATCTTAAAATAATATATCTGAGCTTCAAGCTGAAACTAAACATGGCAAAACAAGGAAATCCTCAGGCTATCTCTGAGAGAGCTAATTATACAGCTGGGATGTTCCCTTCACCAAAAACAATGAGCTCTATCTATCTGCTTCACTCAACAGTGACTGTGAAGGGTTATACCGAATTGTGATGAAAAATTCTACTAAACGTGAAATATTTTCAGAAGCAATCCTTTTTTGTTTCCTATGTGGGGCACTAATATATTTGAGGTATAGTATTTCGAGTGCCACTTTTAAAATAAATTTTTAATTTTAGAAGTTTTAGATTTACAGAAAATTTGTGAAGATAGTACTGAGAATTCCCATACACTTTCCCCCAACACGCACACATGCACACACACACAATTTATCCTATTATTTACATCTTACATTTCTATGGTACATTTTCCACAATAAATAAGCTAATATTACTATATTAACTAATTCATGTTTTATTCAGATTTCCCCTAATGTCCTTTTTCTGTTCAAGGATCTCACCCATGACCCCGCACAACATTAAGTCATTATATCTCCTTAGACTCCCCTTGGCTGTCATAGTTTCTCAAACTTTTCTTCCTTTTGATTATCTAGAAAGATATTTTGTAGAATAGCTCTCAAAAAATTAATGTTTTTCTCATGATTAGACTAGGGCTATGTTTTTTTTAGAAGAAAACACACAGAGGTAAAATTTATGGTATTCTGATAAAGTATCATTTTTTTAAATCCCATTTTTCTTTTTTTAAGGTGGATGTGAACATGTAAGAGTGAATGTGTACAGAAAAATAAATTGCAAAGGGGTAAATAAAAATATTATAAGGAGTTATCGCAGGGTACAGAAATTATTGAATCTTTGTACTTTCTACTTTTTGCTTATCTGTGTTTTCTAAGTGTTCTGCAATGAACCTGTGCTTTTAAATTGGAAGAAAAAAAATAATGTTTTAACATCTGTTTTTGGAGCTGTCTACACCTGTCTGAAAAAGTACTTAGCTTCTGAGATGTACAAGCTCTTCCCTGGGTTAGTAAAAATACGGAAGTACTTGTAGGTTCTCCCATGCCAAGGGAGGTGGCCCTTCCTGAGCAGAGTCAGAATAGGTCTTTACTCCATATTGCAGGTATTTTAATATTGTAATGCTGTTTAATATTTTAATAATATTAAATTTAAATAATACTAAAATTGTCATTATTTGCAGATGACAAGATACTATATAGAGAGGACCCCAAAGATTCCAGCAAATAAATATTAGGACTGATAAATGAATTCAGTAAAGTAGCAGGATATAAAATTAATATTGAGAAATCAGTTGCATTTTTATACACCAATAATGTACTATCAGAAAGAGAAATTAAGAACCAATCCCATTTATAATTGCATCAAAAAAATAAAATACTTAGGAATAAATTTAACCAAGGAAATAAAAGACTTGTATTCAGAAAATCATAAGACATTGAAGAGAGAAATTAAAGATACAAATAAATGGAAATATATACCAAGCTCATGAATAGGAAGAATTAATATAGTTAAAATGTCCATACTACCCAAAGCAATATATAGATTCAATGCAATCACTATCAAAATAACAATGGTATTTTTCACAGAACTAGAACAAGTAACCTTAAAATTTACATGGAACCATAAAAGACCCAAAATAGCGAAAGTAATCCTAGGGAAGAAGAACAAAGCTGGAGATATCACACTACCTGATATCAAACTATACTACAAGGCCATAGTAATCAAAACAGCATAGTATTGGCATAAAAACAGACACATAGATCAATGGAACAGAATAGCAAGCCCAGAAGTAAATCCATGTCTATTTTAATATATACATTGGAATAAAGACAGTCTATTTAATAAATGGTGCTGGGTTAATTGGACAGGTACATGCAAAAAAATGAAACTGGACCACCTTCTTATGCCATATACAAGAATAAACTCAAAATGGATTAAAGACTTAAATGTAAGACAAAAAGCTATAAAACTCCCAGATGAAATTATAGGCAGTAAACTCTCAGACATTACCCTTAGTAATATTTTTACTGATATATATCCTCAGACAAGGGAAACAAAAGAAAAAATAAACAAATGGGACTACATCAAACTAAAAAGTTTTTGCACAGCAAATGAAATGATCAACAAAATGAAAAGACATCCTACTGAATGGGAGAAGATATTTGCCTATGATACATCTGATATGGCGTTAATATCCAAAATTTATATATATGTAAAAAAACTCATACAACTCAACACCAAAAAAAAAACAAACAATCTAATTAAAAAATGGGCAGAGGACTTCAACAGACATTTCTCCAAAGAGGACATACACATGGTCAATAGACATATGAAAAGATGCTCAACATCACTAATCATCAGTTAAATGCAAATAAAAACCACGAGATACCACCTCACACCTGTCAGAATGGCTATCATCAATAAATAAAAAAACAAGTGTAGGCGAAGATAAGGAGAAAAGAGAACTCTTGTGCACTGTTGGTGGAATTGCAAATTTGTGCGGCCACTATGGAAAACAGTAAAAAGTTTCCTCAAAAAATTAAAAGTAGAAAAACCTTTTGACCCAGCAATTCCACTTTTTGGTATTTATCCAAAGAAATCCAAAACACTAATTCAAAAAAATATATGCACCTCTATGTTTACTGTAGTTCTATTCACAATAGCCAAGATATGGAAATAACTGAAATGCTCATCAATAGATGATTTGATAAAGAAACTGTGGTAGATTTATACAATTGAGTATTACTCTGCCATGAAAAAGAATGAAATCTTACCATTTGCAACAACATGGATAGACCTAGAAGATATTATGCTAAGTCAGCGGTTCTCAACCTGTGGGTCGCGACTTCTTTAGGGGTCGAACAATCCTTTCACAGGGGTCGCCTAAGATCATCGGAAAACAAAAAGATACTTACATTATGATTCATAACAGTAACAAAATTACAGTTATAGAGTAGCAACGAAAATAATTTTATTGTTGGGGGTCACCACAACACAAGGAACTGTATTAAGGGGTCACAGCATTAGGAAGATTGAGAACCACTGTGCTAAGTGAAATAAGTCAGACGGAGAAAGACAAATACCATATAATCTCACTTATGTGTGGAATCTCAAGAATGGAATAAATGAAAGAAACAGACTCATAGATACAGGAAACAAACTGGTAGTTGCTACATGGGAGAGAGATTGGAGGATGGGTGAGAAAGGTGAAGGAATTAGGAAGTACAAATCCGTAGTCACAGAATAGTCACGGGGATGTGAAATACAGTATGGGGAATATAGTCAATCATGTTGTTAAAACTATGTATGGTGTCAGATGGGAACTAGACTTATGGGGGATCACTTCATAAATTATATAAATGCCTAACTACTGTGCTGTACACCTGAAACTAATATAAAATAATATTAAATGTCAACTATTATATATATATAATATATATTATACATTATATATAGCATACATACATATATATGGTAATAGTCAACAATATTGTAATAGCTATGTACGGTGTCAGATGGATAGTAGACTTGTTGGGGTTATCACTTTGTGAGGTGTGTAAATGTCTAATCATTATGTCATTTTGTAAACCTGAAACTAATAAATAAAATAAAATAAAAAGTCAAATGATTCTAAAGTAGTCGTTTGTAATAAAATGACTATACATTATTTAAAAAACTGCTTTTTTCTTCCTTTCTTACTTTTTAAAAACTCAATATATCATAGGCATTATCCCATGTTAAGTTTTACCCACATCATCATTCTTACTGACTAATAGCTGCAGGTATTCCATTGTTTGTGTAAACCATAATAAACCAACTTCCTATTTTTGGATTTTTAAGTTAGCTCATATGCAACATATGCCATACATTTTATACATACATTAAATTATTATAGATGCAGGTATATATATCATACAATTACGTAATAATCAATGCTCTTGAAGGAATATCTTTCACCATATATCTCTGTTCACTTGATTGGAACCTTCTCTCACTATCTGTTTCACCACAGGTACTGCCGCCATTTCTACATCTTTTATTCTAAATCCCTGAAGTCAAAGCAGCAAAAATCAGAAAGCATATCAAATTATCTACACTAAACATTAAAGGGCTTGGGGATTTGTTTATTTGCTTGCTTATGTGTTTGCTTGTTTATTTATTCATTTATTTTGCTAGATTTGTGAAAATCAAAACTCATTACATTTTAAGCCTAGATTTTGCATTATGGTTTCAGAGTCAAACAAGAAGCTTTTTCTCAGGTGAGTTTTTAAAGAGGCAACCTTACTATTGCATGTACTGACATATTCTAGGTTATTAAATATAATGAACCATGCACTGTGAGAAAACCCTGAATCAAATAATAATAATAATAATAATTTGGCAAAGAAGAAATGTCTGCAGATTGCTGAGAGCTGGGTTTGATAAGTGAGACCTGCCAATTTCCCTATTTAATGAATAGCAGAGTATGCCATCGTGTATTGAAGATGTCCCTCAAGGCGAGGTGGGAAGAGATGGCACCCCTAGTGAATAGCAAACATGTATTTCCAATTGGGGGCACCTGTGGTTAATTGCCCTTTTTGTCTCAGGGATAGCTTTTTCTGGCTCCTCCCCACAAATGTATTATCCTCTCAAAGATACCTCAGTATAAATAATAGAATAATTGCTAAAATGAACAAATGTACTTCTCTGCATTCGAGTGGTTGCCATGGCAATGAGTGAACCACCAGTGTACATTTCCTGTGAGCCAGCAACTCGGTGAAGGAGCCACGTCTGCATCTCTTAACCAGAGGCTGCCTCTGCAGCTGAGCCCATGGAGCTCTATTTTCGTGCAGCTAGAGGACACTCAAACCTATGACAGAAGAGCTGCCCACCCTCACAATCACAGACCCTCAACTTCTCTCGGTAACCCCACTCAGACTGCACGCTCAGTTGATTTCCTAATGAAGTCGGCAGAGAAGTGATTCATAGACCAGCCCTAAGTGTTGATTAGAAATGTTGGTACTAATGAACTAAGATAATTTATTTGAAACATGCACTTAAAAATCACTCTTCTTTCTGTTTTCAGATTAGTGAACTATTTTCTCTTTAAGCAACAGAGGAAGCTCTCCATGTAATTCTCACAAACTGTTCTATATTTTAAGGCCAGTTTCATAGTCTAGCTTTATGTTCTTGTTTCTTCCTCTCTCTTCTCCCCTTCTTCCAAATCCTCTTCTTTCTAAGGATTTGCTTTCATGTCAGAAGTTAATGTACAGAATATATTAAGAAAATCATTGTTAGGATTCATAACTAGGAGACAGCCTGAAGAAAGCCAATGGGGCAGGAGCTGTGGGCTGGAGAGAGTGAGAAGGCCAATGCCAAACACACTGGGTGCTTGGGTTACGTTTGATAAGCATGGAGGGAGATGCGTACGCACTAGAACTCCAGAGCCTCCCAACCAAATTGGCTTTGGGTCTCTGGCCACCTCAGAGCCTTTCTCCCCTGACTCCATCTCATCTCTAGGCTTTTAACGGTAAAATTCCTCATGTCTGGAAGACACTTGACTAGTTCTGGATAAGCACCAAGTCCTTGCACTGTCTATGTGCCCACCACCGAAAGGATGGAAGGGGGCCATTCCCGCAGCCTTTGAGATCTTGGACACCTTTGAATCTGATAATGGCTAAAGACTTTGTCCTCAGAAAAGTGTACATGCACACACACACACACACACACACACACACACACACAAGCACAATTTCACCAAAGTTTTGTTACAATTTCAGAGGGTTCGTGGATCCCCATTGAAGTCCAGGATTAGAAGTGCAAAGCAAAACGTATTAGACAGGAGGTAGGGGTATGACCCCAGATCCTGGCATCTAGTTTTCTCTCCTACCATCACTTCATCCATGAGTTGCTGATTCAACACTTCTTTGATGCCTAATCTCTGTCTAGATGCTTTGAAATGGAAAACGAAAGAAACAGAAGATATGATCCTTGTTCTGGAGGACGTTGTAGATCAGTGAGGAGGAGGCTGGGGATGGCAAATATCTGAACGAGCAAATAGAAAATAACACAAAAGGGTAAAAGAGAAATAAAGGCAAGTCACACACACACACACACACACACACACACACACACACACACAACAGCTCGACGGAAGAGACCTTTTGGGCTGGAATTAGTCATAGAAGGCTTCCTATAAGAAGCAATTCTTGGATAAAAGATCCAAATTAAAAGTTGCTCCAGACCACAATGGGGGAAAAAAATTAGAAACTTTCAAAGAAATCGGACTTCCTGGGGTTAATAGTGTGATGGGTGTGCTTGCTTCCTTATTAGTGTTATTGTTAATTTTTCCCACATCCGGAACTGGCAAGGAGAAATGATTAACAGTTTATAGGAAATGAGGAACTTTTCTATTTGCCTAAAAGTGGTGTGGTTCTGCCTATTCTCTCACTGTTTTTAAAATGTTGTGGAAAGCCAGCAGCGCGAGGAAGCTATTTCTTTGTCACCTTGGGCAGAGTTACTCAGGTCACAGAACGGCTCTGTTATGGGAAGAGTTCATGGAAGTATTTCTTAGGCAGAGAGAAAAATAACAAAAGGCTTTTTTCCAACTTAAAATATTTATATGAACAGGAATACTGCGCTATATCAATCAAATGCTGTGCAAGGTTGCAAATCTGGGCAGCCTTCCTCGGGGCCAGCCCTTGGCCGAACAGCTGAGCTATGGAAAGCCAAGTTTATACAAAAATGCGTAACCAGCACTTGATTATCCATATGTAACCATCCTGAGAATGAGAGTCTTGCGTATGAAGCATGTGCCATTGGCTTTCCAAAACAACAGGAAAGGATGTATACTTTAGATAGCATGTTCTGGTTTCCATCATTTTTTTTTTAATTGTAACACAACTGTCTGAGCTGACCAAATGATGTAGACAAATCTAATCATGGCTTTTAAAAAACATCATTGCATTTAGGAGTTTCACTCTAAGTGTGCATATCTAAAGTTCAGAAAATGACATTTAAGAAACGTGAAGTTAAAAAAAAGAAAAAAAAACACATGAACGTTTCATAGACACCGAGGCAAGAATGCCCTCAATTTAAAGTTCTCTGAGGTGACAACCTGCTCCCAAATGGTGTAGACTAGAGTACCCTCAATAGTTACAGGAGTGGCCTAAAATATCACACGGAAGCAAAGTGAGAAAGCGAAACGATATTATTAGAATTTGAACATTTCTATTTTTTAATCTGATTTTAAAGTTGGTGACATTGTTGCTGAGCAAGAACATTATAAATTGGAAAAGGAGGTGTCACTCCTAACTAGTGCATGAATGTGCCTTTTTGATTTTGCATTTAACTAAAATTATTTGGAATCATTTGCTAATTATTTGAGAAAGGGAAGTAGAAAATGGTCAGAAAACCCTTCTGTTTGTCACCAAGTAATCCAGTTTCCATCCCTACGGCTCACTGGCTCAGTGAGGACATCCCAACTGTCAGATCAAGTAGCACTTTGCAATCTTCTTTCTACCCAAACCCTAGGTAGCAATGGGCACTCCTACTTCTTTCTGGAAGCCACTTCTCAGAGTCTGTAACACAACATCCTTTACCATCTCCTAATTTTCTGTCTGGTCTTTATCTTTTCTCCTCCCCTTGGCTCTCCTTGCCCTCTCAAGTGGGAG
Organism: Hipposideros armiger; assembly: GCF_001890085.2. NCBI lineage: Eukaryota > Metazoa > Chordata > Mammalia > Chiroptera > Hipposideridae > Hipposideros > Hipposideros armiger. The sequence continues at coordinate 1,054,069 of NW_017731403.1, forward strand.
TCTTCGCTCAAGTTTCCATTCCTGACCCTTTTCTCTTCTTGTTCTACACACTTTCCCAGGTGAATTTTAACCATTCCATGATTGTAACCATCACATATAGGCTAATATTTCCAAAACTCTACTCCAGCCAGCCTTCTCTCCTGAGTATCAGGTCCAAATTTCCTTTTTTTTTCTTCACATGAGACTTTTTCACTGGAATGTCCCATAGGCCACTCAAAGTCAACACATCTAGAATAAACTCCTTATCTTCATCTCAAATTTGCTATTCCCCCTGTATTTCTTTCCTTGGTTAATATCACCACCATCCACTCACTCATTCAACAAATACTTATTGAGCACCTACTATGTGCCAGGCACTGTTCTAGGTACTTGAGACACATCAGTGCACAAACCAAGACCCCTGCCTCTCATAGAGTTGACATGGAGCTCCTCATGGAGCTAAAAGTCTAGTGGAGCATCTCAAGTAACAGCCGGAAGTCTTTGAATCTGTCCCTGACGTTCCCTCTCCACTGCCAGTGTCCTAATGAAGGCTATTTTCGTCTCTTCCTCATGTCTTACAATAGACCCATAGCTACCTCCTGTCTCTTCCTACTTCATTCTCTTTCTAAATTGTCAAGTGGCTCAGCGTGTCAGAGGCTTTTCATTGCCTACGGGATAAATCCAAAGTTAGCCTTGTGTAGCCTCGCTTCCTTCTTTCCATTGCTCATATCCTACTCGGCACCCTGCGTACGCCTCCCCAAACACATCAAATCTTTCCCCCACTCTGTGTCTCACACAGAGCAGGGACAATATCCCCACCGTTATTTTCTTTCCTAGCACAGAAATAAACAATCACACCAATAGTTACTGGGTATTAACTGCCACAGGCTGTGTTAAACACTTTACATACATTTATATCCATAAAACAACCCTGTGAGGAATGTATTATGATTATTAATTCTGTTTTACAGAAGAGAAAACTCACACTCAAAGATATTAAATAACTTGCCGAAGTTACACAGCTATAAGCGATTCCAGAGCGCCTGCTCTCTGCGGAGGCTGAACCCCTCCACACCCCCCACACACACACACACAAACACGCACTCAGTAACTTGCTCATACCAGGGTCTCACTGAATTCTGACTAAACGATTGAATTTTTGCCCTCTTATATCTGCATCTTTTGCCAAAATCTGCCAACAGCATTTAGGAAATGGACAAGATACACGTAAATCCCAATCAAAATTAATTTAATTAACAGAAAGGATGGAGATAAAAAGGGTAGAGAGCATCTTGAAGAGGTTAAATGATCCCATCTGATGCCCCAAGAAAAACTGTACCCCTGCCTCACAGCCCACATTAAGTTTTTACCCTTATCTTGGCTTCTCTTCTCTTTTTAGTCTGGCTAGGGTGACAGTAACTATGGGCAAAAGAGACAAGGAAAAAAATAAAAGCTTCTCCTGTCATAGTTCTGGAATCCTAGGTCCCACTGAATTCAGAAAAGTCCTCTGGGGAAACAGATTTCCCAGATCATAGATTTTCTATGGTAACCTCAAATCTAAATATTTTGTTCTGTTTTTACTCACTGTAACCCAACATTTTATTCAAACACTATGGAGTTTTCCGTGGGCCCACGAGCACGTTGGAGGGTCAAAGAGTTACCCTTTACTATATCTCTATGGGAGAGTTGATGGCAGCACAGGACAAAAAGGCTCTGGGTTGGGGGGGTGGGGGGCTTCCAGTCCATAACCCAAGCTGATGCAGCCTATGGACTGTGTGGGTCCACACAGCTGGGACAGGGATGAGGGGCCACAGGCCAAGGAGTGCTTGTGACACAATCATTAGATACTGTGGGTGGCAGTTCCTGAACTAGGGCAAGTGTAAGGATGAGGGGACTAGTGTCTATTTCTCCCTCTTGGTCTAACTAATGTCCACAAACCAAGATGAGCTTAAGAGAGGGGTCTCCCTCACTGTCCCCTGCTCCTGTAGGCTGGAAGTGAGGCTGCACCAGCATGGAGGCACTAGCCCTAAGGGAGTGGCTTCATCCCTGCCTGCAGTCAGGAAGAGGTGGGGGGTACAGGCAGCCCTGCCTTCTGAACCACGGTCAGAGCGTCAGCCAGGAGGTGGGTGATTGGTTTGAGCTCGGATCGGTAGCACACTTGAGCCACTCTGGAAACTGATGTTTGAGTAAGTGACCTTACCAAAGGCTCTGAGATGCAGCCCTTCTTTTCCTAAAATAGCCAGCCCCCAACATGGAAGGAATAAAATACTCATCCTGTCTCACCAGCCCTCAGCCTTCCCCCATCTCATTCCTACCCTGGCCAATCCCACTCCCTCTGCTTGAAGAAGAAAGGGGGTGCCTTTTGGTTCTAGGGGCGAGTGTACAACAAAGGTGGTGGTGGGAGGGGAGCCTGGAGGAAGTCTTCCCTTCCAGGGGAGCTCTGAGAGTGCACCCTGAGGTGTGCCACGCCTCCCTCCTTCCTACACCCTGTCGGAGCAGCCGGTCGCCTTTCTGGGAGCACACATAGTGCCCCGTGAGGGCAAGTGGGTTCAGTCCAGGCTCATTGGCCCCCAGAGCAGTGGCTCTAAACCCAAACTCTGCCCCACAGACGTCTTGACTTCATGAAGGAGAAGAGCAAGGAAGTGTTAGAGAGGCCGCGGGCAGCCCTGAATGACCCAGAAGAGGAGGTGGTGGGGCCTGGGATAGAAATGTGTCAGCTCCACTGCTCTACAAGGCAGGCAGGTTTAGGCGATCTCAAAAGGTAAGAGAAGTCCTCATTTTGTATTTTACAAATCTCATTTCATTCTTATTTTGTTTCCCTCATTTCATAGATTAGGGAATTGAGGCTTTTAGAAGTTCGGCACTGATGTTTGAAAGGTCATTGCAACCTTCTAGGCCCCAATTTCTTCTCCTTTCACTAAATAGGTCTCTAGTATGTTGTAGCTTCCATTTTCCATGAGGCTGAGGCTTTCACAGGAACCACATCATGCCATCATTTTCAACACACTTATTTGCATAATCCTGAAAATGCTACTGGTGAATTCATGCCACCTGCCTCTGCCAGTGACAGTCAGGCCCCACAGCAGTTTTCCCAGAACCTCGTCTCAAGGTGAGCCTGTTCGGAGGTCAAGAGGGTCACCTCCATGAGGGAAGTTACCAACTCACTTTACAAGACCACTCTTAGGCCGAGGGACAGAAATTTAAACTGGTTTTAATGAAGGGGACAAGCAGAGAAGGAAAGAGAGAAAGCCAGACAATTGTGACAACAGGAGACATTGAAAGCAACTAATGTCTGATTTTGAAAAAATGATGCATGTATGCATGGGTAAAATAAATACCAGGGCTATTAATGCTTAGATTTTGCAAGGCCTGTTTTGGGCTGGGGTGGTGGGTGAAAAGACAATTCACAGAACAGTAAAAACTTTTGCTGTGTTTTTCTGATGATTCTTCAGTTTCCAAAAGATTATTATATGCCTATACAGCGTTTGGTTTTAGGTACTCCTCAGTTTTATTAAATAACTAGCTGGTTGGGACCCTCTGGTTACCCTGACATTCACAGGAGCCCTGCCTCAGGTCAGGGTTGCTTTAGGCCCTGCGAGAATCAGACTCAACATTACATTTTTTCACTTCCATCTCTTACGGACATCATGATGCTGATTTTTAATATAGATCTTTTTATGATGAGTTTGAGGGTGGCAGAGTGACTTTTATGAGACCAAACCTGGTTACTATGTATGTAATTCATTGGGGCGTTTAAGGTGTAGAAATATGATTGCCTGCCTAGTGTGGAGGCTTTTTTTTTATCCCACATCCAAGTTTGCTTATTAAATTCTCCAGCACCTGGTAATATTGCTGTATGATAAAACTGGGAGTGTTTCTGTGACCTTGTGGTGATGGTGGTTGGGGTTTTAGGGTCTCTTCTCTGAGAGTTGGTATGAAGATAAAATACAGGTGACCCTTAAACAACACATGTTTGAACTGCATGGGTCTACTAAGGCATGGATTTTTAAAAAATAAATACCTGTAGTATTTTCCATCCATGGTTGAGAGTCCAAGGATGCAAAGAATCAACTGTATTCATTGGTTTACACCATTTTAAATAGAGGACTTGAGCATCTGTGGAATTTGCTATCCATAGGGTATCCTGGAACCAATCTTCCATGATAGTGAAGGACAGCATAAGTTTTTAGGGAGTCAGAAGTTTATATGAGGGTAAATAGGATCAAATATGTGGTGAAGGAAGGAGAACTGACTCTGGGTGGTGAACACACAATGCGATATGTAGATGATGAGTTACAGAATTTTGCACTTGAAACCTATGTAACTTTACTAACCACTGTCACCCCAATAAACTTTAATTAAAAAAAATTATATGCAGATTTTCAGCCGGTGCAGGGAGGTCAGTGCCCCTAACCTCCACGTTGTTTAAGGGTCAACTGTATATTAATACATGTAAGGTGTCTAACACAGGCCTTGACTTGAAATGGTTGGTGCTTCACAAATATTAGTTCACATTCTTCCACAGAGCCTTCACTGTCCCGTAGATAAATTCATCCCCGGAAACTACAATACGTTCCCCACCTCCCTTCTTTTCTGACTACCACTCATCTACACAAAGCCCCTCTTCCAGCTGAACTCTATGGACCTTTCACTTTTCTTCCCAGACACCTTTGCACGTGCTACTTCCCATGCCATCCTTTTTCTCCACCAACCAAAGCTTACCCATGCCCGGGGTAACGGGAGACTGCTTCCCCCATGTGTGCCGCTGGACTTCTCTCTCCAGGGAGCTTTCTTTTTCTTCTCAGATGCTATATAGAACAGGCTCGAATCCCTCATGTAGGCACTAGCATCTACATATCTGAATTGTGGTATTTTCCCTGCATCTCTGTATTATCTCTCTAAATATATCACAAGCACCTGGAGGGCAGGGCCGAGGCTTCAGCATCTTTCTCTGTTTCCCATGCTGCCTTCCCTGTCTTCTTACACTGAAGTTGTGCCAGTACCTGAGGTTGAAAGGCTCAAATCATGTGTGAGATGGGTCCCATAGAGTGTGAGCATGTCCCGGTGTGTCTCACTTCCTCTTTACCACGCTGGATCTGCCTGTGGCCTCCTAGTTTCCAAACTCTCCCCAAGGGCAAGACCACGTCTGCTGCTTGCTTGGCCCATCACACAGATAGATGTTGAAATAAATGATGGGTTGATGATGACAGCCTTCACTAGAACTTTAAAAATGATACGCTATTGCTCCCCTGGTTGTCATGTCTCAAATAACATCTTTACAGTCCCTGCCAGACCCCTGGTAATGAATTTCTTCGGTGTCCAAAACAGTGCCGGAGGAATTAATCACTCTGCTCGTCCTCTAGCCTCAGTGGAATGCTGCTGGAAACTCAAGAGTAGTATCTGTTTTATTCTGCCTTATTCTGCCCCTTTTCTCTCTTGTCATATTGTAGGTCACCTGAGGCAAAGGTCATAGTTTATATATCATCCTGTATTCTACCAGGGCTAGCACAGTGCTTTGCATATACTTGGTACCCTGTGGTTGTTCACTTAGTCACATACCACCTTCCGGAAATTGCACTAAAATTCTCCCCAATCCTGGAATTGCACTGCCAGCTCCCTTGGGCATGGGTGGGGCAGGTGAATGGTATGCTCTGTGAGTGGTGGGCACAGTGATGAGTGCCACTTCCAGGCTGAAGCACTTATTTGATGATTCACATCCCAGATGGAATAGAGTGAGACAGTGTGAAATTTCATTACGCTATTCAGAAAAGTGCAAAATTTTAAACTTATGAATTGTGTATTTCTGGAATTTTCCAATTAATATTTTCAGACCATAGTTGACCCTGGGTAACTGAAACCACAGGTAATGGACACTGTGGAAAGTGAAACTGCAGATAAGGGGGAACTACTGTAATTAAATAAGAATTGTCATTTATTAAATGCTTAATATTGGGTCGTCGGGAAAGTCATGACGCATTTATGCATTGAAAAACATAAAAAAATACATCATGACTTTCCTGATGACCCAATATATTCCAGGCACTGTACTAAAGGCTTTTCATAATTGCCCTATTTAATTCTCACTATGATTTAATACGGCAGTTACTTGAACAATCAGCTCTCATTCCGCAGGTGAAAAAATTAAAATAGGGAAAAACTAGATAACTTGCTCAAGAACCCACAGGTAGTAAGTAACAGGGCCCTGAGCTGAATGCTCAGGAGAAAGTATCTCCATTCCTACCAAATCTGCCCAGAATTTGCCTCCGGCTACATCTGAAGAACATGAAGTTAAACAATGAGACTGACGCAAGGTAGAGAGCTCATCTGAATAATTCACCACTAAATATAATGTCAACATGTTTATCTAGATGAACAATCTGCGGTGTACCCCGACATCATTTCATTCCAAGAGCTCTGATTTCTATATGTATGGGCTTCCCAGACAGAACAATTCTAAGCTAAGAATTTAAGGACAAATAAATGCTAATCCTGAAACAGAATGAGACAAAAGGTAGAGTGGGATGGAGGGGAGGGTTCCAGGAAAACATATAAGGAAAGCAGCAGAGCACACACGGGTGTTTATAGGCTGATTTTTTGGGGGGGCACTCTGAGTCTCCCACTAAAAACCTAATGTGAATTTCTCAGCTGTAAAATGAACTATAACTAATATTTGTTGAGTATGTACTATTAATATATGCCAGACATTATTCTAAGTGCTTCACATGTATTAATTTATTGATCTTTGCAAGAACCCTATGAGGTAGGCACTATTATTTATCCCCATTTTACAGATGAGAAAACTGAGGCACAGAAAGGTTAAGTAACTTCCCAAGGTCACACAGCTAGTAAGTGATGAAGCTGGGAACTGAATGAAGAGCCCACCCTAACCATGGTGCTCTGAGTTCTAAAATATAAGCTCCATGAAGCCAGGAATGTTTTTCTATTTATATTTGCTGCTGATTCCTGGTGCCTAGAACACTGCAGCATGCTTTAAATGAGCAATTATTGAATTAGTGAACAATACAAGTAAGATTCAACAGTTAATTTCTTCTTCACGGGTTACTTACAACTGTGTAAACTACTCTAACCCCTGTTAGATCATACCACTGGGTCTTATCAGTCACATATGGATTTGGTATTTCATCTGTTCTTTAAAGGGTAAGTCCATCTAACAAGTGTTCATTGAGCCCCTACTATGTGCCAGGGTTTCAAAGAAGAATATGCTCAGATATTAAGACTGGAGCTCAAGGTCCAGCTCAAGGTGTGTGAGAAATAATAACAATACCATATCATAAAGTTATAATAAGGGAATTTATAAAGACCTTTGGAACACAGATATGTACACACTAATTCTCCTGCTGTGGGAATTTCTCCTGGAGGGAGCTGGACATGAAGAATGAGTTGGAGGAGTTTAAGCACAGAACTGGTGGAAGGGCCTTTCAGCAGATAAACAGCACAAGCAAAGACACATGGTATTAAGATGTATAAGAGCCCCCAGTCGTCAAATGTAATCCAAGCACAAATGAACAGGCAGCAAGGAGACCAGGAAAGTACTATGAGATCAGTTTATAACAGACTTGCATGCTAAGAAATGTGTGCTTTTTCCTGTGAGTCCAGGAGCCATCAGATTTTCAGCAGTATGATGACATGATCAGATCTGACATCTTCAGAGAAGATACATGTAGAAATAAAGATATTTGAAATGACTATTTCTATTCAACTATCCTCGTTTAATCTCCCTGGGAGTCCAAAATGGACTGATAAGCACAGTCAGAAGATCTGAATGGGATAGGCCCAGCCCAATTACAGGACTTCCGGCCATTTCTGATAGTTTCTTAATCTTATGGGAAATCTGAACAGCCTTTGTCTCTGTCATTGACCATATTTTCTAATCCCCACTTTGCTGCCTGATTCAGTGCCTTGGTTTAATCTTTTGAAAGATTTATGGTCCCAGCATTTCTTCATGTGATGAGCTCATCTGATGTCAGTTACCGTGCAAGGAGGCTGGTGGAGAGATAGTTGGTTACAGTTGGGGACATGTGACCTGTCTGATTGAAATGTACTATGTGAGGGAAGCATTTCTCTGGGGAAATAACTTGGTAATTCAGCTTCATACAAGGGCCCGTTGGGAAAAAGAGAGGACGAGATGCCAATTTGCTAATGGGAATCTACAACCTTGAGCCCCCTCTCTGCAGAGAGCCCCTATGCACGTTGGCAGGGATTGTCTGCATTTAGTTACAGTGCAGAGGCTTTGGTGGAAATACAGTCTCTAGATATTGAAGGCAAAGCTAGAGACACAAAAATCACTTTGCTTTTATTCGTCCCAAACCACATACACTCAAACAGATGAAATATGTATGAAGCGAGAACCATCTGTAGCCTACAGAGCGAGTCCCACTGAAGCAAATAGGGCTTCATCCCGAGGCTTGGAGACCTGGGTGACTCACGACAGAGATGGAGAGAGAGTGACAACAGTACCTTTGATTTGGGCTTTATCTGTTTCACAGGTAATTTCTTCCCTTTGAAATTGCACTTTAAAAATGCACCTGCCCACGTTTTAATCTTGGACCTCTCTGTCCCCAGAATTCTTTGAAAGTATCTCTTTTGGACAAGGGACTCACAAAGTAAGAAGACTGACACAGTTGGAGAGTATTGGGGGACAGGAGAATGTGGTGATGAAGTTTGTTTACAGCAGGTGGCTGTAGAATGTCTAGAGAAGGGGTGTCTTTATCTATTTTGCACAAGGCATCTTAGGGCCCAGGAGTGGGGCTGGGGCTTTCATACTTCATGGTCACTTACAGTGGGGAGCCTCCTATTACTGTTTCTGCCAGTCTGGGATCACAAGGTGAAGACAGAACTGGTTATGGCTAATGGCTGTACCTTGTATATGTGGGGCGGTATGGAGGGAGCACCGAGGCAGAGGGGTAACATGGTCAAGGGCTTGTCAAATCTGGGTGGTGTTGTCCTCCTTCAGAACAGCTTCCCTTGCCCCTCCCCCAGGTTTCATCGCCCAACACACAAAAGCCCATCTTCTGTGTTGCTCTGCGGAACTCTCAAATCTCTCGTGACTCCCCAACATTCTCCGCCAGCCTTCCATGCTGTTTTTCAGCATCTACTACTGGCTACAGAGAGATAGGAATGCCAGCTCCCCTCCTGGGTATTTATTTATTGCTTCACAACCTCCCTACAGTGACAAGAACTTACCTCTCAGGGCTCCCTTCCCTGCCTCAGACCTACCTCAAAACTTCTCCAGTGTCCTACCCATCAAACCCCTAACTGGTGTGTTCCCCTCAGAGACAAGCTGTATGGGGTCAGGGGCAGTGAGGAAGAGTAACAGAAGGAAAAAAAAATGGCTTCCCCTTTACAGCTTTGCCTGAGGACCAGGCACTGGAAAACCTTCCCACATATATCTCCATGCCTGGCCCTGCCCTCAGGCCTCTGGGGCCAAGCAGCCCCCTGCAAAGTCACAGGTAAAGATGGATAAAGGGAAAGGTGTTGGATGAAAATGGGGGAAGCGTGGGTTAAGATCCCAAGACCTGGGTTACCACCCTGATTCCGCCACCTGCCAACAAATCGGTGATGCCTTTGCCCACAGATCCAAGTCCAGACCTCCAAGTGCAGCATACAAGGCCCTGCATGACCTAGCTGCTGTTTATTTCCCAACCTCATCTGCTCTGTGCTCCACTTCTCTCAACCCCAGCCACCCTCCTTCCCTCCCACACTACAGCACCTCCACGCCCATACACACATACACCGTTGGTTTCTACAATATCAGACAACTTGGAATCTTTAAAGCATCTTGTGCTATTTCTGACCCCAATTCCTTTGCACATACTGTTTTTTCTGGCCTCTGTGGTCCCTCTACCCATCCACTCCACAAACTGTTTTTGAGCATCAGCTAGGTACCAGGCACAGAGAACAAAAAAACAGGGTTTCCGCTCTCATCAGTTTATAAAAGAGCCATTTCTTTCTCTCTCTCACTCTCTCTCTCTCTCCCTCTCTCTTTCTCTCTCTCCTCATCTACTTGAACACCTATCCATTCTTCAGAGCTTGGTTTTAACACCATTTCCTCTAAGACACCCCCTGCTTCGAGCTCCCTCCTATGTCTGCATTACCCCTGTAATGTTGTCCATGTCACAGAATGAAGTTCTTTGCCTCCCAGGGTCTGGGCATCAAAACCCTTCAGCAGAGAGCACTCTGAAAAATCCCTATTTGTTTATTCTCGATGGACAGAACTTGGCTCAAATCTTATTTGGAGGCCAGTGTTTCTGTCCTTCCAAGAATTACATGCATATGGATATACACTTGGACATGTTTTAAGTACTTCTTATTGGGATCTATTAATTTTTTGGTAGGCATGAGATGGTAACCTATTTTTTCTTCATAAAAGGAATATAGATAACTTGAAATGTAATAAAATTGAAAAGGTGCAACCTACATTTCTCCTTCTCTATGAAGTTTTGCCAGAGAAGCTGCCACCATGTCTGTCTCCTTGGGCTGCCAGAACAAAATACCAAAGACTGAGTGGCTTACACAACAGACATTTATTTCCTGCAGTTCCGGAGGCTGAGAAGTTCAAGATCAAGGTGTCCACCGATTCAGTTTCTAGCTTCCTGGCTTGTAGCTGGCCATCTTTTTGACAGAGTGAGAGCAAGCTCTTATAGGAACAGTAATCCTATCAGATCAGGAATCCACCCTTGTGGCCTCATTTAACCTTAATTTCTTCCTTACTCCCAATACCTCCACCCTGGAGGTTAGGGTTTCAACAAATGAATTTGTGGGGACACAATTCAGTCCCTAGCACCCTCATTTGTTTGTATTCCTTTGAAGCCCCAGGCCTTACAGTAATTTGACCCCATCCTACTTCATTTCCAAACAAAAAGGCCTTGCATGCCTAGTGACTTGTATATGACTCGGACACTCACCTACCCTCCATTGTGTTTTAGGGAGCTCTTAAAAAAAGTAACTCCCCCAAACTTGGAAAATATTAACTGTAGCCCCCCCCACCCCGCAAAATCGAAAGTCACTGAAAAATCCCCTAACCCAGATATAACATTGTTATGTCCATCTTTCCAACTGATCTACACAACTATCTCCTTGTCTATATTTTTAATAAAAACTCTATCACCCTGTAGAGACAATCTTACAGCTGCAGAGGGCTCATAGACTGATTAATGTTAGTCTTGGTTCTCTGTGGGTTGACCGGAACCAAGTGACACACCCAGGATCGATTAAACCAAACACTGTCCTTAAAATTAGAATCTCAAAGAATTTGGGGGATTCCCTTTTTATCATGACGCCTGTTGCCAGAGGGTTGCTGTGGATGGCTGATCACACACACACACACACACACACACACACACACACTTACCACTCCTTGCTTTAGGATAAAGACCAAGTATTGATCATGGCCAGCATGTGCACGCTGGCTCTGTCTATCTTCCAGCTTCATCACGCCAGCCAGCACCTCACCCCTCAGTCTTTCGTACGTGCTGTGCCCACTCTGAACTCACAGCCTTGTATGGATAGGCTGGGCCTGCCGTCTAGAGCACTCATCCTTCCGGCGTTGGCTTAGTCAGCTCCTACTTGTCTTCCAGGTCACAGCATGAGGGGTCAGAAGCCTGCCCCGGAGCCCAGGTGAGCTCAAATTTCCCTTTGATACACTTATATAACACCAACTACCTCCTTTCTTAGCATTTATCTAGGTCACAATTTATCATTATGCCTATTTCCCAGATGGGGAACGCCATCTTCTTCACTATGTCCCCAGCACCTAGCCCTGTGCCTGTCACATGGTAGGGCACTCAATATTTGACAAAGGAATGACTGAAGAAGAATGCATACTTGATATTTTTTTAATTTGCGTTTTCTGATGAGATATGCAAAACTGGGCCCTAAGTTTATTTTCCCTCTGAGATCACACAGTCAATTAGACATAAAAGGGGTTGAGACCAGGGCCTGCGGCACCTCCAGCTGTTGATTTGCCGCAGGATGAGGCTTTCTCGCATAAATCAATGACTCTGGGAGAGTTGAGTGGCAGGTTTCCCAAATCGAACTTTTTAAGCAAGGTCAGGAAATTGAGGTTTATTTTTCTGGGGAAATGTAGAAACTGCAACACTGTGATCAGGATAAAAGTTATGACTCAGGTTTGAATGAAATTGCTTTTCACTATAGAAAATTACTGCGTGCTTTTCATCACTGAACACAATTCCTCCTCTGATTATGAAATCATATTCTTTTTCATACACCATTTTTTCCTTTGCTTCTATGATATGTATCAAATAAAAGATATTTTATTTTTTTTAAAAAAGAGGAAGAAGAAGAGAAATAAATAGATAAGGTGACCAAGCAAATGATTTCCCAGGGTTTACCATCTGTTCCTTTCAAACATGCAGTAGGGTTTTTTTCGTATAACATTTACCAATATCAATTCTGGTTGTATTGAACAGAAAACTCTGCAGGGGAGAAAAAAAGAAAGTAATGGGTGATAAACATGTTCTAGAAAACATAACTGCTGACATGATCTGTATCTGGCTTGTTGACAACCTGGGTGAAAAGAGAGGTGGAGACATTAGTGACAACTCTGGTGGGGGGATGTTAGCCACAGGTGAGTGGACATAAATCTTGGTTCACATGCTTACATATACAAGAAACTTAATGTTTTTTACTATTTCTCATAACTTTTAATGATACACCTCATTTTCTTGTGAGGTAAGCACTATCCACACTGTGCTGTGTCACTGTCCTAAACCTCCAGGGTGTCAGGGCATGTGGGGGTATATGAAGAAGACAACTCAGTCCACACAGATTGGTGTTAAGGTGGCAGTGTTGACATGGCCACTTAGGTCCTAGACGGCCTATAGTCTTTTAAACTGGATGTCCCATCATCTAGGTCTTTCTCTCTTGGGCCTTCTTGCTATTTTTTCCACAATGCTAGAAAGCCAGTCAGTATGGGGGTGGAGAGCTGGAGAAAGTTCAGTGTTATAGGTTGAACTGTGTCCCCCAAAAAGATATGTGGAAGTTCTAATCCCAAGTACATCAGAATGTCATCTAATTCGGAAATACAATCCTTATAGAAGTGATCAAGTTAAAATGAGGTCATTAGGGTGGGCCTTAATCCAATATGACTGGTGTTCTTATAGAAAGGGGAAATTTTGGACACAGAGATAGACAAGCACAGAGGGAACACCATGAGAAGACACACAGGGAAAAGACAGCCACATGACTGGAATGATGACTCTACAAGCTAAGGAATGCCAAGGATTGCCAGCAAACATGGAACCTGGAAGAGGCGGAAAGGATTCTCCCTTAGAGCCATCAGAAACAGCATGGCCCTGCCGACACCTTGATTTTGGATTTCTAGCCTCCAGATTTGCCAGACAATAAGTTTCTGCTGTTGTAAGCCACTCACTCAGGTTTTAGAACTTGGTTCTGGCAGCCCTAGGAAACTACTACATCGAGTTTTTCCACTTCTTCTGGTCAAGACACTTTGTCTCTTCAGGCCAAACCACTTCCCTCCACTGTGTAGGCTTTTAGAAAACAATGACAGAAAGACCTGTTGGCTCCCTGTTCTCCTACTGGAACACACTTGCCCTCCAAGACAGTGAACACAGGACCTGCTACCTGCTTGAACAGGGGGAAAGATAAAGGAGAGAGTAGAGTGAGAAAAAACAACCCATGGATTAGTATCTCAAAATACTATCCAAGCCACGTGATAATATGGGGTTGTCGGAAAAGTCATGACACGTTTTTGTGACAAAAAACATAGAAAAAATACTTCATGACTTTTCCAACAACCCAATAGTAACCTCAAAGGGCATCAAAGCCTTCAGTGGCCCGAACACACACACATAATAGTGTTTCAGATGGGTGACCTATGGGGACATTTGATCACAGTCAGCATAAATGTAGCACTTACAGCTCCATTTCCTAATCCAGTACTGCTGGAGACATTCCTAAGCTATCATAGCACTCTTTTCCCTGCAGTTGGGTCTTGATCTCCAACTACTCAATGCAAAGTTCTAGGCATCTACCACTGAACCAGCAAAGGTGGTGATTAAAGTGAGAGTGAGTGAACTTAGTAACAGAAGCACAGAGCAAGTCACTGGTTCACCTGAGCCTATACCAGGTAGCTGGGCTCTACTGGAGGAAATCAAATAACTTCATGGATTTGGAACTTGACAAAGTTATGGTCTTTGGTTTTGAGCCATGTCCTTGATGCTGCATATGTCTCTTCAGTCACTGTGTCTTTCAGTCAGCTTCTTATCCCACATCCATCAAGTATTCTAAATTCTGCCTTTCTCAAACTTTCCACTCCACATTTCTCCCCTCTATGCAACAGATAGTTTCGCCACCTACTTTACAAAAGAGATCCGAGACACCATCTGCTTCCTGCTCTGGTCCAAACAAAGTTATCTGCATCCCTAACCATCATTTCCTTCTTCCCTTCTGCCTCAGTGAACTTGGAATTCCTGCTCTTGTACAAGCCTCATATTTCCCCCTATGTCTTCTGCCATCCACTACTCCACCTCTGTGACCTTGAGCTGCTAGAATATAGGTCACTCAAGACCCTGTCTGTTGTATTCACCAACTGCCTGACACTTAGTAAGTGCTCAAGAATCATTTATAAATAAATATATCCATCACCCTGTTGCATCCTCAATCTCTATACAAATTTTATCCCCTCAGTATAGAAATATGATGAAAGGGGAAAAAAAACTTTTTTTCAGCTTATGGGTACCCTCCCAGCCCCCATCTCTTTCCTTCCTTTAACAACCAAATTTCTTAAAGGAACTGTTTTTCACATTCACTTTTGCCACTATCTCACCCCAAGACCCACTCATCTGTTTATTCTTCAACTCATGACAACTTGCCCCTTGAATGTCTCACTCCTTTACTCTCCTTGAAAGGGATCTATCTCTCCAAGGTCACAGGTGGTCCTGTGACAGCGGCTGGAAGCTCTTCCATCCTTACCTGGTTTGCTCTCTTGCTGTTCTTGATACTTCTTAACATCACCTCCCCACTAATACCTCTATTTCTTGTTCTTACTCCTCCCTCTGGCCATTCCTTCTCAGTCTCATCTAAGGCTCCTCTTTCTCATTATTCCTCCCTTCTCCCTCTTCCTCATCCTTATGGACAGTTTCATCAGTAGCCACAGTCACCTACAGCCTAGACTGCTTTCTTCAAATGCAGCCCTATAAGTCATACTGGATTCCTTCTCAGCGAAAGTCCCAAAGCCTTCCTAAATTTATAAGTGAAAAACTGAGACCGTCTTATTCACCTTTCAAACCTACCCTCCATCTGCATTTTCTGTCCCTACAATAGACAGCACTGGTCATTCAATCACCTAAGCAAGACACCTGGGAGTTACTCTGAAGTTCACCCTCCATCACACCTTTGAGCACCAATTGGACCCCAAAACCTGTCAACTTTACCTTTTAAAAAGTGCCCTTGAATCTGGTCATCTCCCCATGGCCACACCCTTAGCCTAAGCATCATCATTTCTCATGTAGAATCCTGCACTGGCATTCTAATCTAATTTCTCCCAAACCACATCCTCCTGTGGTCAGTTATTTTTCAAAAACCTGAATCTGATCATTTCATTTCCCTGCTTAAATTACTTCAATACGCCCCCACCCCCAGAGCTCTCATGCTACGGCATGGAAGACCTTCTGTGACCTAGCTCTTGCCGGCTCCTCAAGCCCCACACTCCTGCCATTCTTGGTGTCACATGCCTCTGCACTTGCAAAGTGTGCGTTCCCTCCTTCCTTTATTGGCTGACTCCTACTTGTTTATCAATACCATATTGATCAGAACTCCTTTGGTTGTAAGTGATAAAAACCCAACTCAAAATAGCTTAGGATACAATGAGAATTTATCATCAGGACAATACGTTGTCTTCCAAAAACGTGAATGTTCTTGGGCTTTAGATGTACTTGGATCAAGGACTATATTCATTTTCTAGGACTGCCATAGCAAAGTACCACTGATTTGCTGGCTTAAACAGCAGAAATTTGTCTTCTCATAGCTCTAGAGGTTGGAAGTCTGAAATCAAGGTGCCAGCAGCATTAGTTTCTTCTGAGGGCCTTTCTCTTTGGTTTGTAGATGCCATCTTCTTTGTGTCTTCACATGGTCTGTGTGTGTTGTGTGCTAATCTCTTCTTATAAGGACACCAGTCATATGGGATTAGTATCCACTCTAATGACCTCATTTAACATTAATTTGTTTTCAAAGACCCTATCTCCAAAGACAGCCACATTCTGAAGCAGACGGGATTAGGACTTCAACATATGATTTGGGGGGGCCCAATCCAGCCCATCCTAACCCTCCATCTGTAACCTCTGCTTCTCTATTCGACTCTATCCATTTGTAGACTAGCAGACAACATGGCAGCCAACCTCCCTGACTTTTCCATCTTATGGGTTTAGTCACTAGAAAGGCTACCCCAGTTTTCTCATCCCAAAGCCAGAAAGCCCTAGAGAAGAGACCCTTTGGCCCTTGTGATGTCAGAGTTATCATGGTGGCATCTCCAGACTCTGAGTTTCCAGGGAAACACCATGGAATGGCTCCTATTTCCACCTCCCAATTTTGCACAAAATGCATGTGGAAAAAACCCAAATTCCTCATTTTCTAATTTCTTACTAAGTTCACCTTTTGTGCCAATCTCAATTCTTCCTTTCAGCAAAATTGATTGAGAGAACCTTCATTTCTTGGGTAGGCTGTCTTGCAGAATGTATGTTCCCTCAGGCTAGGTTATTTTAATTTTGACTAAACTGAGAAGATTGCAATCTGGAAAGGAGGAAGGTATGCCTCCAGGTGCTCACTCCAAATAATTGTTCCTCACTTGTAAAACTAGTAGAAAGTATGGTCTCTCCCCCAACATATATACACCCTGCTCAGACCCCTCCCCCAATTCAGTGTCAGAGTAGGCGGGACATTTTAGTCAGGTCCTGAGAAAATGCCCTTTGTCACATGTGCCACATCACACTGTATGCTGTTTCTGCCTTGCTCTGTGACAGGGTGATTGACAAAGAAAAGCAATTCTGGACCCAGTATGTACAGATGATCCACCAGCACTAGGTTGTTGCTACAGCTCAACTGTATCCCCCAAAATTTTTATGTTGGTGCTCTAATCCCCAATGTGTTGATATTAGGAAATGGGGCCTTTGGGAGTTAATTAGGTTCTGATGAGGTTATGAGGATGAGCCCCCATGATGGGATTAGTGCCCCTATAAGAAGAAGAGACACCGGAATTTGTGTTCTCCTTTGCCATCTACAAGCCAGGAAGATAGCTCTCACCGGGAGCTGACTGTGCTGGCATTCTGATCTCTAACTTCCAGCCTCCAGAACTGTAAAAAAAATACATTTTTGTTGTTTAAGTTGCTCAGTCTGTGGTATTTGTTATGGGAACAGGCTAATACATTTTCTTTTCTCTCCCCCTGCCCTTCTGTTTGAAGAATTAAAGAGTTCTTTGGGGGTGGGAGAAAATGAAGGTAATATTGAATTGAATCCAAGTTAGGCTGTGAGGATTCCTATTTTAACTGGTTTAGTTCTAGATTTTGAAAAAAGAAGAAAAAATGTAAAAAGTAAAAGAACACAAGTCTCAGGGGAAATACATAGCCTTACCCAGAGGGCTCAATTTAAGTTTTCTCCTTTCCTTAAAACAGGGATCAACTCTTGGGTGAGTCATCTGTGACCAGAGTATTATAGCTGAGAAACAGAAAACACAGTGTTTGGCACTTGAGCCACGCTGCCTGAGTTCCAATCCTGGCCTGGCCCCATTCTGTATGACCTTGAGCAAGTCACTCCGTGCCTCATTTTTTTTTTATCTGTATAAGAAACAGTATTAGCAGTATTTTAGGTACCCTTTAGACTCCCTGAGGAGAATGGTATCCCAGGAGAAGAGAAGGGGAGTGGACATGCTATTCGTAGTTTTTCCCTATAAAGACTCAGGAACTGCCTACTCTAGGAAGCCTTCTAGGGTACAGAGGAGAGTCTTGATAGCCAGACCAGAAAGCTCCACAAGGGCAGTTATCCAAAGATATAAATTATATGCACGTCTCCTGTTAGTTTAAACATGTGTAAATCATGCTTCTCAAAGTGTGTTCCAAAGACTGGCAGTATCAGCGTCACCTGAAAGCTTGTCAGAAATGCCAAATCTCAGATGCCTTGGAATCAGAACCTACCTTTTAACAAGTCCCCAGGTCATTTGTTTGCACAAAGTTTGAGCAATGCTGGTTTACACGTTGCCTCTTAAGTTGAAGAGAGCCACTGGTACCACCACTCCTGGAAGGGATTCGAGGAAGGAAACTGAAGGGGGCTGATGAGAGCTCCTGAGCTCTGAAGTCACTGGCTACTGTGTGTCTGTGGAGAGAGACCAGGGAGGTGGGGGGATCTGCTCCAAGAACATCTCCTCCGTGTAGGCTTTGTCATATCTTAAGCAAATTCAACTATAAAACATTGGATCCTGAACACGGCAGTAAGTATGAAATTGTGACATATGTCAAATAGAATATGCAAGTGAAGCTTGATCATTGGCATACAGTTTGACCAATTGGACAGGTTAGGGTCCATTATATCCCCCCTGAATCTGATGAACATAAATTACAACCTCCTTTCTACCACTTATTGTCTGGTCTCTAGTCATTTTCTCCTGGACCAAGCTCACTGACAACAGGACTTCTGACTTCCATTTCAGTACCTCCAACTCCTAACATGGTGCCAGAGACACTTAAATGTACACAGTCAGCATTCAAACAAATGTTTGTTGAAATGAAAGACTTTCCACATTTTTCCTTTCAGGAATAGACGATCAGGAGACTATACCATATTTCGTTAAAGGTGTCATATGTAGAACTATAAGAAAGTTAATCTATACATTATATTTAAATCATAGATCTATTAGTAATCTGAAAATGATACTAAGGGAGATTTATTAGGTGTGGGGGGGGAACAGAGATGTATAGTGGGGCAGGGGCAGCCAAAGAAGAATTTCTGAATGAAAAGTTTGGGGGGGGGAGAATACAATAGGAAGCGAAAGAGAGGGGAATCACTACTAAGTACAGCGAGGCAGAGAGGAAAGCACGCGCACATACACATACTTGGATCACCCATACTATTCTGATGTCAGGGAGCAAGAGTGGACANATCAAACTAAAAAGTTTTTGCACAGCAAAGGAAATCATTAACAAAATGAAAAGACAACCTACTGAATGGGAGAAGATATTCACAAATGATACATTTCATAAGGGGTTAACATCCAAAATATGTAAGGAACTCATACATCTTAACACCAAAAAACAAACAAACAAACAATCCAATTAAAAAATGGGCAGATGACTTAAACAGACATTAGTCCAGAGGACATACAGATGGCCAACAGACATATGAAAAGAAACTCAATGTCACTAATCATCAGAAAAATGTCAATCAAAACCACAATAAGCTGTTACTTCATACCTTTCAGGATGGCTAATTATAAAAAAATTAACAAATAACAAGTGCTGGAGAGGATGTGGAAGAAAGGAAACCCTTGTGCATTATTGGTGGGATTGCACATTAGTGCAGCCACTATGGAAAACAATATGGAGGTTCCTCAAAAAATTAAAAATAGAACTTCCATCTGACAGAGAAATTCTACTTGTGGGTATTGATCTGAAGAAAATAAAAACACTAATTCAAAAAGTTATACGCACCCCTATGTTCATTGCAGCATTATTTACAATAGCCAAAGTATGGAAGCAATTACTGGAGATTGGCAGGAGTTCATAAGCTAAACAACTTACATTTGAGACTTGTGTCCTGTGGCCAGCTGCAAGATGAGTTGAGCTCCACACATAACCCACCAGAATTTTAAAAGTTTATGTGGAAAAAAAGGAACCCTCATACACTGTTTGTGGGACTGCAGATTGGTGCAGCCACTATGGAAAATAGTATGGAGGTTGCTCAAAAAGTTAAGAATAGAATTACTATATGACCCAGCAATCCTTCTCCTGGGTATCTACTGTAAAAATCTGAAAACATTTATCCGTAAAGATATATGTTCTCCAATGTTCATTGCAGCATTATTTATGGTGACCAAGACATGGAAACAATCAAAGTGTCCTTCAATATCTGATTAGATAAGGAAGATGTGGTATATATACACAGTAGAATACTACTCTGCCATTAGAAAAGATAAAATACTGCCATTTGTGACAACATGGATGGATCCTGAGATTATTATGCTGAGTGAAATAAGTCACACAGAAAAAGTCAAGAACCATATGCCTTCACTCGTATGTGGGATAGAAAACTGAAGGCAACAAAGGAACAAGACAAACAAATAAACAAACAAAAACTCATAGACACAGACAATAGTTTAGTGGTTACCAGAGGGTAACGGGGAGAGGGGTGGTAGAAGAGGGTAAAGGGGGACAAATATTATGGTGATGGAAGGAGAACTGACTCTGGGTGGTGAACACATAATGCAATATATAGATGATGTATTATTGTACATTTGAAACCTATGTATTTTTGTTGACCATTGTAACCCCAATAAATTTTAATTTAAAAAAAAANAGGGCCCCTCCAACTGGCCTCCATTCACAAAGCATCCCATTTTCACCTCTGACTCCTGCTGCGGGTCGTCCCATCCTAAGTGAGCCTCGCTCACCTTTTGCTGACTCCTCCTGCCTTTTTTCTCCTTTTACCCGCTAGTGGCTTCCCCCAGACGCTCTGGATCCCTGGACCTGGTCCCCTTTTAAACTTAAGTTCCTGCTGCTCCACTTCAGGAGCCCCTAACTTTTCCCTACCCAACCTTCAAAGTCATGTAAACATCACGGAGTATCCCAGGCCTCAGGACAAAAAAAAAAAAAAAGGATTAACTAAAACAAACGTGTCACATATGCCACTCATAGAAAGACATTTCTCTTTACTCCATGAGCCTGCCTAAGAGCACTTTGTCCCTTCTCTGTCTGTTTGCCCTGGGGTTGAAAGTGTCTAGCTTCTCCGGTGGGGGCAGTTACACTTTAAAGACCCTCTCATCTGCCATGTCATTAGGACCCTGGGGGAAGCTATTATTATTTCACACATATCAGGAGCCTTCAATCCATGCTGCTTCCTACTGATCTCAGTCTCACTAGTTTCATGCTCTGTACATCCCCCCGCTGGCATTTCTGTATGGTATCGCTGCTCTACGGATGTTGATAAATGCTATATAAAAGTCTATTCAATTAATCTAATGGCTGCCATGCTGGTCCCCTAATGATATGGCAGATATGAGGTTCTTTAAAGTTGAAGTGCTTCCAGGCAAGCCAGGATGTGTTCCTCTCAGTGAATGGTGGTTTAAATAACTAAATATAATAACCTTTAGCTATTAAGGGGATTTTTCTCACAGCCTACATGTTCTCTGCCCAAACTAGAGGCTCCATGTGGGGAACCACTTTGCTGGGGCTCTTAGAGACAAACTTTCAAAGCATGCGATTTATTGCATTCATTTTCTCTCCTATGCTTTCCCATCTCTGTTTCCTGTGCCCGTCTCTCCTGTTGTCATTTTCTTTTTTAGATCCTACGTATAAGTGAGACCATCTAGTACTCGTCTTTCTCTCTCTGATTTATTTCAGGATTTGGCAGGGTTTCCTTTGTTTTTATGGCTGAATAGTATTTCCTCTATACTTATATACCACATTTTCCTTATCCATTTATCNTGGCTACAACCTTGGGAACGTCTTCTTTACTCTAATCTCTGTGTTCCTCTCCTTATGGGGAGCCAGAGCCAAACACACAAGGGTCAGTCCCACTATGATTTTTCTGTAGAAAAGAAACCTAAGAGATAAACACAAGTCAGACAGCTGGAGTTCACTGATCAAAAGCTACGTTGGAGAATGTGGCCCCAATGTCTGGCCAAATGAGCCTGCTAATTCTGCTCCCTAGAATTCACTAACCATAGGTAGTACTAACCCACCCACCATAGGTAGAGCTGGCCCACACAATGCCTCCTGCATGGACAGGGCTTGCCCTGTTATACTTATTTATGGCTGGGTATCCGTTGCAGACTATGTCTTCTCTGCAGGCAGGCAGAGCCTAAGAGAGAGAACCTGGAGGGAGCTGAGCCTTCTTCCAAATTCACCACTCACAAAGGGCAGAGAGGAGCTAGGAATGTTACTCCAGTGGAAGTTCCCAGTACAGACACATGGGAGGAGGGTTGCAGCATCTTGTAGGAAACCCTGCTTCCACTTCCATGAGGCCTCCCCCAGTACCAACCACCACTGATCCTTAATAGGTAGAAGTACAGATTAAGCCACCAAATGGTTCACATATGAATCTAACCAAGTACATTAACCAAGGATCAAATAGTGCATTAATCCAAGGCTCAAAATTCACTCTCTCTTTGATTTCCCATACCAAAATATGTCATCCCATATATATAGCTCATCAGAGGTTTGAAATTAGATGTATTGACAACATAAAGATATTCCAAAGACACAAATGGCTCTATCAAATTCTTGGGGAGAAATTTCAGTCCAAGGACTAAATCCTCTTGCATATTAAAGTCCAAAGGAACCAAACTTCTAAAGCAAAGCCCTTATGAGTCCAAAGTCTAAAATTCTTAAGTTGAAATCAGAGAGTTCTTGATTCCAAAAAAAAGAGTGGGGGGTGGGGAGTGGAGACTTGGGCTGTTTCTGTAACTATCTTCTGTCTTTCTCTCACTGGGATGGATAGAATTTCTTCAGATTTCAAAGTCTCTCATGAATGTCATCTTTTTAGAGAATGTAAAGATTTAGTATGACACATATAGGTGTTATAATACAAGCTTCATATGTACCAAATTTAAAATAAACAAAAGCACTCTGGGCTATTCCAAAAAAAGTTAGATTTCTAGAATTCATGTGTGATGTTGCCAAAGACCATAGCAGAGACTTGATATCTGAGGAAAAAACAGAAAATTATAGAATTGGTCTTCCCAGGAGCCTTCCCAGATGCCTAGAGTTGGAACTTAAGTTCAGCTGGGATACTCTTCCATGAAGTCTTAATAGTGACAGTTTATTTACCATGTCTAGGGGGGAAAGATCTCTGCCCTGAAAGAGGTCTTCTTAGCAAGTGCAGTGGTGGTTGTCTCAGGTGCTGGGTCATATTGTTTATAACAATTGAACCTATTTCTGGGGTTAATCACCTTTCCTCTCCCCTGCAAAGACCTAGCACATTTGCCAGGAGGATTCAAGTGTCCTCCTTTCTTCCTTTCTCTCTCATGTGGCCCCTGCTCTATATTCTAAGGTATTCCTCACATTTGGTCTTCCACAGTGTGAGAGACATCAAGTCAATAAGTTGTAAGACTGACTGACAAAAACAATTATTGTTCAAATGTCACTGTCACCCCCTAAGTAGGATGATCCTCCCAAGAGATGTCTCCCATCAGACTAACATCTAAGCCAGGCCTGCCTGCCTCCCTTTGGTAGGTCGCATCTTTGCTAGGTCTTTCTTTGATGTTGTAATTTATAAAT